>NC_059327.1:195565602-195889852 GCF_018350155.1 Leopardus geoffroyi | reverse complement strand
TACCTATCTCAGGCACAGATGATAAGACTTCATCCCTTTGTGATGCCCCCTCATCCCTCCCAATTTCCAGACTTTTCCTGATTCCTATTTCCTGTCCTACAAGAAACACTCAGGGTCCCGTCTCACATCCCTCTCCATTTATCCAAAATCAACGTGAACTAAAACGAATTCTTTCTCCCCACTGACTCTAAAACATAACTCTTGTCTCCAGTATGCCCCAATCCCAGAACCACTGGACTCAAACATCATCACAAAGCATTCAGCACTCTTGCTGCCCCAAACAGCTCCAATCTGAACTACAACAGGTAAGTCTCCTTGTTGCCACATTCTCCTTTCAGTAAAAAGCCTAGTGACTTCAGCAATAGTTTGGATCCCATTACTCCTCTGAGAAGCTTTCCTTTTCCTCTTTTCTTCCTTTTCCAGTGCTCTGCTCAAAAGCCTTGGAGTCATCCTTGACTCCTCCCTTTCTCTTCCACCCCACCTCCAAACCTTTGGCAAATTCTGTCCACAGCAGCATCAAAATACACTCAGAATCTGACCACTTTCCACCCCCTTTACCGCCACCCCTCTGGTCCAAGGTGCTCTCATCTCTCTCGATTCCCAACCCATCTCCTTACTTCTGACCACTTGCCCACCTGAAGTCTATTTTTCACACAGTGGCTCGGGTTAATCTTCCAAAATTAGGGTCATCATATATTTATTGTCCAAACCACATCATGACGGAGTGTGAAGGGGACACCCTTAATAATTACACACCTAAACCCGACCCATCTAAAAGGGGAGTCAGACCACGTCCTTAGGCTCAGAAGGTGCCAATGGCTTCTCAGCTCCAGTAAAAGCCAGTTTCTTACCATGGCGTCCAAGGCCTGCCAGATCCATGAAGGGAGGGGGGACGGAGGGCCACTCCTATCTCACCTTCTGTCACTTTCTCCCTCACCAGGTCCTGCCTCAGGCCTTCCCACTGGCTGTGGTCTCTACTTAGAGCACTGAGCCCCACACAGCTGGCTGGATGGTCTCTTTGGCTCCTTCAGTGACGGCTCAAGTAACACCTTCTCGAAATCTTCCCCGGACAACTTACTGAAAACGAATCAGCAACCCTTCCCAACCTCACCCTGCTTTATTTCTTCCACAGAACCTATTACACGTTATCCCCTGTCTGCTTTTCGCTGCTGGGATGCAAGCTCCATAAAAGCAGGGAGGTTTTGTTCACTGCTGTATCCTGGCATCTGAACAGTGCTTTGTACATAATGAATATGTGTTGGGTGAGTAAGTTTATATACTCTGTCTTCAATATTCCTTTCAAATCTAAAAAGAAAAAAAAAAAAAAAAAAAAAAAAAAGAGGCAATAGTCACAGTGACCAGGAGCCACTTGTAACCGAGAAAGTATACAAAACTTGGCCTTTATTACCTGGGGAGAAAGGTGCCATATTTATTTGGTTGGTGAGTTCTCTGCCTGGGACAGAAGGACAGGCCTCTCTTGATCTTCCCTCTTCACACTCTCCAGGGTGACCTCAGAGCCAAGGGGTCAGAAACGGCAGGGATCTGAGAACTAGTAATCTACAGCAGAGGAGCCTCAGCCTTAGTTAGATCTTGGGATGACTAAGGTTCTCATTCTTTGGGTAGGAGGGCTGATTGGTTTGCTAAGGTCAGATCCCTCTCTTGGTTGGTTAGAGGCCATCAATAACCCCAGGGCAGTCTGGAGGGTTTTCTGGCCCGCGGGAATGCCAGCGGACTTTCGTACTTCTCATCTTGCTTTAACCACACTGGGCTGGAGGGTGGCTTTGCTCTTGGAGAGCTCCTGATAGGTGTCAAATGTCTTGATTCTTAAATATGCATGTGACTGACAAGCCAGTTACTGCTATAACCCTATAGATTCTGTACTGCAGGTCAGAGTTTGACATAAAGCAGGTCAGTCTTCAGGGTTCAATTATCAAAAGCACCATACCACAAATGGTCTCAATTACAAGTTGTTCTTACAGAGGAGATTCAACGGTTCCCTAAAAGTGATGCTCCTTTGCATGAACAGGGGATCTTACGTCTACTCTGACCCACTTATCACATGGAGAGGAATGTTAGGCTCAAAAGAAAACCTTGGCTTCTGTAGGATTTTTGAGACTTTCAAACTTGTCATATGTATGTATATATATATACATATATATGAAAAAGGATATAAAATGCTACACAACAAGAAGAAACACTTTAAATCAGATTAAAATCTGCATAATCATTAGTAAAGCTAAGGAACAGGAAGAGGGAGACACTCATGGGGGAAAGAGGAAAGAGAACCAGAACCAGGAGGCACAGAGGTAGAAGACAAGGAGGAAAAAGAGAGGAGGGGAGGCATCAGGAGTGAAGACAGAGGGAGAAAGCAAGCACAGGAGGGGTGAGGAAAGAATTTCCGCTGCACACAGGCATACTTTTCCGTCAGGGAAGGGGTATTATTTCAGTTCTCTAGTTTCCAACATTAAAACAAGGGACCTTGTTCTGCGGCCCCTGAAGTCCTTCCAACTGGGTATTAGGTTGAGCCACATGTAACTGCCTACAGTCGACCGTTTCCGAATGACGAAAGTTTCACTTTAATATGCACAGGTACATTTTTTCTTGGGAGAAGGTCCTGCCTTCATTAGATTGTCCAAGCAACCGCCCTCCCTTCCTTCCCACCAAGAAAGGTTTTCAGGCTCCACTTTGAGAGGATCTGGCAGGGGCATTACAAACACGTAACAATAACATTTAGTGGGGATGGGGGATGAAGAAAAATTTGAGCCTTAGGTGTTGCAGCGCCCCCTTTAGCATATTCACGTTTCCAATGTGCCTGCGCAAGGGTAACATAGAGATGTGGTTTCTCAGAACAGCAGAGTGAAATCTCTATTTGCCCGATACAAATAACCAGCGTCATCTACATAACACGTACCTGGATCTGTCTCATCTCCCATTTTTTTTTTTTTTTTTAAAAAAGGGCAACAGACATTATTTTCAAAAAGATGGCTGTGCATATTCCCTAAAACAAAGTGAGAAAACTATATACTTCCTACACAGATGAACATCTCCAAGTATCTTGAATTCTCTGTGGTGTAAAAACCCCAACACCCCGAAAAAGCACATTCTACTTCTGGTCCACGTGGTGGATCAGAGATCCCCAGATTCTCCAGAGGGTTTTCCCAGGGAAGACAGCAGAATCGTGTGCAGTTTCCATCAAATCCTGGTGGACAGAGTCACAAGGAAAAATCCGTGTAAGGATGCAAACACTCCTTGTCTCAAAGACATGAGGTTCCTCAGAAAATGTGAGGAATGTGTTGAGAAAACCCTCACCCCGTGCAAACTCCAATCTGAGGGACCCAACCAGATATAAGCCAAATACCCCAATTTCCTAATTGTTTCCAACTGAAGCTTCCTGCTTCAATCATTTCCCGAATTCCAGGCTCTGTGTTCCATCCTCCTCACTGATTGCTCTATCCTGGTTGTCCACTGCTCATTCTTTGCAGAATCAGCAAAGTGTACTCATTCCCGCTACCACCCCCTTTCACTCTGACATTTGGTACAAAATCCTTCCCCTTCCCAGCCCCTAACTCTTTGCATACAAGGAAGCACCTTGCTGACCTTTCCCCTCTTTCCCATTACTCTCCAGAACTCTCTTCTTTCCTGTCCTTCTTCCACTTCAATACCTGCTGTCACCTCTCCTCCAACCTTTCCTCACTGAATGGCTTGGTTCTCCCTATCCCCCTGCCCCTTGTCACTTCAGAGAAGTGACTTGGCCTGAGCCACCTTAATCAGGCAGTCAGCGGTGGAAACAAGAGTCTCAGTCTCTCTAGCCCACCTTTCCACCGTCCGGCTCTGTCTCCTTACCTCTGCACCCACGCACACAGTGACCAGCAATGCACAATGCTAATAATTTGATTCATTACCACTGGATTCCTCCAAAGGACACAGACATGAACCTTCCCGCCCCAAAATCTTCAAGAGAGCACGCAAAAATAACTTGGATACAAAGTAAACCACGAAAAAAAAAAAAAAAAAAAAGACCAGAGACGAAAGCCCTGTTAGCATTAGTGTTTCCAGACGAGTCTCCCGAAGAACCATGACTTAGTCTTGCTCACCACCATACTCCCCGCGTCTAAGCAGGGCAGGTGATTAACACGAGCCCGTTAAACGAACGAAAGGATCGGCGAATGAATGAACGCACCGAGCCTCGCACAGTGCCCGGCCCCTAGCAGCCGCTCAAAGAGGAAGCGGCTGCCCAGGGAACCTGGAGAGGGAGAGGCGCGCTCAGCAGGGGCCCCAGCTGGGGAAGTCGAGGCGCAGCCGGCCGACGGACGAGTGCGGGACACTGCCCGAGAGGGCCGCCCTCGGGGTCCTCCCCTTCGCCCTGCCCCCGCAGCCCCCGTGCGCCCCGAACCTTGGTGTCCACGTCGGCCAGGCAGTCCCTGCGGAACTGGTCGAAGAGCCCCTGGCTCTTGAGGTGGTTCACGATCATGGCCACGAGCTGCGGGTCCCCGGCGCCGGCCCCCGCGCCGCCCGCCGCACCCGGGCCAGCCCCGGGGCCCGGCGGCGGCGGCGGCGGCTGCGGCTGCGGCGGGGGAGGCGGCGGCGCCGGAGGAGGCGGCTGCGGCTGCGGGTTGGTGGCCATGGAGGCCTGGGCCGGGGAAGGCGCGGGCCCGGGCGGGCGGGCGCTCCTGGGAGGCGGCGGCTGCACCGGTCCCGCCGCCTGAGGGAAGCCAACGGGATGTTGTTACGGAACCAGCGGATCCAGAGCAACCCCGGAAGTGAAAGGGAACCAGGGGAAGAGAGGAAAAGGAGGTGACAATAGCAACGGAGGCTTGGCGACGGGAGCCGCGAGGGGCCAGTTTCGGCCGTCCGCGGGCGCCCTCGCGAGGCGCGCTTGCGGCGGAAGCGGCGGCGACCAGGCGCTGCGAGCCGCGGCGTCGGGGCCAAAGACCAAGGTCAGGAATCCGGGGTGGTCGGGCGTGCGAGCCACGCGACTCTCCGGGCCAGGGGGCCGACTGGGCGCCCGCGCGGCGCCGGCCGGGTTCCCTGCGCGGTGGCATTTAGGCCTGACGCCCTTGCTTCTCTTGCACGGAGCAGTCGAGATCCATAGTCGTTTATAATGCGAACCGTAGGTGGAAGTGCTTCTCTAAACTCTCCCAACCGTCTTCGCTCAGCCTACGATCCGGCCCAGTTTTCTTCCAAGCAGGTAGCTCCAGCCGCCTCCTGTCTTTCTTCCCCTCTCTCCCTCCGGTTTTTCCGTGGGCGTCCCCCCTCTTACTCCGAATGTGCCCGTGGTCTGGAACTCGCTCCATCCCAACAGCACCTTCCTGCCCGTGAAGGCAAGCCCCCAGGCTTTTAGTTTTAACGGTTTGTTATGGATTACTTTGATAGGAACAGGTAACGCTCCTGTAGCTCTCATGCAGCACTGTGTGCCCCGCATGGCCCTGAAAGCTTCTTATATGCATTAATTAGTTCAGTCTTTGGAACGACACTAAGCTACTAGGTCTTAGTACTGTCATCGGTCTGCAAATCAGGAAACGGAGGCCCTTGAGACGTTAAGTAAATTGCCTAAGGTTACACAGCAAGCAAATCAACCGATTCTAGACTAATCTATTTTTTAAAATTATTAGTACACAAAGTGAAATAAGTATTAACAAATTTTCGTAATTGTTTAGTAGAATGCAAAATTTATTGGAAAATACATCTTGGTTAAGCGGATACTGTTGCTTTTACAAATTCATTTGTCTGTGGATGAATAGGCTTCATTGTTGGAAGGAGAAAGGCTGAGCATGACTTCTGTTGTTATTTCTAGTTTTTATAGCTCTACGCCCTGAAAAACCGTGTTCATATAAACAAGTACATACCTGTGAATGGAGTCTTACTATAGCAATGTCACTCAATTCTTGATCTCAAAAAATTAGAGTTGATGACTTATGAGTTCGCTTACTCAATTCAGCCTCCTTCAATTTTGTTGAAAGCAAAGAATTGAAAGCCACCCGACTTGCCAAAGGATTTGTGTATCTAGTCCTTATTGTTCCACTTTTTCAGTTTCTGGGAAATATAACAAATAGGCTTAACAACAAATTAAATGACTATGAATTAGACTTTTTTTTTTTTTTTCAGTGAGATGTATCTTGTTTAACCTGGCACGCTCAAAATTTGGGGAAAATCTAGACATTGTTCATTTTCATAAGTGGCTGCAGATAATTTTTTTTTTAATTTTGTTTTGTTATCAGATAGCTCGGTTTTGTTTTGTCAAGACTTTGCAGCTAATTATACAGCTCATTTCCAGTTGAAACTTTGTCAAGCATGGAAAATGTTTGTCATATACCCTAATTAATAGCGCCCGTTTTCACCATCGAACCAGCCAAATTGGATTTAGTTTCCGTGAGAAACACTTTGACTTCCTTGTTTCAGTTTAAATAAAGTGTCTTGCATTTTGAGGATTGTAATGAAGACTGCGGAGAGAAAAAGTCATTGAATGAATTGTAAAAGATTTACTAAAAGCAATAAAGATTAAAATAGTGTAAGACACAATTGTTTTATCCATTTTCAAAATTAGTGAAAATGAGATGCAAATATGATGTTTCCCTTAGTTATCAACAGTGCAATATAACTTGCTAAATATATTTATATTATTTATTAAGTGTGTCTAGTATGATAAAAGGCATGGCATTTGGTATGTATGGGTGCTTGTATCACCAAACTTACTCAGCTTTAGGGGAATAACTAAGTATGAATCATCCATAAAAATTCAGCAAAACTCCATGAATATAGTCAGTCATAGTGATCAAACCTAAAAAAAAATAATAATAAGGCATTTTTGCTACTAAAAATAAATTGGTTCATTGGCTAGTAAATTTTTTGTTTTGTGAACATTTTAGAAAATCCTAAATATTTTCTACGTAAGAACTGATTATAATTTAAACAGATGATCCAAAAAGACCAGTATCATTTCTTAAATGACCCTCCACCCACCCAAAGCCCAGTTAAAACCCTGAAAGTTCACTTTTTCAATGACACTAGAACACGTTTTTAGGTGGGGTTCAAATGCCCATTAAGTTGTTCTTTTTTTTTAATTGTATATATATATATATTTTTTTAGTTTATTTGTTTTTGAGACAGAGACAGAGAAAGATAGAGTGCAAGCAGGGGAGGGGCAGAGAGAGAGGGAGACACAGAATCCAAAGCAGGCTGCGGGCTCTGAGCTGTCAGCACGGAGCCCGACTCGGGGGCTTGAACTCTCACAAACTGTGAGATCATGAGATCATGATGGGAGCCCCCCAGGGGCCCCGCCCACGAAGTTTTTGTAACAGTGTTTGTCAGGTTGTGGGGAGAGGAAAGGATGTGTGGCTTGCCTCCCTGCAGCAAGCTCCACAGTCACAGCCAGCCCTCCATTTTGGCTGTAGTCTAAAATACCCAGTAAAGACGGAAGTGGCTGTTGCACAGAGCGTTATAAAACGTGAATGTGAGAAGCGGGGGACGGGGGGTGCTTTCTTCTCTGGAAGGAACTTCAAAGAATTGCCCCTTGCTCCAGGGTCAGGACCTGGAGATGGGGTGTCAGAGGGGAGACGGTCAGGTAGAGGGCTGGTTGTCCAGGGCAGCATTTGGCTGGCAGGCACTGGCAACTTCCTTGTTCCTTGCCGGTCTGGGAGTGCTCAAGAGTAGAGGTGCTTTGGCAATGGTGGCTGTGTGAGGATATGCTAGAGCTGCAGAGTTCGAGAAGGTCGCTGAGTCCTAGCTGGTAGGACAGTGGAGGGTGGGACTAGCACAGCAAGATAGCAGTGATGGCAACTGAGAACCAGGGCTGGGCCCTGGGATACTGGGTCAGGAAGTCCAGAGGAGAGAAATCATGATGTGGGGTGTGGTGGGGGGAGCAGGGAAGGGACACTTTCTGGTGAAGTAGGACGTACCCATCACCTTAGTTACTCATACTTTACATGATAGGAGAGTCCTGTGTGGGTAGTCAGGAAGATTAGCAGTGGTGCACGAACTTTAGCATGCATCAGAATCTCCTGGAGGCCTGGTGAGCGCACAGTGCTGGCCCCATCCAGGCCCAGAGTCTAATCTGGTAGGTCTGGGACAGGGCCTGAGACTGGTGTTTGCAACAAATGCTGATGGATCACCGTCTGAGAAACACTGGATACACAAACCACACCCCACAGGCCTAGTGCCGTTTACCTGTCCTTATTAAGTATTCTCTGGAACCTAGCCACGCCCACTGGGTTTGCTTGGTTTCCAATGTCTGGCGGCTTTCACTGCAAGGTTGGAGTTGAGATGGAGACGGTGTGGTTGGGAAAGCTGAGACTAGTTACCATGTGGCCCTTCATAGAAAACGTCTGCCAAACCCCTGGGCTGGAAGGAGGCCGCAAAGGTGCGGTGGTGAGGCTTTCCATTTGGGAAGCCTGTATTCCAGAACTTCTGCCATTCACTAGATAACAAGGTACTTCTCCCAACAGAGGAGATAATGCCTACTTAGCAGGGGAGCCAAGTCTTATAAATGACTGTGGTTTGTACTGTGCAGCCCAGATGAAGTGAATTATTAAGAATGGGTGGAGTTTTGGAGAGTCCGGGTGGCTCAGTCGACTGAGTGTCCGACTCTTGATTTCTGCTCAGGTCAGGATCCCAGGGTCATGGGATTGAGCCCTACCCAGGGCTCCTCGAATGGAGCCTGCCTAAGCTTCTCTCTTTCCCTCTGCTCCTCTCCCCGGCTCGTGCCCCAGTGGGTGTGCTTTCTCTGTAAAAACACAAAACAAAACAAAACAAAACAAAAAACGGAAGAAGTTTGGATAGAGAGAGAAAGGGGAAGCTATGCCTTGTTGAGGAAAGAACACGCTCTAAAGGAGAAGAGTCAGAGTGTGCCTTTGTTTCAGTCTCCAGTCACTCCATAACTGAGAATATAATCAAGGTAGAAAACCAGGTCTCTAGTATGGTGCTGGGCACACACTATGGATGTAACAGGTGTTCATTTATTATGGGATATTTATTTCATTTCTGTTAGAAATGTTCTGTGATGTAGCCCATCAGTTAACGTTAAACTGTCCATTAACACACATGGAGATTTGCTACTTTGTGAGGAAATTGCTGTTGGTCTTGAAGGAGGGAGGTGCTGGGTATACCAACCTAGAACTCTAAAATAGGAATTTTCTCATCTACATTTGTGAACTCTGATGGCCATTTATCTTTCTCTTAAGCGATAGCCTTTTTGTCATATTTTTATTCCTTGCTTTCTAGTTTGAACACTTTTTTTTTATATAAGAAAATACTCCTTTAATGCATGTAACATCACTTTTTTCATATTTCTTTGCTTTTAAGATTTAAACTTCTGGTAATGACAGTAATCAGATTAACAAAAGTAAGATTTATTATGAAGTTAAGAAGCCAGTATCTGTTAATGTTACTGAGTTGCTGGCTGTTTTGACAATTGGGGTAACATAGCAGATGGCTTGAAATAAAAAAATATTCCTTTATGTGCTTATAAAGATGGAGAGGAACTTTGCATTTGTGAGTTAGTCGTCACGAAGACTCTCTTTATTTTTAAAATAGCTTTAGTTTGTGTATATGTTCCTTGAATATTCTAGAAGGTACATGGTGCCCTGAACATGGAAAGTCACACCTCCAGGAATGAAACGAGGAAACGCAGAAATGAAAGGAAGATCTGTAGAAATTATGTGATATTATCTGAATACCCTAAATCCAATCCAGGTCTAAGTGGAATCTAGGGAGAAATTCTAGTGAGAAATTCTGAGGAGGAGGAGAAAATAGTAATTATAAGCAAGAAATTGTATACTTAAGTAATGAGAATATTCTACCTCTGGAAAAGGAATATTTTCAGAGGGGAGATGACAGACAAGGTTTCTGAAAAGGAGGGATTTACAGTGTCTGGAATCAGCATTGTCTCCGCGGAGAGTATATATTTGCTGTGTCGGGACAGAAGAATTTTCCCTTCCTCCCCACTAGGTTATTTGGCTGGTCAAACAACCAAATGGAGATTGCACAGGATTAACAGGAGAAAAACTAGTGTAATTCTGCACATCCAGGAGCCACAAACCTGTGACACCTGAAGGACAGCCAGCTAACAGGCTTCTGTAACATCCTAGCTAAAGAGGCTGGTAGGGGTCTGGGGATACAAAGGGAAGGAAGGCTATTCACGGGAAGGGGAGAGATGTTTGGAGAACAAAGCTTGCCCTGTTATCCAGGGAAGTTTCTTAGGTAAGAAGGGATCTTCTAGCCCCTTTCCTCAGCAGGCGCTAAAGTGATCGGTCCTTCCGAGGAAGCTGGGGCCATGCTTACCTGCCTGCACTCCGTCCTTAATCTGCAAGGTGGGGAGATGACCCCCACAGAGAAGACCAATGCCCTCAGTAGAGCAGCCGGTATAGACGTTGAACCTTTCTGGCTAGGCTTATTTGCAGTGGCCCTGGCCGATGTCAACATCGGGAGCCTCAGCTGCAGTGTCGGGGCTGGGGGACCTGCCCCAGCAGCTGGTGCTGCACCAGCAGGAGCCCCCGCCCCCTCTACCACTGCTACCCCAGCTGAAGAGAAGAAAGTGGAAGCAAAGAAAGAAGAATCTGAGGAGTCTGATGGCGAGATGGGCTTTGCTCTTTTTGACCAACCCTGTTTTGTAACGTGTTCAATAAAAAGCTGAATTCAAAAAAGTGTCTTCTGGGGCGCCTGGGTGGCTTGGTCGGTTGAGCGTCCGATTTCAGCTCAGGTCATGGTCTCGCAGTTCGTGAGTTCGAGCCCCACGTCGGGCTCTGTGCTGACGGCTCAGAGCCTGGAGCCTGCTTCGGATTCTGTGCTTCCCTCTCTCTCTGTCCCTTCCCTGCTTGTGCTCCGTTTCTCTCTCTCTCAAAAATAAATAAACATCAAAAAATAAATGTCTTCTGGTAATTGTTCTCTTCCTGGTATAGGCTCCCTTTCCAGTGTAAATTTAGGCAGCTGAGGTGGAGATAAAGAGATTTTCCTAAATCTGCTGGGTTTTGGCTACCTGAATTTAGTTCAAGATAATCCTCATGTCGGAGGGCACTTGTTGGGGTGAGCACTGGGTGTGTATGTAAGCGATGAATCACGGGGACTCTACCCCAGAAACCAAGAGCACACTCTATACACTGTATGTTAGCTAACTTGACAATAAACTTAATAATAATAATAATAATAAGTAAATCAAAGATAATCCTCATGCCAAAGGGGCATATTTTGGAGACGCTTCTTCTGAACCCCCTCAGCCTTTAGGTATCAGCCATTAGGATCAATTAGAGAATATTGGGGCGCCTGGGTGGCTCAGTCGGTTCAAGCATCCAACTCTTGGTTTCTGCTCAGGTCATGATCTCGTCGTTTGTGGGTTCGAGCCCTGGAGTCTCTCTCTCCCTTTCTCCCTGCCCCTCCACTGCTTATGCTCTCTATCTCAAAATAAATAAAAACGGAAAAAATATATAAAACATTAAAAAAAAGATCAATTAAATGATCTTAGTTGTTCCTCTTATGACTGATCCTTAGGCAACCTTTGGGGGACATATTTAGCTTCCTATTTGTTCAGCAAATATGGGAAGCTCTTGACTTGGTTATGTCTCTCCTCATGAATGATTTCAAGGTGTTTTTTTCCCCCAAGTTTTTATTTTAATTCCAGTCCTCTGAATGATTTTTATGCATAAAGCTCTAAGAGCTTGGTTTACTTGTGAAACTATCTGGGGTTCAGATCCATTATTTAAGTACTGATATTCACCTTCTGACCTTGCAAGCCTGAAGGCAGGGCCCACACTGTGGTGAAGGAACTGAGTCATTGCCTTGGGCAGTATGGGTGGCCACTGGCCTATCTCAGGTCACCTCCAATTTTATTGGCCAATTTTATTGGTTTTAAATTCAAGTGGCACTGATTACAGTGGTGACTCGTGTTCTTTGCAGACAAGGAGGAAAATCTAGAAGTTTATTGACAACAGCTAACAATCTAGAGATAAGCCCGTGATCCGAGCTGCACTAATTAGAACCATCTTTGGGACTTTTGAAGTCCCTTTTGGTATCCCTTCCTGGTGGCCACACGGTAAACACGTGTCTGGAGTAGTCAACCACCAGATCATCTCCCACATGGTCAGAGCCGGTCTCTGGGGGGAAAAAAAAATCTTGCTAACCTACAGAGGAAAAAGGCCCAGCCTGCATCTACCATGTTCCTGCAGCCCAATTATACTTGTCCTTATTCATCATTTGATGATGTAAAACAAACTCCAAAATACATCCTAAGAAAAGTCCCGTTGTTTAATATGGAGCATGCCTTTCTGTGGTCACGGGAGAGACCGAGAATGGGAAGGGCTGGTGCAAAATGGTAGCATGTGAGTGGGAACCCATGAACACCGCATCGGTCAGTGTTTACCCCTTTGTAAACAACCTGAGCCCGGCACTTCCTGCTCCTTGCTGCTGGCAAGCATCGAGGCGTCCATACAAATGTGATCTGCCAGCCAGACAAATTGTTCTTTTCGCTTCAGGGCCGCAGTTACTCAGGGGGCCGGTGGATTGGGTGGGGGCATCTCTTTAAAGGCAGGAAGTCTCTTGCTCCAAAGATCTGACTCAAGACTGATTTCCGTGGGGTTGAACCACGTGCCTCAAGAGATAATCAAAGTTAGTTGGGACAAGAGAAGACAAATGCGCACTTCTTAAAAGAAAAGGGCATAAAAATATTCATCAGCAATTATTTCGACAATACCAAACCAACAATTACGCTTCTCCGGATGTAAGTCTGGCGATCGTCCGGGTGTTTTACACGCTCTTTCTGTGACAAGGATGAGATCGTGATTAACAGGTGAGACTCCGGTAACCGTTAAAAAAAAATAATAATAATTGGGGCGCCTGGGTGGCGCAGTCGGTTAAGCGTCCGACTTCAGCCAGGTCACGATCTCGCGGTCCGTGAGTGCGAGCCCCGTGTCAGGCTCTGGGCTGATGGCTCAGAGCCTGGAGCCTGTTTCCGATTCTGTGTCTCCCTCTCTCTCTGCCCCTCCCCCGTTCATGCTCTGTCTCTCTCTGTCCCAAAAATAAATAAACGTTGAAAAAAAAAAATTAAAAAAAAAGAGTTTGTGGTGTTCCCCAAATCTGGACATGTCAACAAGGAATGGAGAAGAAAGTGCATTTTTATTTATATATTCACATTTTCTGCTAATAGGCACCTGAACACCTGTTCTCTACTGGGTTGTTGGCCCCACGTGGATTTGCCTAAGATAGGAAGCCCAGTGGGCATGGGTTCCATTCTCAGGGAGCCAGAGTGCTCATTGTAAAGACAAAACATGCTTGTCATGCACATACAGTGCATATTTT
This sequence comes from Leopardus geoffroyi, assembly GCF_018350155.1. Classification (NCBI taxonomy): domain Eukaryota; kingdom Metazoa; phylum Chordata; class Mammalia; order Carnivora; family Felidae; genus Leopardus; species Leopardus geoffroyi. The sequence goes on along the minus strand of NC_059327.1, from coordinate 195,876,571 downwards.
TAAAGCCTTGATTTAAATTATAATACATATTTGAAATAAAATCAGTGCAGTTGGGTCATGTAAAAATGAGGGCAAATGGAAGAAATGGATGTGTACATATATGGAACAGTGCTGGGCTGGGCTCAGTTAATCCATGAAACACTCTGTGGGAAGGCACCCTTGAACCTGGTTTTAAAAGAGACAACAGACACTGGATGGGCAGGGGGAGGGGCTGGAAGGCCTGAGTAAGTTGTTAAGCAGCCTAATTTTCAAGGTCAGGCACAGAAACAGTGTAGTCATACAATTATAGGCATATTCACTCCTGAAGTGGGCATTTTCCTTAATTTTGATTTACATAAAATAGTACATTAGCCCTTTTGCTAATGAAAGCAGGGAGCCACAGGCACCTGGGTGGCTCAGTCGGTTAAGTGTCCAACTTTGGCTCAGGTCGTGATCTCACGTTTGTGGTTTCGAGCCCCGCTTTGGGTTCTGTGCTGACAGCTCAGGGCCTGGAGCCTGCTTCGGATTCTGTGTCTCCCTCTTTCTCTGCCTCTCCCCTGCCTATGCTCTGTGTTTCTCTCAAAAAAGGAATAAACATCTAAAAAGAAAGCAGGGGAACCAATTTAAAGCAAGGGCAGAGTTCTAGACTAACTGTAATATCCATCACAATATACAAGTGAAGAAGCTTATTTTTACAGGCATGATGATGAAGGGGTAGAGCCTGGGGGCTTTGGAGCCACATCTGGGTGTGCATTTCAGCTTCGCTCTTTTCAAGCTTCATGACCGTGGGCAAATTGTTCCACCCTTCTGTGCCTTGTTTTCTTATTTGTTAAATACAGACAATAAGAGAGCGACCGTAGGGCTTGGGAGAAGATTGAGTGAGGTCATTCATTCATTCCACAAGTATGTTTTGGGCTCCTGCTACATGTCTGGAAACGTTCTTGATGTGCAAGAGAAAGCAGATAAGCAAGACAGACAAACCCTTGGTCTGGTCAACAAACAAACAAATACATGAATAAAATATCAGGCAGAGATATGTGCCCTGCGGAAGATTAGGTAGAGCCATAGGCTAGAGGGTGAGGGGAGAGCAGCTTAGGTCCAGTCTTTCTCAGACCTGAATGTCCTAGTGTAGTCAGCAATAAGAACATGAAGAGGAGCAGTCCTGGCAGGGAGAACAGTTCGTGTAAAGGTCCTGGGGCAGGAATCCGCTTTAATGTGTTTGAGGAGAAGAAATAGTGTCATTGGGGCTGGAGGATATTAGGCAAGGGGTAGAGGGGTAGCGGATCGAATCAGATCATGTAGGGCTTTGACATCAAGGATAGGAAATGTGTTCTGTCTTAAGTGCATGGAAAAGCCCCTGGAGAATTTTAAACCAGTAAATGACATGATTTCCTAATGGATGTACAGGGCTCACCACCGGTCCTGGCACAGGCTAAACATTCAGTATTTGTTAACTGCTATTACGATTTCATTTAATCCTCATGCCAGCCCAATGTGATGGTTACCATGAAAGGAAATCATTCCAAATCTCATCCGGGGCAGAACTTGGTGGGTTGATGTGATTTTCAGCCCCTTTGGGAAGGATCTAGCATTCCTGATAAAGCATTGGTGTTTTTCTTTTTTTTTTTTTCTGACGGACTTCAATACGATTTAGAGTCCTTCTGGGGACTTAGTTTGGCTCCATTCCGCTCTCATTCTTTCGAGGCACCCGATATCTTTTAACCAGATATTCAAAGGTAGAATGCTCTTTTAAGCCAGATGCTATCCTAGTAATCTGTAAGCCACACATTCATCTTTTAAACCTCTAGTCGGATAGTGTTCTTTAAATCACACTTGTTTCCTCTCCAAATAAAACCTTGGAACTGGTTTTTCTGACGTCTTTTCTCTCGCCCCTAACAATGAAATAAAATGTGGATAAATGTTCACACAATTCATCTGAGAAGCTGTTTTGAAGCTATCACGAATATCCCCATTGTACAGTTGAGGAAACTGAGGCTTACAGATGTTAAGTTAACTTGATCAATGCCACAGATTGCTTCCCAAAGCCTGCACAGGTAGGCACTCCACGTACTTCTTCCCAGAAACACCAAACTTAACCCAGAGTTCTAAGAAGCAGCAAAGCACATCTGAGCCCAAGGGAAAGGATGATCCCTGGTTTCCATACTCCTTTTTCTTTTATTGAAATCCCAATATTGGGGCGCCTGGGTGGCGCAGTCGGTTGGGCGTCCGACTTCAGCCAGGTCACGATCTCGCGGTCTGTGAGTTTGAGCCCCGCGTCAGGCTCTGGGCTGATGGCTCAGAGCCTGGAGCCTGTTTCCGATTCTGTGTCTCCCTCTCTCTCTGCCCCTCCCCCGTTCATGCTCTGTCTCTCTCTGTCCCAAAAATAAATAAACGTTGAAAAAAAAAATTAAAAACAAAAAAAGAAATCCCAATATTATTTAAGTTTATATTGATTTTCAAAGACTGATTCATTGTGACCTCCTCTCCCCCACCAAGGTGGTGATATATATATATATATATATATATATATATATATATATATACACACACACACGCACACACACACACTACATACATATATATTTATACATATATACTATATATATGTACATTTCATAGACATAGGGTATATGTAGTTCACCTCTATTCCCACTCTGCTTTTCATTTGTAAGAAAATTTGTTCCTTCACTGACTGAACCCAATTTTGTCTTGGATGGATTTTTCCTCCAGTGTGACTCATGAAACCTATTCTTCTGGTCTAGAATGTCCCTTGCTTGAATTTCCAGTCCATGGAACCCAGAGCTTGAAGTCATTAGTGTTCTGTGTGTAATGCCAGGCACACAACCAGATTGTGTGGGTCTGCCAGACTGAAGTAGATTACGCATTCGCCCTCGTGAGAAGAAACCTAGATGAGATCATTGAGGGATGCTAAGACACTCTGGATTATTTTGGACCGGAGGATGGGAGCGTCCCTACTTCCAGCTAACAAATATTTTCTTAGAATGGAATTGCTTCCATAGGTGTCCTGGAGCCAGTTTCAAACAACAAGCTCGTTAAATTTTCAGGTAATTTTGCGAAGTAGTTGATGCCAAGCTGGTAGATTGAAATTGGTCACAGTGAAGTATTTATACCAGAAGTTGGAAAATGCCACAAATGAGGGTATTTCTCCCCCCCCCCCCCCGCCGGAACCAGTGTTTAAATATTTACCAGTATATCACTCAAGTGCCTTTTGGTTCACCCTTGTTTTCCGACTGGTTACAGACCAAGGAGAGGACATGGAAAGACAGTGGGACAGTTGCCAGGACAGGTTTTTGGCTGGCATTCATTTTCCTTTCTGCATTTTCCCCCATCACATACTCTGCCAGGAGTTCCTTAGTCAAACAGACCCCACGTTCCTAAGAGCAAATGAGCGTCAATATCAGCCCCCACCCCCACTCCCTGGCCCCAGGGTTGAACCCAGCTAATTGCCACTTGCCCTGTGGCTTGAGCTAGTCAACTATCCACATCTCTAGGCCTGTCTCCTTGTCACTATAAGGAAGAGAATACTGCCAACCCCAAGGTTTGCGTGTGATATTTGGGGTTGGGGGGGTGGGTAATAAAGGGTGTCCGTGGAAGGTTTTGCTTAGAACTTGGTGCATTGTAAGCTTTCAGTATATGATAGCTCTAATTGAAATTCTAAATGAAGCTCTAATTGAAATTCGCCAGGTATTCACAGACACTCAGGGACCCCCTGCCCTGGAAACGCTTGCAAAGTGCTAGTTCCCAGAGGCCACCCCTCCCCGCCATCTCTGGCGATGTCTGCAACCCTGGAACCAGCCTGGCTTGTGCCATCTCTTCCACCAGGTGGCAGTCTCTGCCTGCCTGTGCACCGTGTGGCTGGGAGCCCAGGCACGGGCGTGACTCTGGGGTACTTCAAGCCGCCCCAGCCACATACCCTTTCATTCAGTACCCACGCCCAGGGATACCTCTAGTGCTCTTGGCTTGACAACATGTTCAGCCACAGAGAAATGGGGAGAAAGAAACCTTTCTTGAAATATGTTGATGCTTTGGCCTGGATGGCTTTTCATTGATATACAGGAGTATTTTGTGTCACGGTGCAAAAATCCGCCTTTTACTCAATGCAAGGATGTTTTTATTTTCCTTCTTTCTTTTTTATATTAAATATAATTTATTGTCAAATTGGTTTCCATACAACACCCAGTGCTTATCCCAACAGGTGCCCTCCTCAATGCCCATCACCTTCTTCTCTCCCCCACCCATCAACCCTCATTTTGTTCTGTTTTCAAGAGTCTCTTATGCTTTGGCTCTCTCCCACTCTAACCTCTTTTCTTTTTCCTTCCCCTCCCCCATGGGTTTCTGTTAAGTTTCTCAGGATCCACCTAAGAGTGAAACCATGTGGTATCTGTCTTTCTCTGTATGGCTTATTTCACTTAGCATAACACTCTCCAGTTCCATCCACGTTGCTACAAATGGCCATATTTCACTCTTTCTCATTGCCAAGTAGTATTCCATTGTATATATAAACCACAAATTCTTTATCCATTCATCAGCTGATGGACATTTAGGCTCTTTCCATAATTTGGCTATTGTTGAAAGTGCTGCTATAAACATTGGAGTACAAGTGCCCCTGTGCATCAGCACTCCTGTATCCCTTGGGTAAATTCCTAGCAGTGCCGCAAAGATATTTTTAACAGGCAGGAAGCTGAAGTTTTGGAGGGTGTTTCTGTTCTATTTTGTCTGTCTTGGTTCCTTTTTTTCCTCATTCTCCAGAGTCTGAAGGCTACATGATAGAGTAAAATCAATGTGGGATCAGCAATTGGACAGACCCAAATTTGATATATGATTCTGCTCCTGACTGGCTGAATGACCTTGAGCTACTCATCTGAATTTCTGGCCCTCAGCTTCCTAATCCATAAAATGGGGGTCTCTCTCCCCCTTTCTATCCTGTATTCCTCGATCTTGGATTAGTCCTGTACTTCACAACCCGGCCACGCATTAGATTGACCTACTTAGGGAGCTTTTCGGAAATCACTGCTTCCTTGGCTCCACTCCAAAAGACTCATTCAATTGGACTGGGTTTCAGCCCCAGCGTCAGTCCGTCTTAGAAGCTCCCGGACAATTCTGTGAGCAGTGAAGGTGGAGAATTGCTGAGATCCTCTTAGTAAGCCTCTCTAAGCCTCAGTTGGCCCATGTCCTCATAACCTGGAAGTCCCTGGACCTCAGCAGCTCATAGAAGTGCAAAATGAGCTCCCTTCGGGAACGGTCGCTTTGTGACTGCAGTCCTCCACCTGTTCAGGCAGTGCAGTCTGTTCACCTGCCCCCACCCCTTGTCTTCAGGGGCCTTTCACGAGGCACCCAAGACTCCCCATTGGTGCTCTGCAGGGGAGAAGAACCATAATTAGCGTCCTTATCCCTACGCTGAAGCTGGGCAGGCCCTGTGGCCGGCAGAAATGCCAGCCCCTGCGGTGGTTGCTCAGAACAATGGACCACGGTCCTTCTCTTGGTTTACCTTTAGTTACGGATACTCCCCTATATTTGCCCTGGGTCGCCAGGACCACGCCCATCAGATGTCAGGTCTTCCACGTCACACAGGAGCAACCACGTTTTCCAGGGCACAGCCCCGTAACCAGAGAGAGGTGTCATGAGTGACAACATCGTTCACTCACTGCTCAGAGCGGGACAATCTGTTCCAACAACCTATGCGGTGGTTGCTCAGTCCATACTCCTCCCTCTTGATGAATTTCCTCTTGGAGATCTTTCTTTTTCATCTCGTTCTCTGGCCTCAGATGGGTCCACCCTTGCCCATCAGATGCGTTCTAATAAATGTAATTAGTGGCTAAACGGCCACCTTCTGCTCCCAGAAAGATTCTTGGCCCACCGAGTAGATTCATATGTATATATATATAATATACATATATATTATATATATATATATATGTATAAATGTAGGAGAGAGAATCCATGATCACTTATCAGCCTCTCTCTTCTAAACATAAGCTCCTTCCAAGCCTCCTCTCCACTAAAGCAGCCCCTTTCCCAATATTGGTGGGCAGGGCTGCACTTACTTTGCATATGTATAACTCAGAGGAATTATTGAAATGGTCATTTCCAAGACAAAGGACTACTTGCCCCAAACGAAAGTTCAAATTTTTACCATGAGAAACCACAGAACACAGCCCAGATGGTAGTTTTGTTAGTTTCAACCAATTTTAGGATTCAGTCTCTTCCGGGCAACCCGTTTGATGTAAATGGGGTTGATGTGAATGGCAACCTCGCAGGGTGGTTGAGAATAGGATGTGGAAAGAGCAACTCGTAATGTCTTATTGTTATCTCTGGTACTAGTTAGTTATGCTAATCGGCATCTAATCAGAGTTGCCCCTTTGGACAGTGAGCACCCGTTGACGGGCTCATCTCCCCTCCTCTTACAACCCCATGCAGTGGTCAGTGTAGTGGTCCCAGCCCCTGACCAGTATGACTCCATGACCCCAGGTTCTCATAGTATCACCAGTGAGGGAAGCCACATGAAGAGTGATGGGGCTCTTCACTGAAATGCAGGCTATGGGTGCTGTGTTATTTGCTGTCTGCATCTCTGGTTCTGGAAAATGAGTCCTTACATTGAGCTAAAATCTGGTGGACAGAACAAGATTGTTCAAAATTTCCTCATTTCTGATCCCACCTCCAGCCTTCAGGGGAAGGATGACTCTATCGCCAGCAGGTGTGGGTTGTGCTGCCTGTTTTCTGTGGAGCAGCTTGATGAGTGGGGAGATCTGCAGGGGCTGGCGTGCTCTCCAGGCAAAAGATTGGGGATCCCCTGAGAAAGAAAGATCCTGAGAAAGGATGCTGGAGGGGCATGGCCCGATAGGAATGGGGTGAGAAGAAACAGGGAGGGGACGGAGGAAAGAGGCAGAGGCGTGGAAGCTGTCCCAAATTATTCTTCAGTGATTCTGGAGTAGGATTGGGGTTTGCTTGTGGGTGTGTTTGTAGATGCTTCAATCAACTGAAATGTCTGTGAAGGGAGAACAGGGGGCCCAAGTTGTGCAGGTGCATTTGAGTTGTGTCTGCTCCCCTCAAGTGCCCTGCATCAGCGTTACATTCTCAGTGCAAAGAACTTTCGGAGCACTATCACCCTGGCCGTGGTTGTCAGAACACCACCTTGCTGCCTTTCTTCCTGGCCCAGATTGCCTCTTCTCTCACTTCAAAGGTTGTTCCAGACCAGAAGTTGTGGAGACAGAGGAGGAGGAGGCAGGCCATGTGTCATCTCTGACCCAGGGTAGAAGTTTTTCCAGGGCACGGGGTAGCACAAAGATCTCCAGATCTTTGTCAGATGTATGTCAGAGGCCTTGGGCTCAAACTCTTTTCTGCAGTAACTTCACATGCAATCTTTTGTCATCCGCTCTCTTCCCTGTGCCTCAGTTTCCGCCTCTGTCCAACAAGAGGCCAGGGCTAGAGCAATGTGTCAAATGCTGCTCGTTGCACACTGCATGATCTAAAAGGGGCGGCCAGGGGCTTGGGACAGGGTGGCAGCAATGTGGATACTTAAAGGGCTGGCTTCCTGGCCACTGTCCTCAGAGTGGCTCTGTGCTATGTACAGGACAGGCTGGGGTCCCTTAAACTCCCCTCTTACCACGAAATTTCTTTGCTTCTCTAACTTGGAATATTTATTTATTTATCTATTTATCTATCTATTTATTTATTTATTTATTTATTTATTTTTAGTGAGCTCTATGCCCAAAGTGCTTGAACTCACGACCCCGAGATAAAGAATCAAATGCTCTACTAACTGAACCAGCCAGGGGCCCCTAGTACCACTAAATTTCTGCTACTAGAGAAAAAGAAAAGGCTAGAATCCAACAAACTTTATCAATATTTTGTCCATATGTGTGTGGTACATGCCCCGCTAGAGGGATACATGTTGACTTCGTGTGAAGATGGCTGACCATTTTTTTTTTTTTTTTTTTTGGAGATCCACTTGGCACATAATCTTCTATTAGTTTCAGGTCCACAGCATTATGATCTGATATTGTGTGGATTGCAGAATGATCCACACGTAAGTCTCGTTACCGTCCGTTATCCCAATGATTGTAATCTTTTTTCTTGTGGCGAGCACCTCTAAGATGTATTTTCTTATCAGCACCTTTCATATCAACTACAGTCACCATGCTGTACGTTACATCCCCAGGGCTTACCTATTTCATATCTGACAGTTTGGACCTTTGAACCACCTTTACTTATTTCTCCCATCCCGCATACGCTGCCTCCAGCAACCACCGATATAATCTATCTATGAGTTCCGTGTTTTTTAGATACCACCTACGGATGAGATCGTTGGGTACTTGTCATTCTCTGACTTATTTCACGTAGCTACTGCCTTCAGGATTCATCCATGTTGTCACAATTGGCAGGATTTTGTTCTTTTTTTATGACTGAATAATATTCTGTTGTATATACCTACCACATTTTCTGGTTTGGCCATCAGTGGACAGTAGGGTTATCTCCACATCTTAGCTCTTGTAAATAATGCTGCAATGCACACGAAGGTAAAAGTATCTTGGTGAGATGGTGGTTTTGATTCCTTCAGATAAGTATCCAGGAATGGAGTTGCTGGATAGTATTGTAGTTCTATATTTGATGTTTCATTTCTTTTTTTTTAGTTGAAGTATAATTAACATATAGTGTTATGTTAGTTTCAGATGTATAATATAGTGATTCAACACTTCAATACATTACTCAATGCTTATCATGATAAGTGTGTCTTACTATTTTTTTAATGTTTATGTTTGAGAGAGCACACGTGGGGAGGGGCAGAGAAAGAGAGGAGAGAGAGGTTCCAAAGAGGGCTCTGTGCTGACAGAGGAGGCTCGGACTCACGAACCTGAGATCACGACCTGAGCAGAAGTCAGACACTTAACCGACTGAACCACCCAGGTGCCCCACTAGTTTTAATTTTTTGAGGATCCTTCATACTTTTTCCATAGTGGCTGCACCAGTTTGCATTCCCACCTGTAGTGCACAAGGGTTTCCCTTTCTCCACATCCTTGCCCGCTCTTATTTCTTGTCTTTCTGGTAATAGCCATTCTAACAGGTGTGAGGTGGTATCTCATCATGTTTTTGGATGAACATTTTTAGCTTTCCTGGTTACCATGTTTATTTTAATATCTGTAAGGAAAAATATAACGAGCACATGAAGTGTCTAATTTCACTGTTTATTGCCCCAGATGAAGGTAAATGTAGTCAAGTAAGCGGACTTATTTAAAGGAAGAGAATAAGCCAAAGATAGTACCGATGCCATAGGAATATGGTGGTCATGATTGATATTTGGAATGGGCAAAATGGCCTCTGCAGGTCTTCCTGGCTCTGACGTTCTGACGTTCTTACCCCTCCCCGTCTTTTCTCCTGTCTCCTCTGCCTCTCCAGGAGAGAGGGCATCACATTATGCATTTCCAGATTCAAAACTGTGCTGGGTGGCTCTTCTCCGTCTTCCCCAGCCAAGAGCTCTGTTTCGTCAAGAGTCAGCTCTGTTGTCCCACCTCCGTCTCTGATGAGGCACATGAAACCGGCAGGAAAGCAGACCCAACTGAAAGCAAGAAAAAGAGGCGCGGTGTTGTGGAGAGTTGTGTGGCTGTGCTTCACCTGAGATTAGCCAAGGGACTCTCTGCTCCGTTAGCAGAATACCTCAGGCCCTCCTGTTTCCAAAAGCAAGTCTGCAGAGACAGCAGCCAATGAATGGTTAGTGTTGCAGACCATTGATTCCGTGCTGCTCCTTTATACCACCAGAGGTCACTTATTTTTTACCTACTTCTTGTCACGAAATCATTTCCTATATTCTCTTTTTAACTCCCTCCTAATGGCATAATGTGTGTATTTTCCTCATTCTGGATTCTGAATGATTCGTCCATGATTGTCTGTTGTCTAATGTTAGACGCGCATTGGTTTTCTGCTGTTGACGAATTGTGGCACGTCGTGGTGGACACACCTTGGGCGTTGGGCCAGGCAGACCCGGATTTGAACCTGGCTTAGCCACCTATGACCTGGAGACAGGTGTTCCTTACTTCAACGTTTATTTATTTTTGGGACAGAGAGAGACAGAGCATGAACGGGGGAGGGGCAGTGAGAGAGGGAGACACAGAATCCGAAACAGGCTCCAGGCTCCGAGCCATCAGCCCAGAGCCCGACGCGGGGCTCGAACTCACAGACCGCGAGATCGTGACCTGGCTGAAGTCGGACGCTTAACCGACTGCGCCACCCAGGCGCCCCAGGTGTTCCTTACTTCAATAAGCCTGGGTATCATTTTCTTTGACTACTCGGCAAGAATCATGCTTCTCTCACAAAATCTTTGTGAGAATTTAAGAGGTCCCACGTGTGTGTATATAACCCTGGTCCGAGTCTGTTGAGTTTTAGATGTTAAATAGATATCAAGTTCTTTTATAATTTTCCGCAAGCTTGACAAGTCTTTGTACTAGATGCTACAGACAAAGCAGAGATGAACTTGACCTAGGTCAGGATGGCACATAGGTTTTATTTCACGTGCCAGCCCTCGTGGAACCTGCAGCTTCAGGGACAACCTTGGAGATGGATTTTAGGGCCCAGCAGGGAACAGGGGTGTCATTGGTTAGTCATGTCCTCAGGCTCAGGAGGGGACAGTGGGGGACGTGCCCATCCCACATGTGCCACCACTGACACAGCTCTGCTTTGGGGAAGTCAAAGCTAATGGAGCGTAACATTCCTGGAGAAGAAATGAATAGCTATTGAGCACAAGGACAGTGGTAGGCGCTTTTACAGGTGTCGTGTCTCGAACCCTCTCAGCAAACTGGAGAGGATTGAGTTATTGTCCTCATTCTATTTTTTTTTTATAATTTTTTTTAACGTTTATTTATTTTTGAGACAGAGAGAGACAGAGCATGAACAGGGGAGAGGCAGAGAGAGAGGGAGACACAGAATCTGAAGCAGGCTCCAGGCTCTGAGCCATCAGCACAGAGCCCGACACGGGGCTCCAACTCACAGACCGTGAGATCATGACCTGAGCCGAAGTCGGACGCTTAACCGACGGAGCCACCCAGGCGCCCCGTCCTCATTCTATAAATGAGGAAATGAAGGCTCAGCCAAGCCGAGTACGTGCCTCCAGGTCTCACAATGTAGGGAGTGGCGGAAATGAGATTTGATCCTAGATCTCTCTGATTCCAGAGGCCTTTTATTTGCAGTTACTAACTTGGTAAATTGGGGTGTTCAAATAGAGTCCTTTAAAAGACCTGAGGTAATGGGGTGCCTGGGTGGCTCGGTTGGTTAAGCGTCCGACTCTTTGTTTCAGCTCAGGTCTGATCTCACGGTTTCGCGGGTTCAAGCCCCACGTTGGGCTCTGCCCTGCCAGTGCAGAACCCGCCTGGGATTCTCTCTCTTCCTCTCTCTCTGCCCCTCCCCCACTTGCCTCCTCTCTGTTTCTCTCAAAATAAATAAATAAACTTAAAAAAATATAAAAACCTGAGGTAAAATTAAGTACTTTAAGGTTTGCCAAAGTGCACTAATCTTAGGTGTTCAGCTTGTATAACCATCACTTGGGTTAAGACACAGAACTTTCTCACCTTTCTGGAAGGTTCCCTTGTGTGCTTGCCCAGTGAAAACCTTTTCACTTAGAGATAACCACTATTCTGATACTTACCATCAGTGATTAATTTTGACTGTTCTTTATTTTCATAAAAATGGCATTTCATAATTTTGCTTTTGTGTCTTGCTTCTTTAACATAATGTCTCTGAGATTTATCATGTCGTATTAGTACTTTATCTTTTTTTTTTATCCGTTGTTCAAAAACACCATAATTTATTTATCTGTTCTTCTCTTGGGGGACATTTGCATTGTTTTCAGCTTTTGCTTATTATGAATAAAGCTGCTGTCAGCTTTCTCATAACGTCTTTGGGTGAACATACACCCTAATTCCCTTGAGTGTGTGACTACTAATGGAATTACTGGACCACGGGTTGGGTGATTATTTAACTTCAGTCGATATGAACCTTTGCTTTTTCCAGTGGAAGCTCCATAAAGTCATGGACTTAGGTCTTTTCCGTCTATGCTGCATCCCTGGAACCCAGAGAAGTTTCTGGCTTTGAGTCGGTGCTAATGGGTTGTCTTTGAGTACATGAAAATATTTACATATTGTGCATTTTGCTTTTTGGCTTTGTATCGGGGCTGTCCTATTTCAGTGAACAGAGAGGTCAGAACCTCTCTCCCTGTGCCCAGAGCCCCCCTTTTAAACCAAATATTTAATTAGTAATTAATTCATTAAATGTTTATTTATTTTTGAGACGGAGAGAGTGCAAGCAGGGGAGGGCAGAGAGAAAGGGAGATGCAGAATCCGAAGCAGGTTCCAGGCTCTGAGCTCTCAGCACAGAGCCCGATGCGGGGCTTGAACCCACGAACCACGAGATCATGACCTGAGCTGAAGTCAGATGCTTAACCAATTGAGCCATCCAGGAGCCTCTAAAACAAATATTTTATAATGCCTTTTTATTTATCTGGAAATGAAGTTCATAGATATTACAGCTTGTCTACACATGTGTGTTCTTTTTAATCAATATGATGTTCTAACTATTCTTCAAAGGAAAAAAATAAAAGAAAATAATTCATAGTAAGGTAATGAGAATTTCAGTATACAAATGCCTGAGGATGACTGCCTCAGAAGGACACAATGAGACACACAGACACTTACAACTACACATGTGATCAGTACAAATGCAGAATGAAGTGAGAGACGTCTGATGGCCTTTTAACTCCTGCCTTGAATTGCACTGTTGTTGGTGATGTGATTTTCCAAATGGTGACCCGCTCTTGGTAATATTTCTAATAAAGGAAAGTACAATCTTCCTTTGATCGGTTCTGGAAAAGTCACTGTCTATTAAAACTGTGCGAGAATGCTTTCTCTATGTAAAATGGAGCTGGGGTCTAGGTTCAGATAACTTCATCAACTACTGGAACATTCTGTGGCATGACACATATTCTGAATTGAACAGGATTGCCCCAAGCATCACATAGAGTGTCTACTCTTTATGGTCCTCAACCATGAAATGCCAGTGGGGGCCCTCTTATCACAATACCAACCATCCCCCCCAAATTTCCAAAATATCTTTGGGACTACCCCCATGTGAACCACGGTTCTCATTCAACACCCTCATTTTACAGATGGGGAAATCTTGGGATTTCCCCGATCATACAGGGACTTGGAAGCTAGGCGTGGACCACAGTCTTGTGACTCCTTGGTCTAAATGTCCTTGGTCTTCTGTCCACAGTTGTGGCTGGAGCTGGGTCTTTGAGTCAAGTCGACTTGGGTTCAAATCCTAGTTCTGATCTTAGGCAAATTGCTTCATCTTTCTGAGTTTCTGTTTCATCATTTGGGAAGTTGAGATTAAAAATAACATTTACCTTAGGGTGCCTGGGTGGCCCAGTGGGTTAAGCATCTGTCTCTTGATTTCAGCTCAGGTCATGATCTCAGGGTTGGAACTAGAGAATTGGCATTGGATTCAAACGCTAAGCCCTGCTTAGGATTCTCTCAAGAGAATTCTGGGTGGCAGCTGGGTGGCTCAGTTGGTTAAGCGTCTGATTTTGACTCAGGTCATGATCTCGAAGTTTGTGAGTTTGAGCCCCGCATTGGGCTCTGGGCTGACAGCTCGGAGCCTGGAGCCTGCTTCGGATTCTGTGTCTCCTTCTCTCTGCCCCACCCCCCCCTCCGCTCTGTCTCTCAAAAATGAATAAACATTAAAAAAAAAAATTCCTTTTCCAGTCCTTCTAATCCCTTCCCCACGAAAGCTGTCTTGAGGCACGTTCATGAACAAAAACGTCTTGGGCTGGGCATCTCTGAGCATCCTGACAACTAAGAAGAAACCTTAGGGCTGCAATTTGGATTGAAAAGGAGGAAGACAGATAATGACATCTTTGAGCCCTTGTTTTGTTTCGGATGAGTTGCACGTGGTTTATTTTTTCATTCTCTCGACACCTCGTGAGGTGGATATTGTTTATTATTACCTCCGTTTACCAATTGGGAAAGTGAGGACTGTAAGCCACTAAGTTCCTTCCTCGAGGTCACAGCGCCAAGATTGAAATCAAGTCTGATTTGGGCTCTTGTAAGAGCAGACCCTGAGACAAGGATATGGATGCAAGTAGTTTATTTGGGAGGAGTCTGTGTGATTAACTTATTGCTTCTCAGCTCTGAGGCAGCCTTTCAATCTGTGCTCTGTGATAACGGAATTCGCTTAAGTATTTCCATTTTATGTGAGCACGGAGTCAAGCTTCTCAGTAGAGGGCGCTGGAGGGCTCTTGCAGAAGAGGAAGGTCTCCTGCCATTTTTGTACCAGAGGGGGCTCAACTGGAAGGGTGTGAGGACATTCAGTGGGACCCCCCCCTCAGCCACGGGCCAAAATGTGGTCCTTTGGCAACATGGCAAAGGTGGTGATGACATTTGTGCAGCCCCCTCGACGCAGAAGCCAGAGCCTGAGGCATAGACGTATTCTCTGAAGGACTCCTGGCCCTGTTGGCTTCCCGACTCCACACCTAAGGTCGGTCGCTGGTTGTCCGCTTTCTCACACGCTCTCTGGAGTGTGGTCTCTTGTACTTACAGCGCCTCTGGACCAGCCCCAGCCTGGCCAAAGCAGCAGACTTCTCTGCTATCCAGTGGGCAGAGTTACACCTCCAAAGATGTCTGGACCCCTTGCAAGTTTGGTTCTTCCATGGGTACCCCTCCTAAGCCACAGGGCGCCTTTCTAGAGTTTTCTTGTATCTGACAGTTACTCTATCACAGTTAATGGCTCTTTGTACTAAGCGTGTTCTGTTTGAGTTAGTTTGTGGTCTTTGTCTCCTGTTTGGATCCAGATTGTCATAGGAGGTGATCCTAGGAAGAAAGCAAGAGAATGGAGAAGGAAGAAAGCCAATAAAGGATGTGTTAACGAGTGGCTCACTATTGTGGGCTCTTGGGGCTCAACTGTACTGGTGTCCCTCTGAGAGTCTGGGTACCACACACTTGAGCATTGCTCGAGCAAGAGGCAAGGGGGCTGGATATTTATGGTATGTATCTACCAATTTCCATCTGTCATTGGTTGAGCGTTGCTATATGGGGACCCTAATGTCCTGGCACTTCTGTCCTGCCTTGCGTGCCTGGACTGTCCAGGGCACACTTCTGTAGACAGAAAAAGCCCTTGGGTGGAGAGAAGCAATTCCTTGATGATAAGATATCCGCGTGCTCGTGGGAACTCCCACTGAAGCTGCCGGTGGCCTCCGGGGTGGGACCAAGGAAATGTGGGTGGGCACCAACGAATTTACTAGTGACATGTCGCAGGATGCAGGATGACAAAAGGAAATTGGTCGGCTGGATGCTGATCAGTTGCACAGACTGATCTGCGGGTACATTTTCTGGAAAGGCCAGTTGTAGGGGATCAAATGTTTTTCTGACCGGTATAATTTAATTGTACGGTCAGTGTTTGTTATAGATAGCTGGGTTTTTCTTTGACCTTGACAGTCTCACTGCCTTGCTGTCTGCACGGGAGGCACCGTTTTCTGTTTCGAACACGACAAGCCAAAGCCGGCTGCCACTGCTACGTTCAGGAGGTGCTGATGGCCGTGGTATCCAACCAGCAAAAAGGCAGTGGTGTTTGTATTTTCCATTTTGCCCTTTACGAGAGCCTTTCAGCTGAAGCGAAAGGCTTTCTTCTTCACCCTGGGTTTTTAATAGAAATCTTGGTGCATAAAGCCGTTTCAGTTCTGAGCGCCAGCTTGTAAAGTTCAGTAGCGACAAAGCTCTCTTCTGGCGTGGAACACAGTGGGCACCAAGGTGAGAGACGCTCATTGGCAGGAGCACCACGATGCAAATCTAAGCAGGCGACAAGTTTATTACCAAGGACAATATGGACCGTGTTCGCCTGTGGGTGATGTGGGCCGAAGGTTATGTCTATACCAACCATTTTAAATCACTCACATTTTGCGGTAATTCTACCAACGTGTATGGTTTGCCAACTGGCAGTGTGTGTTTTTCCCCCCATATTTGAAATGCTCAGTGAGAAAAAGAACAAGGAAGCTTACATCTCTGAGATACGGTGTTCAGTGACAAAAGCAGTATGTGGAACAGTGGTGAGTAGGTACCTATTTTATGAGAAAGAAGGAAGAAAAGATTATACAGCCACACTTGCTTATATTTACATAAAAGATCGAATAAAAGCATCTGGGCATGGGTAAGGAGGGCATCCACAAGATGGGGCCTTTTTCAATTTATAACTTTTCTTTATAGTGTTCTGATTTAAAAATCATGTCAATGCATTTCCTGTTCAGATCAAGAAATAGCAAAATGTCCGGTGAAAATATAATCACTGGAAAGCAGGCCTCTGTCCTATGATCACTTTTGCAACCTTTGAGGGATAGCTTCAGATGGGAGAAGGCATTCCGTAAAATTCAAATATCCGCACATAGAGAATCCTTTGCAAATATTTAGGGCGTGAGTGGAAATTTTTTACATCTATGCTGCTATGTACCGTATCGACAGCAGGGGGCAGTGTT
Source organism: Leopardus geoffroyi (assembly GCF_018350155.1). Lineage (NCBI taxonomy): Eukaryota > Metazoa > Chordata > Mammalia > Carnivora > Felidae > Leopardus > Leopardus geoffroyi. The sequence continues at coordinate 195,860,067 of NC_059327.1, read as the reverse complement.
TCTCTGTTTTTCTTTATGCCTCCATCTACCTCCCCGACTTGAGATGCAAAACCAACCGCGAATCCTCTAATTCAAATCTATGCACAAAACGCACCACATTTTCTAGATTCATGGTGTTACTCTCTCATCCCGAAACCCTTTTGGGGACTTGGAGCTTCCAGCAGGCTGCTGCTGATTATTCAAATGGGGCTGACTGATTATTGGGCTTGCTGGTGTAAAGTCTTTCTTCCCTCTTCTCTGCTCACTTGTCGAGCCACTTGGCCCCCACCCATCCCTTTCCATCATCAGGCCGTAGGAGAAAACCCCTATATTATGAGAATGTACAGCACGTGCTCTCTCTCTCTGTCTCTCACTTTGTTTTACTTTGTAGACGAGACCCAGGATTTGGAAGGCAAAACAAACAAACCGATATAGAGAGGGCGTATTTTGGATCTCCAGAAATGGTGCCAAAGTTAAGAATAACGGAAAGAGGAACAGAACGAGTGTTTATCTGTGTGCCTGCCTGGCCCCGTACCTGCCAGAACTCCTGACGTCTTCACCACAGAAGTATGTGCGTTCAGAGCCATTTTGCAAAAAAGGAGATCGAAGCTCAGGAGGGAGAAACTTACCCAAGTCTATGCTGCCGAGAAATGATAGAACCGGAAGCGGATGCCAGACTGCGTCCAAGGAGGAAACACCGGAGTGTCTTTTCCCCGCACCATCTAAATAAATGAAGGCAGTGCCTCCCCTGTGTTCCCCTTCCTGTCTCTGCCCCCCAGTCTCTATCCTGTTCTCCCTCCTCCTCTTGGTGTCTCTAGAAAGAGGAAAGGGGGAAAGGGAAGCCACCCCAGGGGCTCCCCAGATACTCAGTGGAAGCTGTTCTTGGTGGTGCACTGGTGGCGATTCCTTTCAAAAAGGCAGCAACGTTGAACGGCCCAAGGTCAGAGACCCCCAGAGCCTCGGACATGGGGAAGCGCCAGAGAAGGCGGTGCACCGTTTGCAATCTGTTGTGGAGCGTTTCGTGCTCGTGAGGGAGTGCGTGTTTTGAACTGCTTCTGCTTCCTCATCCCTGCTCCCTGGCAGTGCCCGCAGGTGAAGGAGGTGGGCAAGTCGCAGACACAGACGCCTTGGAACGTTGCTCGAACTAAGTGTAATGGTGGGCAAAGACCAACAGTGAAGACATTTCACCCAAAGTGAAGTACGTGAGATTGATCTTGGGTGGTGCCGCGTCCAGGCTCTGTGATGAATAGTACACCAGCACAGCTTGGGAGAGAGCTGTGGCCCTTTTCAAGGTGGAGCAGGGCCAGGAGAAATAGCCTTTTGTGCAAGCATGACGTCAGTAACCTTTCGACACTAGCCATGCTGCCATTTCAACCGAGAGGTGCACGCGACTGGCTGGTGTCCTTGGGCGGGCAATCTACCCAGCTAGAATTTTCTTTGCTTGTTTTACTTTCCTTTAGTTATGATTCTATTTACGGCAAGTGATTACGGTTTTCGGTCTATGGTAGTGGTAAGTTGTCCCTTTAAAATACGTGCCTTTAAGAAATAAAGTCAACTTGAAGAAAAATAGTTGGGTAAATCATAGGATAGGTGGTATGCAGATGTGGCAAATAGTGAAACGGCACTAAAATGATTGAAGTACAAGGATGCCATATTGGATTCTTTCTTTTTTTCTTTTTCTTGTTTTTAATGTTTATTTTTGAGAGACAGAGAGCACGAGCGGGGGAGGGGCAGAGACAGAGGGAGACACAGAATTGGAAACAGGTTCTAGGCTCTGAGCTGTCAGCACAAAGCCCGGCGTAAGGCTCGAACTCACAAACTGCCAGATCATGACCTGAGCCGAAGTCAGATACTCAACCAACTGAGCCACCCAGGTGACCATGGAGTCTTTCTTTCTCTCTTTCTTCCTTCCTCTCTTTCTTTCCTTCTTTTTTTCTTTCTTTCTTTCTCTCTTTCTTTCTTTCTTTCTTTCTTTCTTTCTTTTTAATGTTTGCTTATTTTGAGAGGGAGAGAGAGAGACAGAGAGAGACAGAGAGAGAGAGAATCCCAAGCAGGCTCCCCATTGTCAGCACAGAGCCTGATGGGGGCTGGAACTTACAAGCTTCAAGATCAAGACCTGCACCGGTTTAATTCTTAACTGACTAAGCCACCCAGGCGCTCCCATATTGGATTAGTTCTAAACATATCTTCCATCTCAGACAATTTGGGACTCTATCGTCATCATTTGAGAATCATGGCAAAATTGGAATTGTGTAATTTCAGAACAGGAAGGGATGACCTAGTCTGATCTCCCCACGTTATAGTTGATGAAATGTAGGCTGAGAAATGAAATGTAGGCCCAAGGTCCCACGGTTCTGTTGACTAATAACGTGGGTGCGTGTGTGCGTGCCATGAGGGGTGGCTTTAGCGGGGAGAGCAGGTCCAGACAGTAGCCAAAGGTAGCTCTGCTTTAAGTAATTTGACTTGTCTTCACACCATGGAGGGAAAGAAGGAATAGGAGGGGGACACAGTGTCTGAACAAAATGAAAACCCCTAGACCGCAAGGGGGAAAATATCCTGAAAACCTAAGTTTCTTTTGCTTGCTGCAGCAGCCAAGGACAGAAGCTGGCGGGTTTTGCTAAGTAATCCCAGCAGTAGCTTTTTGCTGTGGAACATGGCGTTAAATACGATAGGTCGGCACCGAGCTTGAACAAAATGTGATGACCGATTAGGAAATGAACGGTAAGCCATGGATGGTGGTGATGCTTATCAACATCCTCCCCCGCCCCCACCGGAACAAACAAAGCTACACTTGCAGGCTCATGAAGCTGAACCCTGATGGCCTTGTCCTTGGGACGATGTAGCTCTGGCTAGGACAGTCATCGATGAGGAAATCAGGTGTCACAGGGAGAAAAGACTCAGCTGTGCTTCAGATGCTGCGGAGGGGAGGGGGTGCCCTGGGGGACTGTGGCCCCTTGTCTCCTCTTCACTGTGAGATCTGTTCTGAGTCTTGCTTTCCTATGTGTATACTGAGATTATAAAACTGGGTGCAGGGGCGCCTGGGTGGCTCAGTCGGTTAAGCATCCGACTTCGGCTCAGGTCATGATCTCACAGTTCGTGGGTTTGAGCCCCGCATCGGGCTCTGTGCTGACAGTTCAGAGCCTGGAGCCTGCTTCAGATTCTGTGTCTCCCTTTTTCTCTGTTCCTCCCCTGCTCATGCTCTGTCTCTCTCTCTCCTTCAAAAATAAATAAAAAAACATTAAAAAAAATAAAACTGGGGTGCAGCCCTGATTTAAAGACAGCTTCCCTTGCGGATGGGGCTGGGGAGCCCATTGCATGGTGCGGGGCAGGGACTTAAGATATATTTGTGGAACAAATGACCACAAGTCTGGATAAATCAATCAGTGATCAATCAGTGGGTCTTGCAGCCAACTGCTCACCCACCTTCCTATGTGGACAAATCGATTTTTCGGAGTCACTGGTTCTTCATGCCTAAACTTTACATAAGAAACTGCATTCTACAAATATGTTGTCGGGATATGAGAGATGAGTCTGGTGAGTGTGGGGGTTGCCTGTCTATTCATTCACTCATTAAATCATTTATTCGTCCAACCAACTGATATTTATTAGGCACCTAGTGCACAGATGGCCTCGGCCCCTTCTTGTAAAGGTTAAGACCTAGTGGGGAAGTCAGGTAACAACCACATAGAAGAGGTGGAAAGCCAAGATAATGCTTTCAGAATATACCGGCTAGAATAAAATAGCAATTAGATGAAAATACTAATACTATTGATGAAAGCTAACATTTATGAAACACCACGTAGCATACCTGTTGCGAACATTTACCTGCATGATGCATTTAACCCTTACTGGCATCCTAAAAGAGGTATAATTATTATCTTCATTTAATAAAGGGAAACTGAGGGGCAGAGCGAGAAAGTCGTGGGGAGAGGTGGGATATTTTAGACAGCATGATCAGGAAAGACTACAGGGGAACGACTGAAGCAGGGGCTGGAAGTGCACATTTCTTGTGTGTCCCTAAAATCCATAATTCCTTTTCTTTCTTTCAATGTTTATTTATTTTTGACAAAGAGAGAGACAGAGCATGAGTGGGGGAGGGGTAGAGAGAGAGGGAGACACAGAATCTGAAACAGGCCCCAGGCTCTGAGCTGTCAGCACAGAGCCCGATCCGGGGCTCGAACTCATGGACCGCGAGATCACGACCTGAGCTGAAGTCGGGCGCTCAACCGACTGAGCCCCCCAGGCATCCCATAATTCCTTTTCTAATTGCTCCACTTTCACCCTACCATCGTTTGGTGAGGCTATCCTGCCATTCATCATCATCATAATTACCTTTAAGTAGACTGGCCCTCCTTGCAGCCAGAGTGGTGTGACAAGTATGAGGAGGACAGAGAGATTGGCCAAATGCATTGGCCCACTTGTTGCTCTGTTGACCGTGCTAGGGTGTGGCCTATCGATGGCTAAATTTAGAGGGCTGAGAGCTCTAGGATGATATAGCATGGAGTCACAGCTTGCCACTGTGCACTTACCCATGGAGAGGTCTGGTCTACATATTCTCTTCCCTTAAGCATTAAGTCACAGCCACTTTCTGTGAGGTTGGGCAGATTGGTGGGGGTGGTAATCACAATAATGCCATCCATGCACACAATACGTTGTTTCAAGACCCTTCACATCCAGATCCCACCTGGGAATCCCGAAGACCTTGGGAAGCAGAGACTGTTAGGCACATTTGGAAGATCAGAGACAGGGAGGTTGAAAAGCTTCAGAAGTTTAGCCAAGGCCATACAGCTGGCAGGGGACAAAGCCAGTGCTTGAACTTTCTGAGAAAAGGAAAATCTACCAATCCATCTGATCATAGACTATAGGGATAATATCTGTCTTCACGGCAACAATGGCCACCATCCACTGTTATAAGCGCTTACCCAGTGTCACGTTCTGAACCAGGACCTTTAAACACGTTAACTCATTCAATCCTGTTACTGCATGGAAAGCAATTGGCACAGTGTCTATCCAGGTGTGGTTAAGAATTCAACGTTAACTTACGTGGCTCTATTTTTGGATAAGTGGAAAGTGAAGTCCAGAAAGCTTGAGTAACTTGTCCAAAGTTGCACTGTCGGTAAACAGTGGGGCCACGTGGTTATGAGGTCCAGTTCTTGTCCACGATGCCCATTGCTGACTGCCCTGCCTCAGAGTTGGGTCCCCAGTACCTCCGTGTGTGTTGTGGGCACTGCACGTTGAAGTTTCGCCTTGTGCGACTTGTCTCTTGAAACACTTAGACTTTCTTCAATTTCACTTGAATTACCCTTCAGAGTCATTTAAGCCTTGGGTCTTCAGCCCCGCGGGATCAATTGGGACTGTAGCTTTCTCTGTGGTTCCCTAGAAAGGCCACTCATGTCTTCCCTCAGGAGAGGCTGAGAGTCTGGGGACCGGACTCCCCTTCGGGGATTCATGTTTCTTAGAGGGGTTGGTAGAATTCCTTCCCCATGAATGCAATTGGATGTGGAATTCCAGTTGTAAGGGTTTCCTGTTTTGAATTTTGCCCACGTTTCAAACATAAAGCTGTTTCCTAAGTAGACAATGTCCTGGCACACCTCATCTCTACTCCAGGCTGCAGATTCATGTTTACTTTCCTTCAGTTCAAACAGAATTTATCAGTGGGGACTTGCTCTCAGCAACTCAGAGAAGCCAAGCTGAGGGGGATCCAGACCGTTTCCCGGCCTGTGGGATGTGGCAGAGAAAGGGCCGATGATTGTCACTGGAAGTTTTATCAAGGAGGCAGAATTTTAGCCAAGGTTTGAAAGACACTGGAGTTTGATTGATGGGGGAAGAAGGCAAAAACACAGCAAGCCATGTATCTGACAAGGGCTTAGTATCCCAAACATGGAAGCAACTCAAACAACTTAACAGTTTAAAAAATAAAAACAATGCACATGATGTTTTTTAACGTTTTTTGTTTTGTTTTGATTTGTTTTTTGAGAGACATAGAGAGACAGAGTGTGAGCAGGGGAGGGGCAGAGAGAGAGGGAGACACAGAATCTGAAGCAGGCTCCAGGCTCTGAGCCATCAGCACATAGCCTGATGCGGAGCTCGAACTCATGAACCGCGAGATTGTGACCTGAGCCGAGGTTGGATGCTTAACGGACTGAGCCACCCAGGAGCCTCAAAACAGTAAACATGATTTTAAAAATGCACAAAAGATCTGAATAAACATTTTCCCAGAAAAGAAATACAAATGGCCAGTGCGTATATGAAAAGGTGCACAACATCACTAATCATCAGGGAAGTGCAAATCAAAACTACAGTGACATATCACCTCCCCTGTTACAATGGCCCTTATCAAAAAAGGCAAAAGATAACAAATGCTGGCGAGGATGTGGAGAAACTGGAATGTTGGTGGGAATGTCAATTAGTATAGCCACTATGGAAAACAGTAGGAGGGGCCGGATTGTCAAAAAATCAAAAAACGGTCTCACTTCTAGGTGTAGATATATATATATACATGTGTATATATATATATATATACATGTGTGTGTGTGAAATGAAATCACCATTTCAATACCTGCATCCCCAGATTCATTGCGGTATTATTTGCAATAGGCAAGATATGAAAATGACCTAAGTGTCTGTCGATGATGAATGGATAAAGACAATGTGGTATTTGTATGTATGTATATATATATATACATACATACACACACACACATATATGTATATATGTATGTATACATATATGTATATGTGTGTGTGTGTGTGTGTGTGTGTGTGTATATATATATATATATATATATATATATATATACACAACGGAATATTATTCACCTTAAAAAGAAAGAAGTCTTGCCATTCGTGTCAATATGGATGAGCCTGGAGGTTATTATGCTAAGTGAAATAAGCCAGACACAGAAAGACGAGTACTACACAATCACAGATCTCACCAACATGTGGAATTGATAAATGCCAGACTCGTAATAGCAGAGAGCAGAACGGTGGTTTCCAGAGGTTGGGGCGTAGGGAAAATGGGGAGATGTTGGTAAAAGGGTATAAAGTTTCAGTTATGGAAGATGCATAAGTTCTGGAGATCCAATGTGCAATAAGTGCCTTCAGTTAATAATGCCATATTGTACACATGACATTTGTTAAGAGAGTAGATCGTAAGTGCTCTCCCCACACAAGAAAGGTGGTAACTATGTGAAGTGACAGGTATGTTAATTAGCTCGATCATGGTAACTGTTTCACAGTATATATACATATATCAAAACATCACAGGATACACTTTAAATACATTCAATTTTTATTTGTCAAGTTTACCTCAAAAAAAAAAAAAAAACCCTCCAAATACCACAGGCTCCTGGGTGGCTTAAACAACAGAAATGTATTTTTCTCATAGTTCTGGGGAGACTGGATGTCTGAGATCAAGGTGTGGGCAGGGGCTCCTGGTTTACAGATGGCCGTCTTGTGCTCTGTTCTCACAGGGCATTTCTCTGTGTGCATGTATCTTTGGTATCTCTCTGTGAATTTCTGCTTTTCTCCATGTGAATTTCTGCTTTTCATAAGAACACCAGTCAGATTGGTTCAGGCCCACCAATCTGTACTTAATCACTATCTAAAGGCCCCCCCCTTAATCACTATTTTGTACTTAATCACCATTTAAAGGCCCCCCCTCCAAACATGGTCACCCTCTGTGGTACTTGGAGTTAAGCTGGTAAATGGCAGAGCCAAGATTTACCTACAACCAGGTCTGTCTGATAAAAGTCTTCATTCTTACCATCCAATCTGGCTGAAGGCAACCGGTTGTCTTCATGATGGGTATGTTTAGGTTGTGGTCAAGGGCGTGCTGTACCTCATTATCAGCTCCTCTTAATTTGGTCTGGAAAAACAGCATCAGCAGGGAAGGGTTTCCAGGAAGGTGGAGAATATAGGCAGCGTTTCATTATTTTTTCAGATAGGTATTTCAAGCTTGGAAGGGAGTGGCAGTTTTGGGAGGGGCACTGTTGGCTGTGTACATGGGGTTCCATCATGGGATTGGCATCCTGAGCTCAGGAGGAGATGGTCATGACTCCTTGGGCTGACTCCATCCCTGGGGATGAAGAACAGGCTATTTGTTCTGTAGTTCAGCCGACTGAAGCACAAGGATCTGAAGTGAGTAGCAATGATGTTCTCCATTGAATTGTGTTTCCTCAAAAACATATGTTGAAGTCTTTACCCCAGTACCTGTGAACATGACTTTATTTGGCAATAGGATCTTTGCAGGTATAATTGGTTAAGATGAGGCCATACCGAGTTAGGGTATCCCTCATCCCAGTGACTGGTATCCTTCGAAGACGGTGGCCATGTGAAGACACAGAGATTGGAGTGATGTCTCTACAAGCCATGGAACACCATGGATTTCTGGCAAACACCAGATTCTAGAAGAGATGCATAGGACGGATTGTCCCGCAGAACTTGCGGAAAGAAGCGACCTTGTGGACGTCTTGATTCTGTGTTTCTAACCTCTAGAACTGTAAGGCAATACATTTCTGTCATTTTAAGCCACCGGGTTTGTGGAACTTTGATAAGGCAGCCCTAGGAAACTAATACAGATGGGAAGGGAGAAACGTTCATGGAAATAATTGCTTTGGCCGATAACAAGTATGAGTCAGAGAGAAGAATGGAGATGCAGAATGTGTCTGGGGACTTATGGGAAGGAACGATTTTAAAGGAGGTGGGAATTAGGGTCTCAGAATCTCCATACAAATTGGCAGATTATAAGAAAGAAAAGAAACTAATGACAAAATGCGGTCAATGTGATATTTTAGAATCACCAAGACTTGAGCTGGAATTCAATATTGGTACATACTAAAATGAGTCATATACCTATTATGTGAGGAGGTAATTTGTGTTAAAAAAAAAAAAAACATAGACATACTGATGGAAATGAGGGCATGAGAGGGAAAACAGGTCAGCAGAGAATAGGGTGAGGCTATAAATAAAGATGCATGGAAAGGCTGCTGCTACAGGTGTAATAAGAGCCATGTGAATCTCGAAGGAAGTGACCAGATGTCTCTCTCACCCAGGTCACAAAGTGCTCAGAGGTAGGCTGTTGTAGTAACGGGGTCTCACATCACCGCTCCAGATAACTGCTGCGAACTTGATCTGGCTGAAAGCGGAGAAGTGTGCCGTATTTTTGTCTTGTTTTACGGACAACTGCCCCTCACAGGGGGCAGTGACTAAGGAATTTCAGCTCTGGACCTAATTATGAGTTATTAACTGGCTGGTGAAGTAGAAATGACAGAATTGTATGAGAGAGCCAGATGAGATTTCTCCTTTAAGGTTGAACATGACCTCATAGAGTTTATGAGCTCCAGTGAAAAGAGAAAAGGCAATAGTGCAAAGAGAAAAGAGAATAGTCCGGACTAGACCCTAGACGTTGGGAGGAAATACTTTTAAAAAAATTAAGAGAATATCCTTTTCTTCAGGTCTTATTGGCAGATTGCAAAATTCCAGAAGTTTTTTTTTTTTTTTTAATCCTTCCTCTCTCACTTTCTTTATAAAGTGAGAATACTAGAACCTACCCTAGTGAGGACTAAATGTCATCATGCATGTCCACTGTTCAGACAATGCTCAATAAAATGGGAACTAAAACCTACCAATACTTGCAAAGTGCTTACAATTAGGTATCATATGAAGTGCTTTATGTATACTGCCTAATTAATCCCCAGAAAACTCCATGAGGTAGGTATTAGTTACTATTGCCCATGCTTTATGGATAAGGAAAAATCTGAGGCAGAGGACTTTTAGGTAATTCTCAAGATCACACAGTTGGACCCTGGCAAAATAGGGATTTGAACCCTGGAAGCATGGTTCTAGACTCATTACTGGTAACCACCATACTGCGTGGGATGATAACAAGAATCATCCATTTCTTTACTAAATGGGTCTCACAATGAAATCAGAGCCAAGTCAATGGTCTCTCTTCATTTGCAAACCATTTCTCTCCTCACTTGCTATGGCATCTCGAGGGGCGGTGTCTTGCTCACTCCCAAACCCCTAGAACTTTAGCTCAGCCCTTGCTCTATGAGTGGCTGAGTCAAGGCCTTTCCCACATTGACCTTTTCAATCATCCACGCTGATGCTGCTAACTACGTATTGTTCCATCTGGGAACAAAAGTCAGAAGTCGCCTGGACAGAAGTCGTCCCAGGTTCCACTTTGAATCCAATGCTCCTTAGGGCGAACATTGTTGAAATTTTGTGAGGTTAAGCTTCCACCTGATGGAAACCATCCTGTTGAGCGTCTGGACAATGTCATTTTCTGCTAGTATTTCTTAAAATTCATGGAGCTGACTGATGATAGCTATTTAGTCTTGAAGAGGACCTTTGTGATAGCCTAGAAGACAGGAAATAGTGATCCAAAGTTGTAATGTTACCCTCTAGAGCTTAGTCAGGGGTAGATTTCAGACTGGATACCAGGACTCCCCACACGTGTCCAGTGTACTTTTCCATTTGCATATAGTAGGAAAAACTGGGATATTTTCCAAGCTAGGCTTTGCTTATATGTCACGTAACATTCACGCTAAAGCTGAAAAATCCAAATAAATATTCATGTATTGCTTTTTTTAAATAGTGGAAACTGTGTCTTTAAAAGGCTCTTTTAACAATGAACATTTTTTAAGGACATTCATAGAAGGCTCATGGACAATGAAACTATGATAATATGACTTAAGGCCCTTGATGAGATCTTAGTGGAGGTTCTGTACGATTGGTGTTTTGTTTTGTACACCATACATCGAGTAGGTAGGTAGTCTACAAAAGATTAAAGACATCCAAGATACTCAGAAGTGTATTATTTGTGGAAATTTCTAAGCACCCACGGAACAAACCGACAGTGCTTTGGACAAACTCACCTGATTCCACTAATGGAAACCCTAGAAAAGAGGGTTTGAGTGAGGTTTGAATCAAGATCCATTAAAATATTCCTTTAACAGATGAGCCATTTGTGAAATTGGATTTTCAAACAAATGACTACACCATATTTTGAAATGAGTGGCTTACAGTTTTGCTTGGAAAGGAAGAAATTTGTGAATTTAGGGGAGAGATATTTTCACAATGACTATATCAATAGTGGCCAAAGATAACAATGATTATTGATTAATCAATGCAGGGCAATTACTAGATATATGACCCAGATACAACCTGTCACTCCTTCAGAGCTACCTCTGTCCTTTATACATACTTTTAGCATGGCAATAATCTCAGCCTTAAAGTATTTGTAGCCTATAGGCTACTATGGGTAAGGATGCTCCCTCCTTATTTTTTTTTAAATTTTTAAAAATGTTTATTTATTTATTTATTTAAATGAAATTTATTGTCAAATTGGTTTCCATAGAATACCCAGTGGTCATCCCAATGGGTGCCCTATTTTTGAGAGAGACACAGACAGAGTGTGAGCAGAGGAGGGGCAGAGAGAGAGGGAGACACAGAATCCAAAGCAGGCTCCAGGCTCCGAGGTGTCAGTCCAGAACCTGACATGAGGTTTGAATTTACGAACGGTGAGATCATGACCTGAGCCGAAGTTGGACGCCTAACCGACTGAGCCACCTAGGTGCCTCGTCTTTCATTTTTTTTTTTTTTTAACTGGTGAGGCAAGTTATTCAATGTCATGTATGGAATGAGTGGAAGATCCAGGATTAAAACTCCGATTCTTTGATTCCAAGCCCTGCGGAAATAAACAGAGATCAGCCAAATAAACAGAGATCAAATGGGGAAAGCAAAGGCTATTTATTCTGAACTTGGGATAGCAAAAGAGTCAGCCACCATCACTTGGGTTTTGGCAAAGACTCAAAGGCAGGCAGGGAAAGCGTTTTAGTGGAAAACAGGGAAGGCTTCAGGTATGTCCTGATTGTAGGCTGTGGGCCCAGGGAAGCTGCAGGCAAGATATTTAGAAGCCAGGCACCCTGTGTGATTGGGTGGGATGTGTATTTGGCTTTTTCTTGTCCTTTGTTGCAAGTGAGGATGAACATTAGGAAAGCTGTCAGTCGTTCATCAAACCCTGACTGCGGTTGATTGTTACAGGATTTATTGTTTGGCCTGGCCTTGGTGCTGGAGACGATGGTCTCACCTCCCACAAGCCTGACTTGTAGTAACAGGTTGGTTTCCTGAGCTGATTATTATAGGTCATGGATTGGTTTCTTGAGATGGCTGCTGTGGATTGTGGGTCAGAATTCATATGGGTTTATGTGAGTCAGTTTTACATTTGGTTGGCCATGTATGTGTCTATATTTGTACATGATATATATACAATGGCAATAATCTCACCGTTAAAGTATATGTAACCTGTGAGCTACCGTGGGCAGGGACTCTGCCTCTTTAATTTTTAATTTTTATTGGGGCGCCTGGGTGGCGCAGTCGGTTAGGCGTCCGACTTCAGCCAGGTCACGATCTTGCGGTCCGTGAGTTCGAGCCCCGCGTCGGGCTCTGGGCTGATGGCTCAGAGCCTGGAGCCTGCTTCCGATTCTGTGTCTCCCTCTCTCTCTGCCCCTCCCCCGTTCATGCTCTGGCTCTCTGTCCCAAAAATAAATAAACGTTAAAAAAAATTAATTCTTAATTTTTATTAAAATTAAATCGACTCTAAGTTCTGTGGAAATCAACAGAGATCAGCCAGATGCCAAAAGCAAAGGCTCTTTATCCTGCCCTTGCTATAGCAAGGCAGTCAGCTACCAAATCTTATTTGTAGGTGATATATATATATATATATATATATATAATTTGTACACAGCCTGTCCAATCAGTTCTCCTCCTTCTACATCAGGGGTGGCAAACTTTCTGTAAAGGGCCAGATAGAAAGTGCTTTCAGCTTTATGAGCCATATGGCGTCTCCTGCAATTACCCACCTCTGACATTTTAGCACAAAGACAGCCATGGACAATATGTAAACAAGTGGCTTTGGCTGTGTCCCAACAAAACTTTATTTATAAAAACAGGAGGCTGGCTTGACTTGGTCGCAGGTCTGCACTTAGCCGACCCCTGTTCTACAATGAAGAGCAGGCAAAGTCAACAAATGTACACATGACAGTGGCCTCCTGGGCAGTGACTCATTTCCTTTAGGCCTGTGTTCATGCTACTGAAGCTATGATCGCTGTGGTCTAGTTTCTGAGTGGTTTCTATTCAAGAAACATAGTTCAACCCCCAAAAAAATTTTCAGAAGTTCTATTATTTCTTCCTTCTCAGAGGATGTTATATGGTACCCATTTAGTAACTAAAGGGATTCTTCTTCCAATGTTTTTTTCTGTCTCATTCCCCTATAGACCATACTCCCTTTTCTGAACCTCTTATTTGTCTTCCGCCCGCCCCCCGCCCTAAGAAATACACTGTCATGACGGGGAATCAGCACAAGGAACCATCTTCCTTTCAACACATCACATGTCAGTCAAGAGCAGGTGAGAGCAATGTCGTCAGATTGGTGTGAATCCTGGCTCTGCCACTAACTAGTCTGTGACCTTGGTCCATCCTGGTCCCGTTATGTTTGCAACACGTCTGCCACAGTTCGAGGTATCGCATCTAGATTAACAAGAAAATCCAGAAGAAGCAGAGGGCATTTCCTCCTTGTATCCCCTTGAGAGTGAAGAACCATCTCCCAGAAGCTTCCAAGCACACTCATCCTCATATGTCATCGGCCCAGTTGCATGACATACTCCTAAGTCCACAAAGGTAAGGGGAATAGGGCCGCTGTGACTGGCTGAGATTAAGCAGGAGTCACCCGCTGAGACCGGGGTACATCCTGCCTCCTCTGATGCATGTGGCCTTACAGAGGAGGGTGGGATGCAAAGGAGTGAATCCCAGCGTCGGCAGGAAAGATGAGGGACAGGGGTCCCTCTGGAGACGTCAACCAGCTGTGTCTTCAGCAAGAGGCAAAGGGGCAGCGAGGGCTTTGGCCATAAAGAGAAGGCAGCAGGAGGTAATAGAGGACATGTGAGGAGTTCAGCTCTAGGTTTTTTAACATTCCTCAAAGTAGAAACAGTCAAGGATTCCTTTTCATGGCAGACAAGGCTTGGGTTTGTTGATGGAGAGCTGTGTCCCATCTTCCCCCGAACACATCACGGACCAGGCACGGGTGGGTCACGACCACATTGTCAAGCTGGCAGACAGCAAACAGTGTCAGACTGTCAAACTGGTCTGCCTGTGTTCTCTCTAGCCTGGTTTGACGTCTGCTTCACTCTTTCCCCTGGCCTCACCCACTTGTGCCTGAGGACCTTGCACGCTTCACCATGAAACTCACCATGAGCTCACCATCCGTGCTTTCAGCTGGGGGAGCTCGGCAGTGGGGAGGGGAAGAGGTGGGTATGAATCCCGGCTCTGCCACTTGCCAATCTGTGACCTTGGGCACGTTACTGACCAGCGACAAGGATTAGTTGCCCATGTGTAATGAGGGGAGACGTCTGCCTTCCTCACTCAAGCAGTTGCTGTGAGGATGAAGTGAAATTTTTCAGTGCCTGTGGCATACAGGCACTAAATATATGAATTTTTTCCTTTGGGTTGATTAAACCTGTCTACTCATTGTTCCCTGAAGGCACTTACTTATTTTGTCATTTTCTACCTTTACATGTAGCCCATGCCCTTTCTGCTTCTTACTTTTTTATTAAAGGTTTTTTTTTTTTTTTCAATTTATTTATTTTGAGAAAGAGAGAGAGAGAGACTGAGAATGCAAGCAGGGAGGCACAGAGAGAGGGAGAAGGAGAGAATCCCCAGCAGGCTCTCATGAACCATGAGATCATGACCTGAGCCAAAATCAAGAGTCGACGCTTAACCAACTGAGCCACCCAGGCCCCCCCTGCTTCTCACTCTCACACCCCAACCACTTGCAATGCCTTTCCCTCCCTTCTTCACCGCAGATCTTATCTGCTGTCTGAAGTCAAGCTTGACTCCACATTGCTTGCAAAGCCCTCTTCTGCCTTCCAGACCTAGGGCCCCATTCTCTGAAGGAGCCATCAGGGATCTGTGGCATTGAGGGTGTCACTGGAGAAGCCCCAGAATGTCAGCGTTGCCCAGGAGATAAGCAGTCCTCAGGGTTGCCAGAGCAGGGGAAGCAGGAGGCCGCCAGCTCTGGGATCAGGGTTACACAAGACAAGGAAGCAGAAGCCCAGGACTAGATGGAAAGAAACGACACTGGGAGATATTGCCTAGAGTCCTATTCTTCCACACGTCCCTTTCCTTTCCGTCCCTTTCCTTTCCTTTCCTTTCCTTTCCTTTCCTTTCCTTTCCTTTCCTTTCCTTTCCTTTCTTTTCCTCTCCTCTCCTCTCCTCTCCTCTCCTCTCCTCTCCTCTCCTCTTCTTTTTAAATTTATGAGTTATTTGGGGTGCCTGGGTGGCTCAGCAGGTTAAGCATCTGACTTTAGCTCAGGTCATGATTTCACAGCTTGTGAGTTCAAGCCCCGCGTCAGGCTCTGTGTTGACATCTCAGAGCCTGTAGCCTGCTTTGGATTCTGTGTCTCCTCTCTCTCTGCCCCTGCCCTGCTCACGCTGGGTGTGTGTCTCTCAGAAGTAAATAAACATGAAAAACTTTAAAAAAATTACAATTTATGAGTTACATATGCTATTCGAATATCAGTTTTCCCATCTCCAAATTGGGTTCCATATCTATGTCTTCCTCCCTCCTATCCTTTATGAACATGTGAAATCAAGAGGCAGGGCCTGTATTTTATTTTCAAGGCAGCAATGTGTCCAGCTGATAGTATACTAACTGACTCCTAGGAGGCACAAGATACACTTGTTGAAAAATGAAAGGAGTGTGAAATAAAGAAAACATAGATGTTAAATGTTTGTAAACTTCAGTACAATACAAGTGGAAGGCATTTGCTCACCATCTCCAGGAGCTTAGCAAAGATCTCTGTATGGAACAGTCATGCAGTTCATGTTAGCTGATGGGCCACATATTCTGTATGGAACGTGGAGCCTATGCAATGCTGTGTTAATCAAAATGCGGAGTCTTCTACAGCAGGAGAATGTGTGTCTTGTGTCAGGGGAGCACCTATAAATCCTACCTCCAGGTTTCTTAACATCTAACGGCAGGTAGGTACCATGCAAGGCTCTGTCTTTCTCCTCTACGCTCAGGGAAGACATTGCTAATTGATCGTGACACTTTCCCACCGACCCTGGACATTGCCTCCACATTCTTTTACAACCATTTTTATAGACAGCTGCTACCAATTGATCAGAACTGATCAGAATTCAACTTAACTTGAGGCCTGTTTTCTCTCCCTGGCTTAATTCAAGCATGCTCTCTTTTTGCTTGTTTTCCTGAAGATTTCCATTGATGGAATCTCCAGTCTTGTTTTGTTGATGACTTCTTCTTTTTCTTCTTCAGCCATCAGAAGTTTCATATCCAAATACAATCTCTCCCTCTGTAAAAATAGGGCTGTCCTTATCCTTCAACCCAAACAAATATCTCAGAGAAATATGATTTGGTTTTGCTTCTCAAAAATAAGAGACATGTCAAAGGGGAAATGAGTCCACTTCAGGAAGATTACGGTGAAATTTATTAGAAGTAAGCTCCTGTGCACACAAAGACCACACCTAGACCACCAGATTCACGGGTAAGTGCACTGCCCTGTTTCTGTAACAGGACGAGCTCATCCACGCTTTCTACTTTCTTTATAAAAAAATTTTTTTTAATGTCTATTTATTTTTGAGAGAGAGAGAAAGAGAGACCAAGCACAGGTGGTGCAGGAGCAGAGAGGGAGACACAGAATCCGAAGCAGGCTCCAGGCTCTGAGCTGTCAGCGCAGAGCCCAAAGTGGGGCTCGAACTCACCAATGGCAAAATCATGATCTGAGCCGAAGTCGGATGCTTAACCGACTGAGCCACCCAGGCACCCCCTTTTTTTTATTATTATTATTATTTTTAATGTTTACATTTCCTACTTTTCAAAACACTTTAAAAACTTTTCCTAATTGATTTTTTGCCCTGGAGCCAGTTTAGAACACAACAACAGGGTGGCTAAAAGACCAGAAGAACTGATTTATGATGAATGAAGAAGAATGGGATATGATCTGAACTTGGCCAAAGATCCAGAGGCAGACACCTCAACCGCCCGCCTTTAGCTATCTGGCAGAGCAAAGACTCCAGAGCGAGAGGCAAATTATGTCACTTGGCTGTAAGAGGTTTCAAAAAAGAAAGTTGGTGGTGTTTTTTTGCTTTTTTTTGTTTTTTTTTTGTTGTTTGTTTTTTTTTAGTGAGGAAAAATTCAGTCAGGCAGATTGATTCTCTAGGGCTATGGGCTGTCCCAGAAAGTGGCCGACTTGAGGTTGCCACAGGACCAAGTTCGAGAGCAGAGAATGAAGCTCTGCCACGTTCAGGAAATAAAACTAAAGAGTCCTTCTCCATTGTTCCCATCCTCCCCTCTCTCACGGTACATCTGCTTTTCATATACGATTTTGGGACACTTTACTTCTCTGCGAATAAACTGAGAATCTGCAGCCCTCAACCTGTAAAGGAAAATACAGCCTGATTCATGGTGGAGGATGCTCCCTGCCAAAGAGATTGTCTATTGATCAGAGACACCAACCTGGGCATTTGTAGGACTTGTTCTTCCAGGTTTTTGGAAGCAACGCTTCTCAGGTTTGCAGAAATTGTGTAGTAATGAAACCAACAAAATAGCTCATAGATCCTTATGTTTCAAAAAAGCGTTTTCGTTTAATTTTTGTTTCTTATTGTGAGAATGCACGTCCCAACTAAAGATAAATAATATTTCTTAACTCCAAATTATTCATTAATGTGTAGGTGTATTTGCCTAAAAAGCGCTAAATGGATAATTGCTATATACACCTTATAATTTAGCCAATTGAGAAAAAGTGTGGTTGTGTGTGTGTGTGTGTGTGTATGTATATATATATATATATATATATGTATATATATATATATATATATATATATATATTTTTTTTTTTTTTTTTTTTTTTTTTTTTTAACCAGCCCTCTCCTCCCTAAGAATGGGAAGACATTAGAACAAGGATCCCAAGATGCCCATGATCCAAGCAGAAACTGGTTAACACAATCCTCTGGGGCCAGTTCCATGGCCAGGTGGGTCTCCTGCTCTGAAGTTTCTGTTATTAGGTGATATCTACTCACAGCATAGTTTGGCTGTTGAGTGTCTTGTAGTTAGATTTTTTTTTTAATAGAGACTTATGCAAATTTGCCTTCATCCTTGCTTATGCAGCAACCCCACTGACCAACCTGTCAGTGCCCTTGGCTTGGCCAAACCTAGAAACAAACAGTATGTGCCTATCCAAAGACGTCAAAGAACAGGGCTAACGGCTTCTAATTCATTCTCCTAAAGCCTCTGCTAGAAGCAGCAGCCAGGATAACGCCAAGTTGAACTGGGACAATAAATTATATTTAATATATATATATATATATATATATATATATATATATATAAAAGAAATTAACCTAAATGCCACTGAGCCTGGTAGGAAAATGGGCGTTCAAAGAGAAGTCACCCCACCTGGGGAGAGAGAAAAGGTTCAAGGAAGTAGAGGTGTGACGGGGTCTGCAAAGAGCAAATGCTGAGACTCAAGGGGCAAGGGATCCCAGACTCTTCCTTATTGCCACAGTGTGGCTGAATTCTCATCTTTGCAATGAAGCCCGGGACTCTGGCCAGGGTGGAGTTTTGGGGCTTGGTGCTGCCTATCCGTGGCAGAAATGGCCCTGCTGAAAGTCAGTGATACCGCCCCAGACGGAGGTAAACTTGAGAACTGTTGGAAAAACAGACGCTTGCGAATCCCAAAACACAGAGTCTGCCAAAGGGGTTCGTCTGGTGGACTCAGTAGGTTGGAAGGATGGGCGGACCCAGGAGGCAACCTGAGGACCCAGCGGCGGAGGAGAGAGCCTCTGAAAAAGAGCTGTGGTCGTGCCTACAAGTGGGGGGTTTGCTGCAGGGGTGTGGAGGGAGGGGCCTGGGAGACAGCGGGGTGCCCAACTGATTCGGGTGCAGAGGCTCAGCGCTGCCATGTTGGATAAGGGCCAGGGAGTCCCTGTGTTCAATGGGAATAGTGCCCCTGGGTTGTGGGAGGTGAGTGCAAGGAGCGCTGAACGGGCCACGACGGAGGACTCCCGGGGCGCAGGCATGGAGACGTGAGCTATCCAAAAGTGTTTGGAAAGAGTTTCAGAGGAGATGTTATACCAGCTAATTCGTGCTGATGCAGAGCGAACCAGAAGGAGAGAGAGCGAAACAAAGGTCAGGCAGAAGAAACAGCAGCTGTGGATGTCGGGGGGTCTAGCAGAGCAGGCTGTCCCGGGCAAGGCTGGAAGAAGAGCAGAAGTCAACACTTAGGTGGAGCAGGAGGAGTGGAACGGAGGAGGCAGGGGAGAGGCGAGCCACGCTCTGGCGATCCTTGAACAGCACGGTGGGGTTCAGTCTTCCTTTGCCGTCATGGGGAAGCCATTGCAGAATGACGTAGGCAGCCATGGTGAGGGGCCGAGAGGACAGAGACGGGGGGGAGACCAGTGGCAGGGAACCGATGAGGAGGCTGTTGAAATAATCCAGGCCGGCAGCAATGAGGGTCTGAAAAATGCCACTGTGCGAAATGGCAAAGCAAAAGGGACAGGACCTCCGCTCTCTCCTTCATGCTTTTGTCTGTGTCCGTTTCCTTTCAGATGGAACAGGTTGGGTATCCTTCATGTTTATGCCGTCCAGGTCCCTGCCGGCCGGTAGGTGGAAATACCTGGAAACATTTTATTCTCAACTTGCTTGGGCGTAGAGGTTGACAATTATCTGGAGCCACCGGACCTGAAAGTCCTTCATCATCTGGCAAAACGACCTTGCCTTGTGAAGCGAGGAGGCCACTTCGTGACTCTTTTTGCATTTCTAACAAACGCTTCTCTTTTTGTGGGGTTGACGAATTTGAGAAATTGCTGCAGCAGCATGGAAAGGTTATGTGGAACCTCACACAGAGCCCCCGGGTCGAGAACCAGATGGATTTTAAGGCAGAGACTCTAATACTGTGTGATAGTACAGGGAGCGGGACACAAAAAATATTATGGCAGGTCCCAAGCACCATACCTACCACAATCTCCCGAGTTTACAGCTCTCCCACAAGAAACCTAATATATAAGATTGCCGTGCAACACCATAAAAGGGCTTACACAGTCTATCCTGAAAAACTGATACTTCAGTAAAGAAGATAAGTGGAGAAACCAGGATATAAGAAAACATATAAAAAACCTTTAGAAGGTCAACGAAGCCTAGGGAGATAAAACTCAATAGTTCAGGGACAGAAACAAAATGGAGTTTTCTTTGTTTTAGATGGAAAATTACAAGGTGCTGTTTGAGGTTATAGCCGTAGTTGGATGAGTCCCGTGAACGAGGGCAATTTAACAAGCCAGCGAGGAATCGGATCCCATCCGCGTAAAGGGAATGGACAACTTCTGCCGGCTTTTCACCGTGATGGGAGATGTTTCACCGGCAAGGAACTCTGGAGGGGGCTAGAAAGTGTTCTGCCTTGTTGTGGGTAGTGATTACAAGGGGTGGCGGGTACAGCTGGCAAAACTCTGAGCTAAGCATTTCAGACGGGTGCATTTTATTGATATCAGTACACCAATAAAAAATAATACAAGTGATAAAATGAGGTAAAGAAGGAGAGGAGCTCTTCTGCCACGGTGCCAGTGGCAAATAACGGGCACTGGCCAGTGGGGCAGGTCAGACTTGGAATGGTCAGGACCTTAGGATGGGAAGCCTACCCCAACCAGACCAGTTGCTTGGATGAGTGACCAAGTTCATTTCATGAAACTATGGGGCTTAGGGCATCTATAAGTTGCACATACACTGGCCAGACTGCAGGCACTATTTGCCTTTGCTTCCATGGCCATGCACAAAGCTAATTAGGTCCCTCTGTGAACTTGGAAGCCAGTATGAGGATAACGGGTAGGTTTCATTTTCTCTCATCCATGAATCACACACGAGCTCTAGGCTAGTGAGGACTCCAAGACCTCATCCATATCCAAAGAGGAGAGTCAGCATTGATGAGTGATGTCCGTTGAGGGTGTGGTAGGGTGGATTGAAGGTGTATATGCCAAATACTTACTAACCACCCCTGACCTAGTTCTTTCAAGGGATACAGAGGATGGGGGCCGGATTTTTAAGGCCACCAGGAGATTTCTCCAGTGGTAGGAGTAGTGACTATGGTGATGGAGAGCATGTTTAAGCACATTGGGTCTGGAGATTAAATTCTATCCCTTCCAGAAGTTTTCAGAGGTGAAACTGGCTTGAGAGAGCCAAACAGCATGACCGAAGCACCAGTCTGAAGGGGCTGGGTTGGGGTGGAAACCAGGTCCATGGAAAGGTGACTGAAGCCATAGAGAATTGGGGCAGAACGAGTGAGTGTTGACTAGTTTGGGAAGTGGCTCTGGATTGGGTGGGGGTATCACCCCAGGGGCTTTGTGGGAGAGATGACTGTTTCCCACATTGTATTCTTGAGCGAATTGAGGCCCTCAGACAGGAGGGAGTTTTGTCCCCAAGTCACCAGTGCCTGCAGGTCTGGAAAAACCTGCAAGTATTTTAAGAATGGAGTTAATCAGTACTATCTGTAACTGACTTGCCTTCCACACTTGGTTTGGACCATGAATAAAAAGCCCAGGGATTGCTGAACTCTGACTCCTTTAACCATCTCTTCCTTCCTTGAGGACAGATGTGGTGCCAGGACCTGGGGTCCAGGAGTCAGATGTAAGGGAAGGACAGAGAAGGGGGTGGATGAAGAGATCCATAGGGGTCTGGAGGGGAAATACCCACTTTGGGTACCATCTCTTGCACTGTTGACCATCTCATTTCTCCAACTGCTTATCATCCTTTCTAGATTCAGGTCTATTTTTTTTTTTTTAAGGGCAGGATATACGTACATTACAGTGAATGGAGTATGCTAATCATCAGCACGATGATTTTCACAGGTCTACACAGCCTGTAACCAGTGCAAATCAAGTTCCTCATTCCCAGTCCCAATGGGTTTCTCTGTGACTCTTTCTAGTCTGTAACCTCCTCTTATGGGTTAGTAATAGGGTGACCAATGGTCACAATTTACCTGGAACTAAGGGGTTTCCTGGCATGAGAAACTTTCTGTGCGGAAATTGGGAACGTCCCAGGCAAATCGTGATGGTCGGTCCCCACAATTCTGGCCTTAGCCATCATTGACTAAGTTTGCCTGGTTTTGAACTTCATTTGGTGGAGTCAGATGCAGGTACTTCTCTGCATCTGGCTTCTTTCACAGCACATCTGTGTGAGTTGAATTATATTATTGCATGAAGCAGGTTTTTTTTTTTTTTTTTAATCTTATTGCTGAATAGTATTCCATTGTATGAATACACTGAAGGTTGCCTCTTCTCCTGTGGGGCTCTCCCATTCCTATTAGGGCTCAAATACTTCCTGATGTGAATAATAAACAAATTGACTAACTTTCAAAGTTAGAAATTAGATGGAGGGACACATTTTGAGCACATCTATAATCAAATAGGGGATGGTGATTACTCCATTTCCTTAAATCAATTCCAGGTACTGTGTCAGGAACCAGATAAAGAGCTTAATTATTTGATTTTTATGAAGCTCCTATATGGTGCCATTTAATAATTGAGAAAATTGAGGGGCGCCTGGGTGGCTCAGTCAGTTAAGCGTCTGCCTCTTGATTTCGGCTCAGGTCATGATCTCATAGTCATGAGATCAAGCCCTGTGTCGGGCTCGGTGCTGAGCGTGGAGCCTGCTTCAGATGCTCTCTTCCTCTGCCCCTCCCCCACTCACATGCACATGCACACGTACTCTCTCTCTCTCTCTCTCTTAAAACAATGGGGACATTGAGGCATAGAGAGGCTAAGTAACTAGTGTGTGCCAGAGACAGGATTTGAACCTAGACATCTGGCCCCGGAACCTGCTTTCTCAACCACTTCGTTCAATGCTTCTGGCAGAAATGAGTAAAAACTTATCAGGCGGAGATTCCGCTTTAAGTCTCCCTAAAGAGAATACTGAAATCTGAGTGGCCTCTGTAAATTCAGAAAGTCAGTGCTTTCCTCCCTACCCCAAGGGTATGAATGAGTGTAGACTCGGAAGGGGTGTGTACTTGTATGGAATTAAGAAATTTCATCTGATAATATAATGGTCCAGCCATTCTATGGCTTCTGACTGAAGCTCTACCATACTTTGTTCCTTGATTTCGATGGCCTCTGATTTTCCATGAAATTCTCTAGGCTTGAAAAATTACGATCATCCGAGAATACAGGTGTTTATTGTGTTCTGTTTCAAATAGCTGGATGCTTTGAAGGACATAACAGAGACAGAACAGCGAGATCTCAGTGTTTTGTTAGCAGAGTGAAAAGGACTCTCTCCCACATGGTGCTCCCGAGCAGGGAGCTCTGTCCCCAAGCCCCTACCTGCCGTGTGGGGGCCTGGAGAGAAAGGACCGGCGAGTGTTTTGCTGGAATGGTGTCAATCGGCTCCATCTGTAACTGAAGGGTTTTCCACATAAACAGAAGGCCAAAGGTGACGTGGGCAGATAACAGAAATAATTGCTTTCTTTCGAGGGTGACTCATTTCCAGCCCGAGGCACTAGATCCAGATTTCAAATTCATCCTATTTCTCTAGTTACCCCTGCTTTAGCACAGAGATTCATTTCCATCCTGGTGGGCTTGGGTGGTGAACTCATTGGGCAAGATGGTTAGAGTTTTAATAATTAAAGCAGATGAAGATCTGTGACGAATCAGTTTCTCAGGACCGTGACTTGAACTCAGGGCCCAATGAGCTGCTTAAAATCAGTATTCATCTGAAAAATCTGCGCTCACACCTGCTTTGTCTATATCCCTCTCTCCTTAGCTCCCTTACTTCTCTATTTTTCTTCCCCGTCTGACCCCTGTGTATCTCCTGCTCCTTTCAATTTCTTCCTCGTGTCTCCTGTTTGCCTATGTTCACTAAGGGGCATGGGGTATAATGGAGGCACAGAACCCTAGATATGAACAATAGTCTCCGTGTTTTGTCGCCGAGGAAACCGAAGAATGGCCCAGGGAAGGGCTTTGATACAGAGCTGGCGTGGGAGCGTGGCTCTCGTGGTTCACTGCTCAATATTCTTATTTAGTATTTACCAGAAGAATTAAAACACATTGATTGTTTTTTTTTCTTGCTATGAAATATTATTTGGCTTTTGTGAAATGTGTTTAAAGATACGGAAAATCGTAGGGGCGCCTGGGTGGCTCAGTCAGTTGAGCGTCCGACTTCGGCTCAGGTCATGATCTCACGGTTCGTGGGTTCGAGCCCCGCATCCAGCTCAGAGCCTGGAGCCTGCTTTGGATTCTTTGTCTCCCTCTCTCTCTCTCTGCCCCTTCCACACTTGAGCTCTGTTTCTCTCTCAAAAATATGTAAACGTCTTTAAATTTTTTTTAAAAAAGATAAAACTGTAAATAAAAAATGAAAATCAACTATGACTTCACCCAGAGATAACCATGTTAATGATTTTGCTATGTTTCATTTCACTCTCTTTTCCATTCATATCGACAGACTTTATATATATTTTATTTTATTTTATTTTATTTTATTTGTTTTTATTTATTTATTTTGCGAGAGACAGAGACAGCACAAGTGGGGGAGGGACAGAGAGAGAAGGAGAGAGAGAATCCCAAGCAGGCTCTGTGAAACGGAGATCAAACCCATGAAGCCACGAGATCATCACCTGAGCTGAAACCAAGAGTCTGACATTTAACTGACTGAGCCATCCAGGTGCCCCAACATTATATATATTTTAAAGAAATAGTATTCTCTTATAGAGACACATTAGAATCCTATCTTTAATTTTTTTTTTTAACATTTATTAATTTTCTGAGAGACAGAGAGAGACAGAGCATGAGCGGGAAAGGGGCAGAGAGAGGGAGACACAGAATCTGAAGCAGGCTCTAGGCTCCAAGCTGTCAGCACAGAGCCCGACTCAGGGCTTGAACTCACAAACTGTGAGATCATGACCTGAGCCGAAGTTGGACTGACTGAACCACCCAGGCGCCCCTGGAATACTATCTTTTATGCTTAAGCTTCTCTTATTAGCATTGTCTCATGGCATTAAATATTTATGAAAATACGACTTTTAATAAGAGCATACTATTCTAATTTATGGTCATACCATAATTTATTTAACCATTAGTGGAGCTTATTGAATTAAGCTCCCTGTTTTTGACTTAAAAGCAGGGGAGTGAGTCATTTTATATGTCCCAAACGGGAGAAAGAAGCTCTCCAGTAATCCTAAATGAGTTGCTTTTTGTTGAAAGCTCTCAATGGATTTCCCTCCTGTGGATCAGAGACTCGGAAGAGAGAAACGAGAATGGTTCTGTAACTTGACTGGGTTGACTTGATTAGTATCTTTGTCTAGAGACTTGCTTTGCCTTCTCTTCTGTTCCCATATGGGGCAGAGAATCCATTTTATTCTGTGTCTCCTCCCCTTGCCTCCAATCTCATTTTTTTTTTAAATTATTTTTTTATGTTTATTTATTTTTGAGAGTGAGAGAGACAGAGCATGAGCGGGGGAGGGGCAGAGAGAGAGGGAGACACAGAATCCGAAGCAGGCTCCGGGCTCCGAGCTGGCAGCACAGAGCCTGACTCGGGGCTTGAATTCACGGACCGTGAGATCATGACCTGAGCCAAAGTCCGACGATTAACCGACAGAGCCACCCAGGCGTCCTTTCTCCATAGATCAGCCACACAACTGGCTTTGTTCAAAATCTTGCCCAAACAGACAAAGTGCCTGCTGGGCACATGCCAAGCATTGCCAGAGGGGGCAAAAGAGAAACTTGTTCACTGTTTGAGGGACGACACTTTACAGTTTACAAATCCTTACTTGCCCTGAGAAAGATAGCATATCCCTGGGATCCACAGACTCTTACATTGTCAGAATCACACACTGGAGCCAGTTTCTGGAATTTTTTTCTCCATTGCAAAAATGAGGCAGAGCATATGTAGCACCAACTTTGATGGCAAACAGATCTCTGCCTGAGTTACACCTTTGCCTGATCTTGTTGTAGGACTTTGGGTAGATGATTCATGTAAATTACCTGAGCCTCAGTTTCTTCATCCATAATTGAAGAATAATAAGGATCAAAAGACATAACAAAGCCGAAGAGCTCAGTGTGGTGTTTGGAATGTCAAAGCCATCAATAGACGGTGGCAAGGACCATCCTTTGTTCTCCCCATCTTGTCCTATTGTTTCTATGGCCAAGGTCAACATGTAACTTGTCAGTGAATAATAGAAAGTTAAGATTACAGTGATAGTCATGGAATGATCCCTTACATAAGGACATAAAATAAAGCAAGCTTGCGGTAGATTAAGGCAGGAGAGCCTTCCACTGTTAGAACTTGACATGGAACTTGGACATCAAGTTTGAGAGCATCTAACCCAACATGTTTAATTTTTTTTTTAACGTTTATTTATTTTTGAGACAGAGAGAGACAGCATGAACGGGGGAGGGGCAGAGAGAGAGGGAGACACAGAATCGGAAGCAGGCTCCAGGCCCTGAGCCATCAGCCCAGGGCCCGACGCGGGGCTCGAACTCACGGACTGCGAGATCGTGCCCTGAGCTGAAGTCGGACGCTTAACCGACTGAGCCACCCAGGCGCCCCTAACCAAACATGTTTAGAGCAAGGCACTGAACTTTTCCT
Organism: Leopardus geoffroyi; assembly: GCF_018350155.1. Classification (NCBI taxonomy): domain Eukaryota; kingdom Metazoa; phylum Chordata; class Mammalia; order Carnivora; family Felidae; genus Leopardus; species Leopardus geoffroyi. Next base: position 195,833,450 of record NC_059327.1, on the reverse strand, counting down.
TTTCTAGATGCTTCTAGGCCTGTGAAACTCTGCAGATACTGACTTTGAGAGCCCGCAGCCTGCCCTCTGAACTTCCTGGACAACAGCCCGTTTCTGGGAAGCTGCCCCACCGATCTTACTGGTCCCCAGAAAGATGACCCCAGGTGACCCCACCTGCTGCCCTTTGGCTTTGGAACCTGACTGGAACTGTCGCATCCACTTACTCAGACAGACGTGACCTTCACTGCTCACCTGAGAGTGCTCTCTGTGAGCTGAGTCTGGATGTCCTCGGTGCAGAAAAGAAGTTCTGTGCTGTGGAGAACAATTTAGAGGAAAATCTGCTCATAAACACGGCCGTTTGCTCGGAAAGTGATGCATTAGCAGGCTGGCGGCTGCTCTCCCAGGCCGAACGGCAGTGACATCTGAATCACCTTCCGGAAGCACCTTGTGGCAATTTGCTAATTATTTTTATGATGCCAGGTCAGCAATAAAGGTGGCTTTCCTGCTTCACTCTTTCTCCACAGCCGCGTGACGGGAGGGACCATTTTTCAAACCTGAGTTTCAGGCTCAGCCTGCCTGGTGGGGGAGGCCCCGAACACTGGCCGGTTTGGTTTGCACTCAGTTCCCTTTTCCTTTCCTTGTCCCAGGCCTGATTTCTTTGTCCTTCTTGGAGTTGGAAGGTGTTTTTGTTTCTCAGGGCTTCCACAATAAATACCACAAAATGAGTGGCTGAAAAAAACAGAAAATCTGGGCCGCCTGGGTGGCTCAGTCGGTTAAGTGTCTGACTTTGGCTCAGGTCATGATCTCGTGGTTCATGAGTTCAAGCTCCGTGTCAGACTGGTACTTACAACTCAGAGCCTGGAGCCTGCTTCGGATTCTGTGTCTCCCCCTCTCTCTACCTTGACCCTACTCATGCTCTGTCTCTCTCTCAAAAATAAATAAACATTAAAAAACAGAAAATTTATTCCCTCATGGTTCTGGAGGTGGGAAGTTCCAGAACTGTGTCAGCAGGGCGGTGCTTGCTCTGAAGGCTCTAGGGAAGAACCTGTTCCATTCCGTTCTCTTGGCTTCTGGTGTTGCTGGCGATCCTCGAAGGGCTGTGGCTTACAACCTTATCACTCCAGCCTCTGTCTCGATTGTCACATAGCATTTTCTGTGCATGTCTCCGTGTCTGTGTCTTTTTTTCACTTAAAATTTTTGTTTTTAACATTTATTTATGTTTGAGAGACAGAGAGAGACTGAGTGTGAGCGGGGGAGGGGCAGAGAGAGAGGGAGACACAGAATCCAAAGCAGGCTCTAGGCTCCGAGCTCTCAGCACAGAACCTGACGTGGGGCTCGAACACGCGAAACGCGAGATCATGACCTGAACCAAAGTTGGACGCTTAACCTACTGAGCCACCCCGGGGCCCCTGTGTCTCTATGCTTCTAATAAGGACACCAGCCATGTTGGATGAAGGGCCTACCCTACTATAGTCTAACCTCATCTTCCCTAATTTCCTCAGCAAAGACCTTATTTCCAAGTTAAGGTCACGTTATAAGGTACTGGGGGCTAGTGTTTCAATATATTTGGGGGGGCCACAATTAAAACTAGAGCAGAAAGTATCTAAAGGTATCTCGTTTATGAAAGTTGGGGGCATAATGATGGAATACCTAATGATCTGTCAAGCCGGAGACTGTTAAGAGATGCTTTTTGTGTTTGCTTTGCAGGTAGAGAGTGTGGCTCAGCTCCGGGCTTGCCCTAGCGTGCACACATGTGTTTTTTCGCTCTGTGAGCTACTTTTGTTTGTTTGGGTGAACACAGCTCTCTCATTATCCTAACAAGATCATGGTGTTCCAACGAATGAAGAAAAAGAGGGCTCCCACCTCTTTACTGAGTCACAAGACCCATTTGCCGGAAGCTACCTCATTTTTGCGGCCCCCTCTTCTGCGACAAAACCCGGTTTCCAGCCCGGAGGAAAAAATGTACAGGGTCATATTAAATTACCAAAGAAAAGCTAAAACTCTGGAGTTTGTCGTTTCAGGAAAGGCTGAATTCTTTTAACTAAACGGGCAACTTTGAAATTTAATGGAAACCTGAGAGCTGTAATATAATGTGAAACCCTCGATTCCTTTTAGTTATTTCATGAAAAGCTGGGTATTTCTGTGGTGACTTTCATCCGAAGTGCCTCAAATGTCACGCTAATTTTACAAATTACGCCGTCTTTGGGGATTCTATATTCTGCCTGCATTTATTCTCCATTTCCAGAACCTTTGAAAGTGCAGCCCTCTCTGAGGTCCAGGTTGAAGGGCTCTGTGCAGTAATGCCTCGAATTAAGTGATCTTTAGGATTTTGAGAATTCTTATTCCTAATCGGTATCAGAAGGAAATCCTCGGCATAGTAGAAAGGAACACAGATCTGAAATGTGCAGTGGGAATCTAGGCCTCCGTTTCCTCAACTGGGAAATGAAGCATTTGCAATAACTTACGAGGTTCTCTTTCGAGTCTGAGCTTCCAGGAGTCTATGGTTTGCGATGGCTTTTCTAAATTGCTTCAAAATGTTGATCAGGAAGTTAACCATGCTTTTAGAGAGAACCGTCTGTGACTTGGCAGTCTAGTCAGGGCTGCTGACAAAAATCTTCTGTTGCATGAAAGATTTTCCTGGTATTCGACCTGCGTGTTCTTCGGGCTTGTCAATGCCTGTAGCACAGCAGTGACCTTGCGAAGGTAACAGCCGCTTTGTATTTTTTCTGCCCGTGTTCCTGTTTCCCGATAGGCTGTCCCAAAGATTATTGATGAAGGCTCTGGCCCAAAGCGATCCCTAATATTTGGGTAGCTCTTCACACTTTTCACAGTGGATTCATGAACATTCATTTATTCAATCCCTATAACAGTCTGAGGTAAGTTAGACTGGCGTTATTATTCTCATTTGAAGATTGAGGAAACCAAGGAACATTGAGCCTGCATCACCTTACCAAGGTCACAGAGGAAATCAGTGGCAGAAGGAGGGCTGGAATACACCTTTTCTGCCTTCTAGTTCAAGTTTTTTCCACTCCATTACATTTGGGTTGAAATGTACAGATGTGGAAAGGAAAACCAACCAACCAACCAACCCAACCACATACACACCTACTATGTGCTGGAGACTGTCCTAGACAGATTCAAACCATCACCTATTTGATTCCACAGACTAAATTCCTGTCATTATGTAATATTTCTTCCTTGATGACTGAAAACTAAGTTTAAGCACCAAGTGCCATTGTATCAAGGAGATCAAATTAGTTTGGCTTTATAAGCATTTGGGCACCCCCAGTTGCGATGGGCTGTTGTGCTTAGGGGCACAATGAGCCCTGGGCTGGGTCTGTCCTCTTGGTGTCTTCCAGAGAGGGTCTATGGGAAAGGAGTGCGGGCACAGAGAAGCTGTATTGGGAATGCATTGTTTCTCTCTGGGAGATTCTACTACAAGATGGGAGGAGCCAGGAACATCACTGTCCTCCCACCTGAGTGGGATGATGTGATTGATGTTCAAGGGTACCAGGGATTCCTTGTATCCACTCTTATGTCTTCCTCTGTTGATGGCTGGACCCACAACTTTATCTCTAGGGACTGACCTCAAGGAAGTAATGCCAAATAACTATAATAATGCCTGCCTTATTTTCCTTCTTGTCTGCTGTGAAGGTCAAATGAGATAACATATGTACTTGTGTTGTGCAAAAGCAGCCAGCTGATCGTAGTAAGAAAATGTAACTTTAAAAAAAAGTTTATTTATTTATTTTGAGAGAGAGAGAGAGAGAGAATGGGCAGGGGAGTGGCAGAGACAGAGGGGGAGAGAGAGAATCTCAAGCAGCCTCTGCCCTGTCAGCATGGAGCCCGTCGCAGGGCTCAAACTCATGAACCATGAGACTGTGACCTGAGCCAAAACCAAGAGTCAGAGGCTTAACTGACTAGCCACTCAGGACCCCCCCCCCCCCCCAAACAGCATTTTCATTAGAGAATGAGCAGGGTGTGTAAGGGCTGCTCTGGCACTTGGGCAGATGCCTTATCTTGTTGGGCCCCCGTTTTCTCATCTTGCCTGATGGTGATCCTGAGGCCTCAGTGAGTTGGTCTCTTTAAATTGCCAGGCCCATCACACCTGTTAGAATGGCTAAAATCAAAAACACAAGAAACAGCAAGTGTTGGTGAGGATGTGCACAAAAAGGAACGCGGTGCCCTGTTGGTGGGAATGCAAACTGGTGCAGCCGCTGTGGAAAAAATAAAAAATAGAAGCACCCAGTCATCCAGTAATTGCGCCACTCGGTATTTATGCCACAAATACAAACAAACAAATAAAACAACAGATTCAAAGAGATACTCCCACCCCTATGTTTATCGCAGCAGTATTTACAATAGCCAAATTACGGATCATGCATCTATCCATTGATCGATGAACGGCTATGGAAGATGTGGTATATATATATACATACACAAAGGAATATTATTTAGCCATAAAAAAGAATGAAATCTTACCATTTGCAACAACGTGAATGTAGCTAGAGAGTATAGTGCTAAGTGAAATAAGCCAGTCAGAGAAAGAAAAACACCATATGATCTCACTCATATGTGGCATTTAAGAAACAAAGCAAATGAGCTAAAAGAAAGAGAGAAGGAGAGAGAGAGAGAGAGAGGCAAACCAAGAAACAGACTCTTAACTATAGAGAACAAACTGATGATTACCAGAGGGGAGGTGGGTAAGGGGATGGGTGAAATACTGGATGGAGATTAAAGAGTACCTTTATCATAATGAAATTAAAAAACGAAATGATTAAAAATAAGAAAAATTGCCAGGCCCAGTTCCTGGTCTTTTCCACAAACAGTCCCCACTAAGAAGCTCCCCTTTCTTCTATTTTGGCTTAATGAACTTCATTCCTGTTAAGTATTCTGGGAAAGGAAACATTTTTTTGGGGGAAGTGGTTTATGCTTTTCAGGAACACAGGATCTGCAAGCATAGCGATTTTTGTTTTTTGTTTTTTAACTACGTTTTCAAAGCTGCTTTCTCACATCAAGCCTGACAGAATTTTGTTCAGTCCTTCCTTTGTAATATACTCCACCCAAAGATGATCTCTTCCTTCTGGGAACTCTTCTCCCTCCCTTCTTGTATTTTTTTTTTTTTTTTTGGTGGGGTGGGTTGACAATCATGTGGCTCTGATGCCCTTGCCACGGTGATTGGCTCAAGAATGGACATGTGACCTGAGAGGAACCAATCCCAGTCTTCGCTTGAGTTTGCTGTGGTTGCTGTAGATAAGAAGCAACTCTCTTCTGTCAGGATGCTGGCTGTGAGCAAGGTTAAGCCTGGAGCTGCTGGTGGCTATCTCTCATGCTTTGTGAGGGTGTTTTGTGAGCTTGCTGAAGATGATGCCCTCATGATGGAAAGCAGGAGAAAAGAACGTTGGAGAGAAAGATTCCTGATGGAATACTTAAACCTCTGCATTTCACCATGTTTAAAGTCATCTCTGCACCTGGTCTGTTCAGTTCCTTGGAACACAAACTCTCTTTATGGTTTAAGCTAATTTAAAGTGGTTTTCTATCCTTTCTAACTGACCGGAGCTCTAAAGAGTACTTGCAATTCGTGGAGGGACCAAGCATCCTGGGTGTCTAAGGAGGCATGTAGTAATGGGTCCCTATGGATGCCAGTCAAGGTATTGAAGTGGATCATTAATGACAAGCTTTGGCTAATTTGCAACGGCCAGGAGCTGGGTTGCTCTTCAGAACAGACTTGCACAGAAAATTCTCTGTGTACAGATGGACTCATAATTTCCAACACAGCTATAAGAATTACAGATGTCTTGAGGAGGTGGCCAAAATCCTATGTGATCTTTTAGACACCTACCAAAGGCAATTATGAGGCTTTACCTGGCAGGCCTCATGGGAAGAAAGCTACCCTCCTCGTATCAGACTTGCATTGCCATTTTCTGGAAGGAGATGCAAGGACTCAGGATCCCCCTCCCTTGGCCAGCCATACTCAAAAATGTTCATCTGCCACCCTAGTCAGGCACTTCCATTCAGAGACCTCTTTACTGGGGGGCCTTGGCTGAAGCACTTTACTCCACTTTGAGTACCTTTCTATCTCTAGCCCTTCCCCTTTGCCCCCTTGCTTACATGCTCGTAAAGAGGCTGGAGACTTTGCTCAGGGCACCCCCGATCTGTGCTGCATCCAAAGGACCCTCACCTGGGGCCACTCTGTGGGGAAGAGTGGAGCACTAGGGAGTCAGCCCCTCTTTTTTGCCTCTTGCTTGCATTGTTGCAGTTGGGGAGCCCAGGCTCAACTGTCACTTTCAGTTTGGCTCGTTGTCCTAATTGACCACCTGGACACCTGGAAGCTTAATGGCTTTCAATTCATTTCTCTGAATCCTTCTAAACAGTATCATGCATAGTTATCCAGACTGGCTTGGAAGAGAGAAGCATGAGGACAGTGAGTCTCACACTTCAGTGTAGCATTTTCAACTCCCGCTGTCCATTTAAAAGTTTTGATGCTCAAGTCCTATCCCAGACTAGCTTTATGAGTGTGCTTGTGGATGGAGCCCAAACATGGTGTTGTTATTATTATTATTATTATTGTAAAGTTTATTTATTTTGAGAGAGAGAGAAAGAGAGAGAGACAGGAGGGGTGCAAGGAGAGAGGGAGAGAGAATCTCTAGCAGGCTCTGCACCATCAGCAGAAAGTCCGACTTGGGGTCCCAAACCCACAGACCATGAGATCATAACCCGAGCTGAAGCCAAGAGTCAGATGCTCAACCGACTGAGCCACCCAGGTGCCTCCCCTCCCCAAGCAAGGTATTTTTAAAGCTCCAGGTGATTCTATTACGAGCCAGTGTTGTGAACGCCATTTTATTTGGGCATCCAAATCACTAATCTAGAAAATTAACAGCAAAAACTCATGAGCTTTCATTGATCTCCTGGGTGAGACCCATGTAGGGGTGGATCCTGGGAATCTGAAGAGTCCAGATGGTTCTGATGCAGGTGTAACTAGTTTGAGGGGAGTTGAAAAGCATTGGTCCAGCACATGAGTGTATGTGCCTGCATGTACTAGTTTATTGGAGTGAAGTAAAAAGGAAAAAAGAAGGATTAAGAACCCAGAATCCAAGGAATAACCTGCAAAGAATTTATATTCACCCACCCATCCATCTATCCAGGTTCGATGGCCATGTAACACGACACTTCAGAGCATAGGATCCTATCAAAAACACAGCTGAATCCTGGCTGTGCAATCATTACCTCTGTCACTCTGGGCAAATCATGCAAACTCTGTCAGTCTCACTTTCTTCATCTCAAAAATAGGGACACATATAATACCTTCTTGCGGGTTGCCATGACACATAATTAATATTTGTGAAGTATTTAGTATAGTTTCCAAAATTGCACCTCCTTGATATGGGAGCCACCAGCCACATGTGGCTGCTGAGCCCTTAAATGTGGCTGGTCCAAATTGAGATGTGTTGTAGATAGAAAATACATACTGGATTTTGAAGATTTAGGATGAAAAAAAGGAAAATGTAATTTTAAGAATTTTAAAATGTTGAAATGGTAATATTTTGGATATATTGGGTTGGGATGATAATATTTAGATATATTGGGTTAAATACATTATATTTGAAAAATTAAAAAAATATATTACCTATTTATTATTACTTTTTAAAGTGTGGCTACCAAAATATTTAAAAGTAACATATGTTGGTTGCACTCTCCTTCCTTCCTTTTTCTTCCTTTCCTTCTTTCTTTCTTTCTTTCTTTCTTTCTTTCTTTCCTTCTTTCTTTCGTGAGAGCGTGAGCAGGGGAGAGGCACAGAGGGAGAGAGAGAATATTAAGCAGGCTCCTTGCCCAGTGGTGGAGCCTGACCTGGGGCTCGATCTAATGGCTGTGAGATCATGACCTGAGCTGAAGTCAAGAGTCAGACGTTTGACCAAATGAGCCATCCAGGTGCCCCTGTATTGTATTTCTATTGGACAGCCTTGGCCTAGAACATAGTAAACTCTCAGTAACTGTTCAGTGTATTATTGGTATTGTTTTATGTATTTAATTCAAAAGCAGCTGGTGAACATTTGCTGTGAGGGATGTAAACATCAATCATTTGTCAAAGTGCTTAGAGTCTAGTGAAGGCAAACAAAGTCACCAGGAGTGTGTGGCACTTGATTCACTCTAGAACTCTGGGGTGTGCCTGGCATCGTCCACATTTTTACAACAAACACGAGATGAGATGCTGCCACATCATTCCTGGGACGTTGCAAATTGTGGCGATTGCCCTGGGTGCCCCGAAGCATGTGCACTGTCTAGTGACAAGAAGGTATCTCAGGGAGGACATCAGAGTTGAAGAACTTTCCCGACATATAAAACTATTTTAGAAAATCCAATTTTGATACAAATCATGTAGCTCTCACCTCTCCCTTCCCCAACGTTACAGAGAAGGAATCAATGCTCTTTGGGGTGGTGGGACCTCAAATTCATGTCCAACTGGAGATTTAGAGTACAGCCTTACTTGGAAATAGGTCTTGGCAAGTGTCATACATTAGCATGAGGTCATGTTGGATTCGGGTGGGCTCTAATCTAATGATTGGTGTCCTTGTATGAAGAGAAAACAGAGACACAAACACAGGGAGAATAAACGTGAAGATGGAGGTAGAGACTGGAGTCACGTAGCTACAAACCAAAGAATGCCAAAGATTACTGACAGCCACCAGAAACTAGGAAAGATAAGGAAGGTTTTGCTCCTAGAGCCTTTGGAGGGAGCATGGCCCTCCTCACACCTGATTTCAGACTTCTCTCCTCCAGAGCTGTGAGAGAATAAATTTCTGTTGTGACAACCCTCCTTGTTTGTGGTAATTTGTTAGGACTGCCCTAGGAAACAAATATATTGGATGTTCCTTGAACCAGACTTGGTCTTTTTTAACACTTTGTGGTACAAATATTAATGGTTCTTTTTGGGGGGTGGGTAGCAGTAGGGACTCACTCCTGGGTCCAGGGAGAATCTGATAGCTGTGTATCACACTGATGGTCTCGGATAAGGTAGAGACGGGTTCTGGGAGGGACCAAAGAGTGTTAAAACAATGTAGTCACTGGGAGTTTCCAAAATGAGAAGCAGGCTAAAGGTCAATGACAGAAAACAGTGCCAAGGATTGGTGTCACATGAAGAGAAATGGAGCAAAACCAGACTCAATTGCAGTCAGACTGGCAAGCGGAGGGTCAGATGGGGAATGGGGAACAAGGCTGTCATTAGTATGAGAGGAGCAAGAGCCCCATTTCTCTATTGAGCCCAGCGTGTGGCAGAGCTACGGTCTTTAGGACAAACAGTTGGTGTCAGTGTTTCTTCCCATGTGATGTGGCTGCATCTGGACACACGGAGACGTGATGGGAGTGATGTAAATCTACAGGACACATGCAGAGCATCTCCTATCGTCACGACACAAAAGCAGACATATGTTTAGGAATATAATGCAAAATTTCCATGATATGCATAGTCTAAAATATACGATTTGGAAAGTCTTCCTTTTGTGTTGTTCACTTCGGGCTATCTTTAGAGCTCTCCAGCTGTACACAACCACTATTGTGTGCTGATGTCGGCACCTCCACAGCTGGAAAGCTTGAGAAGCACTGATATAAAAGACCCAGAAAGGACTGGCTAACAATTTTCGTCATTTCTGATACATAACCCGTGCACTGTGTCTTCATATAGTAGGCACACGTTAACCATTTTTTGACTCTTGTATGATAGTCAAAGTTAAAAACCGGTGACGCATTTCTCGCAAGAATTTTCGACCATGCGTTGGCACACGCTTTTATAAACAAAAGAGGGACGCATATACAGGAAGGATATTTTTAGGAGAGGTATGCATGGTAAGGAATGCTTGATGATTCTCAGACTTGCAAATCCACTGGGTACATCAAAGTGAGAAGAAATTAAACCAAGTGCGAACCCACAACCTCTGCCTTTATCTACACAAGGCTTTCTAACTAAGAAAGACTTGGGGCCATGAACTGTGTTTTCCAGAGCCCCTCTTGTGGCAAGTCAGGGTCTGCCTATGTAATTTTGTGCGCCAAACCTATGTTCATGTTTACCCTATTCTTCTTTGAGTCAATCCCATGATGATATGTGCAATTTTAGCCTCTGATCATCAAGGGGAGATGGAGTTTTTTGAAGCCATTTTCCTGTGCAGAACTAGAGCCACTACTCTGTCTTGATATGGTGAACATTGAAACGATGAAGGGCCCTGTGGAGAAGCCTGGGAGTCATTGTAGATTCTTTCCTCTCTCTTCCAACGCCTCCTCAGCCACCGAGTCCTGAAATCTACCTCTGCAGAGCTCTCAAATGCATCCACTTCTCTTCATCTTTTTGCCTGGGCAAGAGAGGAGTCTAGTCCCCATGGGAATGGGGTAGGGGTGAGAAGTTAAAGAGTCTAGAATTGGCATATAAAGTGAAAAATCAGTTGTGGATAATATTATTACTCTTGGGAGCAGAACATGGGGAAGAAAGTCCTTAAATTTTGCTTAAAACACCTGACTTGGGCCCATTAAAATTCAACACCATAGAATAAACTGTTACTTGTCTTGCTTTTCCAACTGAGTCCATCCTTGATCTGGACCAAAGCCTGTTTCTGACAGAGGGAAGGATGGAAAGGTAAATAACCACATGTCTCTTTTGAAAATTTCATTTCATGTCTGTTCAACCCGATTACAAATGAACGGATATGATGGCACCAGCTTCCAAAGGCAGGCGTCTCCTCAGTCTTTCCAGGCAGGCCTTGCAAACCATGAGCACCTAGATAAGGACATTAACCAAATAGGATTATATTGGCTGAAGCTTCAGTTCTGCCATAAGTGTCATTTGGGAAGAATGTATATTTAACAAAGAGCCAATGTTAGACTCAACTGCTAGAAACACAACAAACCAGAATGTGAGTCTTTTGGGGTAAAAGTGAATGGGGTTATTGATAAAGAACTTTCTGGCCTTCTCTGCCAACTGTTTGTTCCCAAGGGCTAGGTCTGGATGTCCCTGCTTATTGCCTTTACAAAGTGGCCAATGTGGGAAATTTCCCTGCCAACCCCATTTCCACTCCTGGAGGGTGGTGTAACTGAAGGTGGATGGGCCCAGTGTTCCAGAACTGCCTCTGTGACAGAGCCCATCTAAGTATGGCTGCAGCCACAGAAGGAGTGTCAGGTGCATGGCTGGTCACTCTTTAGAGAGCATGGATCTGAGTTCACATCCTGGGCTTGCTACAGAGCTGGACATCATTGAGGAAGCCACCAAACTAATTTGCTAGTTGGTTCCTCTCATCTGTTAAATGGGGATGTTCTTGCCAACTTCATAAAGTTATTGGGCGGGTTACGAATGCAAATTCTGGAAGTGTTAAAAATGGAGCTCCTATCCTACTTGGCCATTCACAATGGGAGAACATTCCCAGAAGTTCCTAGAGGAAGCAGTAGTTAGAGGAAATATGATACCAACGCACCCTATGTATCACACTCATAGAAGTTACATAAGGGCAAAAAAGTATTTTACAGTGGATTTGAGAATTCTTTAAACACAAGATCGGTTTCCTATCTTTTCTCCAACACAGTCATCCTCAGATGATTGGAGAGATTTACAGGCTCTTAGGTATTGCACTCAATTCATAACAGCAAGGTTACTCTTGGTGACCATAGAGCTGCATGTGCACATCTGCCTAGCTGTCCTGTCTGGGACAGAAAAATGATTTTCATTTTTCTAACTCTTGATTGAAATGGCATCTCTCAACCACTTTCCAGTTTGTGGTTACCTATGATAATGCCAGGATACACTGAAGATGGGAAATCTGTCTTCTTTCACCTGTTGGTATAGCCACCCTTCAGTACAGACTCCCATTCATTCCATTATGGAAGTCTCAGCCCTCAGGGCAGGCAAACAGTTTTAACTTGGAAGCCAATTTGGTCATCTGGTAGTGGGTACCTATGATGCTTTGTTGAGAAGGTATCTGAGCTCACATCTGCCCTCCATAGAAAGAGAGCCCAGATAAATTTATGATACCTTCTGTGGGCATGGATGGAGGAGTGGGCTCACACATTTCCCTTATCTGTGCTTCATCTGTCTATCAATCATAATGTCTACTTCCTCTCTCCACCTTTGACTCTCTTCTAGGATATTGGTAGGACACAAGAAGGAAATGCAGGAAAGGATGACATATATTGACCCTTCCCATCCTTGTGTGTCAAATTTTAACTAGTGTCTTTACTTAATGTAGAGTCATGATTTGTCTGTGGTTGTTGTATATATCTCTTTCCATTGCCACTTTGTGCATGTCTTGAAATTAGGGATGGTTATTCTTCATTCTCACATTTTTTAAAGATTGAAAAAAATGTTTTATTGATTTTTGAAAGAGAGGGAAAGAGAGTGTGAGTGGGGGAGGGGCATAAAGGGGGGGGAGACAGAGGATCCAAAGCAAGCTCCATGCTTACAGGAGCAAGCTTGACGTGGGGCTTGAACCCATGAACCATGAGATCATGACCTGAGCTGAAGTCGGATGCTCCACCGACTGAGCCACCCATGCACCCCTCTTCCTTCTCATATTGTCCCTCATCTTGTGCCTCCCACTCCAGAACCTGGTATAATGCCTTACACACAATAGTCATTGTTTTATTGCTGAGTTTAAATTTTTTAATTGTACTCTTTTAAATCATCCACACTACCAACAGAAATATCTTTCTAGTCTACAAATATAATCTCGCCTCACTTCTACTTAAAACCCTTCAATGACTCCCAACTGGCTAGAGGATAAAGTCCAAATTCTAAATCCTTTATTTTGACAAAATGAGTCTTTCAAGGTTTTGTTCTCACCCAGTTCTCTGAATCACCAGCCACTACACGCTCTTCCACTTCTTAGACACCATATTATTTTGTATTTTGAGCCTTTAAGTCTATAGGTTGTTAAGTCCAGAAAGCCCATTCACTGTTGCCTGTCCAGTAGACTGCTCTTCATCCTTTGAGATTCTGTGTCTTAAAGGGATGAGATGGATTATAGTTAAAAGTGTGACTCAGGCAATGAGTACTTGGGTTTAAATCCTGACTCTAGTTGTGTGACCTTGTACAAATTATTTGACTTTTCCTAGCCTGAGTTTTCTTGTTTATAAAATGGGGGATAATAGGATAATTGGCAGGAGGATCAATGAACTAGTCTATATAAAGCGCTTTGCACGATGCCTTGCACACAGTGAGTATTCAGCTAAATTGACCTATTTTCTTAACTGGGATTCAGAACTAAACTAAAAGTCCATTGGGGCAAATGGCAAGATTGTAATGTAATATGATGGGGATTGTAATCATGGTGTGAAGAGGATGCAAAGGGAACACAGAGGAGAGCCCAGAAAAAAAAAAAACAAAAAAACAAGCATAGACTCCGCGGGGTGGGGGGCAGGGGCCTGAGAAAATGCTTCTGGCAGGACAGGTACTTGAGCTGAGTTCTAAAGGATGGGTCAGAAACATGGTGCCATGAGGCCATAGACGGGGATGGTGGATCAATGATGTGTGGAGTAGGGGCCTCGTGGACTTTACCTGACACGTGCTGCTTCATTAGGGTGAGAGGCAATTACCCCAAAGTGAATGTTTTGGACATGAGTGTTTTTGGTTGCTTTTGGATGGACTGGTTTCCTGTTTAGAGCATTGGCACCCCAGGCACCTTGCCCCTTTCTCACAGGCAGAAGAAAAACTGGAAGAGGGCTCAGCCAGCAAAAGCTTTCCTCCTGATGGAAGGACAGATGGAAGGTATGAGCCAGAGGGTGGAAATGGGGCTCCTAGGGAAGCGTCTCCTTAATCTCTCTCTTATTCTTGACAGAATAAATAAAGGTGGCGCTTGTGGAGCAGGCTTTATCTCCTTCCTCACGGTGGGTCGCTGGGGTGGGTTATGCCGTGGCTGGATGGCCCCCTGCGGGGGAAGAGAAGGCTATCCTACCCTTGTCATCCCAGGGTAGACCAGCAGTCCCAGTGGTGATAAGGACTCAAATGCCATAGCTGCCTTTGGAAAGCATGAAGCAAAACCAACTCCTGGTCTCTCTTTCTCTGCCTAAGAGCATCTTGCCATTATTATTGTTATTATTTTATCTTATTCTGCATCAATTATCTTGACTTTCATGGGTGAATACAAAGAACAAAACCCCAAAAAAGTGGGTAGAGAAGTGTGATTCCTAGGCATTAAATATTTTAGTGACAGCAGGGTAAGACTCGATTCTAGGCCAAACTAGTTCAGGCCAGTAGATTCACATATGTGTGAAAGCCTTTTCTCTGGGCATGATAGAACACTCTCCTGTATTTGTATAGGTAGGAAATCCTTAAATCTTCCATTCTCATTTTTAATAAACAAATGGAGACATTCTCAACATCCTCAAAACAACTAATTCAAAGTCACATAGTAGTGAAAGAACTGAGGAGTCCTGGGCTTAGGAAAAAAGTTCTATCACAGATGGGCTATGCTTTTATGATAGAAATTTTAGAATCAGATGACCAAAAAGAAGAAAACTTCAGTCATCTAGAATCGCCCTGGCCACAAGTAACAAAGAGCTCTAGGAATCCATATGTGGCAGGTAAAACCTCCCCTCCCTGTGGTCTCCACCTCCACTGGCATGAGGGAGGTAGGGTCCCCAGGACTCTGCAAACACCCCTTCCTCCCCTCACCTGCAGCTCCCATGGCTTTCTCACCTCTTTCTGCCTTGAGATGGCAGGATGAACCATCCCAGAGTTACTTATCTCAGTCAGCCTGGTCCTCCCTCTTGCTCTAGGACTCGAATGCCCTAAAGGTTCTTATGCCCAATGTCCCTAACCCTAACCCCTAAACTATCAAGTCTTTTTTTCTTATGAATATGATTTATTATCAGGTTGGTTTACGTACAACACCCAGTGCTCATCCCAACAAGTGCCCTCCTCAATGCCCATCACCCATTTTCCCCTCTCCCCCACTCCCCATCCACCCTTAGTTTTCTCTATGTATTTACGAGTCTCCAAGAGCATCTTTTATGCTTAGTCAAAATAATTTCCTCTGTTCAATGAAAAAAGGGGGGAGCTATTTTTGTGGTAGGCAGGAGTCCAAAGAGAGGTGACCTCATGGGATTTTTCCCTGAGGCTCATTTTAATTGGATAGGAGTTTGCCAGTTAGCAGAGTGTATGGATGGTGAGATGGAAAGAGGGTACTAGAAGCAGAGGGCATGACATGAAGACAAGTGTGGCACTCTGATATGTTAAAGATTAGAAGAGGCATCATGAATTTTTTCTTCTTTGAAACTGAAATTGGGCATAAATATCACTTAGTAAGACTCAGGGGAAAAAAAAATCAAGTATGACATGTGAAAAGACAGTATGAATGTAATCAGAGATGTTATTCTGCAAAGCTTAATTTCACCTGAAAGAAATGCATAAGAAAATAAGAAGAAATGTATTCATTAGCAATTGCCCTGTGGCAGATGGGAATACTGAGTAAAAGATAGATAGAGGAATATGGATCCTATAATATAGGTATTTAAGCGAAGTCCCAAAATGTTGAAAAAGCACGCATTCCTGTATAATCCTTGGGTAGCCTTCTTTGGGATCTTCTCTTTTCAATAGTTTGATTCTAAAGGGAAGCAACATATTAAAATGTTAGTAAGTGTGTGATTTGGATTTTTAGAGGCTGTGTGCAAACATCTGAGAGGTGCTAAAAAATTGACCAGTTTTCAGATATCCACCTGTCCAAGTGGTGCAGTGAAAAGCAATGGGCTTTTTAGCTGGACCTGCTTGGTTTTGAATCCAGGCTCTACCTTTACCAACCATGTATGTAGGGAAGAGAGTTTGCGAAAATTATAAGTAAGCCCTCAAAAATGGAAGCTGCCAGTATCACTAGCTGTTACAGGGGTGTCTAAAACGAGATGATCGTTGATCCTTTGGAGAGAGAAGTAAGAGTTTGTTTCTTATTTGTTTGCTACACGGGGGGAGGAGGTTAATGTGTTGTTCTGAGCAAGCATTGACATCGCAGTCTCCGTAAGATTTTCATCCAGAGTCTGTGCATACAGGTTTTGTGGAATTTAAGGACATTCTAAGATTTTGTTGAGAGTGTGCGTGTGTCGGTGTCATGACCCTCTGTGTGAGAATCCTGCTACAAGCAGGCTGTGCACTGTGAGTGCAGAGCCCGATGCGGAGCTCGAAGGCATGAACCACGAGATCATGACCTGAGCCACGAGATCATGACCTGAGTTGGACGCTTAACTGAGCCACTCAGGTGCCCTGGTAATTTTGCGTTTTGACCCTAGCTTTTGGTCTGGTGGCCACGCTTGGAGATGGAGACAAACCCAGAAGGGGCAGGTGGCTCATGTTATCGTGAAACTTAGGCAATATTTCAAACAAGAAATAGGAGAACTAGGCTTTAAGGTGGAAGAATGGTCACTTCTCTAGGGCCATAGGGGTCAGGAGAACCTACAGAGTCCTTCTGAGGCACTGACCCCAAGGTCTCCATCCCGCATCTTGGGGTCCCACTCCTTTCTGCACCACAACAGAACAAGCTTCCCAGGGGTGAGAATTTAATCTCCTCTGAACCCCACGACCTCTATACTTATGTCCTGGGTCTGATCCTTAGGTTTTTCTGTCCTCTGGCTGCAGGAGACGAGGAGCCTATATGCTGCCAGGGAGATCCTCTGGGGTTTGCATTTGTTCTTAAATCTGTGATTGAGCACGCTCAGCCTTTCATTGCATTTGTCTGACGCATCCTCCAGTAAAAACCATCCTCTTCCATGGTCCTTGCAACCACTGGTTTTCCTAAATCTCAGCAATATTTGAGATAATACCCTGCTGGTTCATTCCCACCCACCGGCATCGCACCTCAGTTCTCCACCAGCAAAACTGTAACAACTCCTGCCTCGTTATGCTTCGGGCTGTTAGTACTTCCTCTCCTCCCTGTGACGGATTCCCCCGTGTCCACCAGCTGGCAAGTGACCCGGCTCCAAAATCCCATTTAAAAGTCTGTCCTTTTGACCACTCCTAGCACTAACTCTCTGTTTCTGTTCCGTGAGAAATACTCTGAAGTAAAGATTTATGGATAGGGAGCTTATGGGGGAGTACTTTGGGGAGCAACAGCAGACGGGGAGTGAGGTGGGAGGGAGAAGGTATCGCACTTACAATACAGGTCTCAGTTGATTTCGTGGGGCCATTTTGGAATGCGGATGGCCCTTCAGAATTGTCCGAGTCTAGGTGGAAGCTGGACACAAGTCCCCCACATCTCCCGGTTGCTGGGTGTGGGCTGTTCCCGAGAAAGCAGTGTAGTAAGTGGGGGCAGTAGCTCATCTCTGCTGAAAGTCTGGGGGAAGGGCTCAGGGGGGAGCCAAAAGCAGCCACTGACCCCAGCAGCAGGGAGCTGAGAGTATCAGATGAGATAATGCGCAGGAAAGCATTTACGAACAGCTTTATTTCACAAAAACAAAATCACATAGTAGCGAAATACAGTAGAAAGAACCAGTGGTTTGATACCAGAGCTCTTCCCAGCTTTGCTCTTTTCAGTTTATTCCTCATTCTGTCTGAGCCCTGGTTTTACCTTCTGTAAAATGGGGATGAGTATATTTTTTCTTGCAAGAGTGCTTTCAAGGACAGCTGAGTCAATACTTACTAAAGTATTTTATACTTTGGGCAACCCTGTTCCAAGCTGTTCTCATACTCAACTCAGATTTTTTCACTCAATTAGCTCTTGTCCTCGCTATTCTCTGGAGTACTACATATGTGAATTATAATGGCAGTGATGAACTTGAAAAGGTTACAGATTTTATTTGATTTGAATGGTTATACAATTTCACATTCCCTTGCCCGGCCTTCAAACCCATTTTGGTATGAAACTCTTTTGGAAGTGACATGATGGAGCTTATTCAAATCGCTGATGAGGGTTAGTTTTGCCTGGGTAAAAATTTTATCTCACTGGGCTGGTCGCATTCAAATACTGAGTCTTGGCTTTCCCTAATGCATCCCATGGTCAGAATCTGTCTCTCCAAGTAAAGGTCAATGACAATTCACCTGCAAGGGGAAGATCCAATTGCACCTCTAGAATGAAGATCGATACAATCACTGCAAGTAAACCGTGTCCGACCTCATCCTTTGTAAGAAGGAAAAGAACCAACAGGGCATGAAAAGTGTCAGCATTTTGAGTTTCGAGGGGTGAGAAAGGGGAAAGAATTTATGCCATACTCATCCATCATTGGGCTTCAGTAAGATCATTAGGCTTCAAACTAGAGATAAAGAGGTAGAAACATTCAGTTCTGCTGTTGGAAATCCTAGCATCAAATTCAGTTCAATTCAGTTCAAATCAACTCCGTTCAATTTTATTTAATTCAACAAACATTTATTTAGTGCCAGCATTTTGTTTGACTTTATGCCAGCTGCCCCCAAACCCCCGATCTCTGGATGTTCATTCATTTTATTTCATGCCAGACTCTGTTAGGTGCAGAGATAAGAAATAAGCATGTAGGGAGAGAAAGATATGCAGACACACAGAAAATCTATTGGGATAACTACTGAAAGGCATGGATAAAATACCATGGAGTTAACTGTGGAAGGAAATCCAAGCTATGTGTTCATGGGGGAAAGGTGATTTTGAGTTGGGGCTTATGTGATGAGTAAGCATTTACTCGTGAATGGGGAAAAGTTTAGTTTAGTTTGACAGTTATTTATCAAGGTATATTATGTGCTGGAGCCTGGGCCTTGAGGAGGTAAGTAGAGCATCACAGCTGCCCTCAGGAAGCTCACACATGTCACACAGCAGGTGGAGGTAACACTCTGAAGAAGCTTGCCTAGCTGATAAAGAGACAAGTGAATGGACAAGGAAAGGTCTCATTTGCAATCTTGTTCAACGTATCTGCTGTCCAAGATAATCTTTGGTCTGGGTACAGTTGTTATGTTTTGCCCTCATAATGGCAAAACCACCCTCAGAAAAATGCCTGGAAGCTGGAAATGAGTAAGTACATGTCCAAAGGTACGGTAACAAAGAAGTTTCTGGTGTATTTGGGATTATGGTGCATATTTGCAATGGAAGACAATGCGACTGTTCAAAGTGGGGCACAGAGATACAACATGGGAAGTGATTTATAATATATAGTTGAGTTACAAATGCAAGAAATATAGTGTACGCGGTGTGATTTCACTCTTGTAAATTTTTGGTGTACATTCGCAGGGAGTGATGTAAGACCACGGTCTACAAACTGTTCGTGGTGGTTCTATTTGGATGGAGGGATTATGAACAGAAATTATGAATAGTTCTGTCTTCTCTTTCTTCCTCTTTCCCTTTCTTCTTCTTCCTCTTCTATTTTGCTCATGTGCATTTCCTTTCTTGTTCTTCAACAAATCTGAGTTACTCCAGAAATGAAAAAACAAGCGAACAAAAAGTTAATTGTAGCTAGAGTGTATGATGCTAAGTGAAAGAAGTCAGTCAGAGAAAGACAAATATTATATGATTTCCCTCATATGTGGAATTTAAGAAACACAACTGATGAACATAGGGGAAGGGAAGGAAAAATAAGATAAAAACAGAGGCAAACCGTAAGAGACTCTTAAACACAGAACAAACTGAGGTTGCTGGAGGGGAGGTGGGTGGGGGGATGGGTTAAATGGGTGATGGGCATTAAGGAGGGCACTTGTTGGGATGAGCACTGGGTGTCGTATCTAAGTGAGGAATCACTAAATTCTACTCCTGAAACCAATACTACACTGTATGTTAACTAACTTGAATTTAAATAAATAAATTAAAAAAAATCCTTTAAATTAAATATGCACTTCTAGAGTTAAGACAGTCCTTATGGTTATGGTATTTGTTCCTCAGAATAATCCATTCTATTGGGGGGATAGCATCATTACTATTATTGCTGTTATTATTTTATATCCATGGTCTGATGATATTTGAGGTTTTAATTGGTATGCTCTCCTCACTCCCAAATCACACGAGAAACAGATCATCTTCCCCAGAGCTAGAAACATAGGCTGCAAACACTTGCCACGGACAGATTTGGATGCCTGTTTTGCAGAACAAAATATCCTACTGGCAGAGATCTTGAAGAAAAAGTGATCGCTGGCTGGGGAAGAGACACATGGACAGGAAAGCATGATAGAAAGGAATGGAGATCCTCAGTCTGGGAGCTCTGGGGCTGCCTGGAAGCTGAGTGGGCAAGGTCTTAGGGATCCTGTCACTGTCGAGGAGGAACTACCATCCACCTATCGTCCATCAGTTTTCCCGTCTGCAGTGAAACGCATCTGAGGCTCGAGATTCTGCTCAACTCCCATGCATCTGCATGGACATTGCCCACTGCTGAGCCTGGGCAACTCCCTGCTGCATTCCCATTTTATTGATGGAGGAGTGGAGGTTTGAGGAAGCTGAGTGATTTGCATAGAACTCGCCAGCAGGGGTGAAGCTACCACTTGAACTTCATAAATCCCTATTGAGCACCCTTTCCCGTACCCCACCACGCTGCCTAAAGCTTGATTTGTGGACCACAGTTTTTCACAGCCACCAGTTCTGTCCCTCATTTCTCCCTGGGCAATGGCTCCTTCCTGTTAGGAGAAATAAACAAGATGGTGACAGGCTTTTGAGGTTGTGTCATTTCGAACCCGGTGCCCCGCTCCAACAAGAAACAGGGTTATTTCTGGTGAAGTCTTTGCTGTAAAGTACACCAATCAATTTTCCTTACAAATGATTTCTAATATGTAATTATGTAATCAAGCACTGCCATAAACAAGCCTGGCCTTGACATAGAGTGATGGGGTGCCGTAATATTTTAAATAAAGGATGATCACACAGCCATTTATTTTGAAGTCCAATTTTCAGGATTGGGAACTATACATTAATGGAAGTTTAGAGATTAACAGCAAACTAAATGTGAAACCCTGTGAGCTAATGCCTTCGACATAAACAAATGTACAAAAATAGCATCCTGCAACTGTTTTCAAAGTCTGACAGAGTCACAGGGCTTTCGGCAAGGCAGAGGGTGCAAAGAGTACCAGATTCATCAAATTCTGGCAGCGATCTGTTAAAAAAATAATGGTTTTGTCTACAAATGGAAACTGCTAACAGCTTTACCCGTCCACTGCAATCATCTTTCCATCTGCTTGGGTTTTATCATTGTGTCGCCTTTGGAAAATTACAACACAGAGCATATTCTCTTGGAGGTCTGTTGTTGAGCTGAATATTCTGGGCCACGAAATGGTGACAACAGTTGAAGAGTTTCCCTGCAAAAGCGTTACAACCGTTGCATGCCAACAAGCCGCCCGTGCTGCAAGGTTCTGGCAGGAGGGGAGCAGCGGACTGCGTTTAGTAGAGCACAATTAACAAAACGCTTGCATATACTAGAAAAGGCACAATCTAACACTTGCAGTGACTTGAAATAATGGCTACTTGTTTTTTGCCTCATTCTGTCATCGTTCCTTCTTACTCTACTTTCTTTTCCATTTCCCTACTAAAAATGTGTTGTTACTTAAGTTCAAGGTCATGAAGGACCTGGACAGCTCCTCTAGCCTGTGATCTGCTCCGGAAGGAACCTTATCCCTCTGTCTCCAGATCCTTTGCCTGGAGCCCGGCTCGGGGTGGTGTTCAGTACCTAACTGCTGAATGAATGAATGAAAGGATGAATGATGCTATGCCTTTCATATGATGATTTATATCTTAAAAAACATTTTGTACTTTGGAAAACATTCTCACTGACACCATCCTTAAAACAATATAAGAGGCAGGAAGATGAGGTATTGCCTCTATGTGTTAGTTCAGGTCCTTCAAGAGGAAGATGCTAAAATTGGATTACATGTGAAAGAGACTGATTATGGAAACTGCCCTTGAGGGAAAATGGAGAAGGAGCAGTGGAGAACGGGGGGGAGCCATCATACCATGATACAAGTCTTACTACCACGAAGAGAGAAGGCAGGATTGAGTAGCATAAGTATCTGACAGAAGTGCCATTCAAGAAAGTTTCAGTAAAGCTGATGGAGAGTCGTAGGGCCAAACTCATTGGTCTGTGGAGTCCCACATCCTCCAGAAATGTGCCTGCTTTTCCCAGAAGTGGCCTTGGTGCACTCAGACTTTGGCTGGTGGTGCCAGCGTGGTGATGGATTTTAGACAGCATGACTACTCTGTGCAGTGGGAGATTGGAGAGGAGAATTCTCATGGTGACCACATTCTATTTTAGAGATAAGGAAACTGAGATCCTGAGAGATGAAGAGGCATTCTTAAGGTGTCACGCCAAGTGAATGGCAAGGTAAGGGTTAATACCTGGCTCTTGAAACCTAGCCCATGTGTTTTCTTTATGGACAGACCAATGGATCTATTTCTACTGCTGACTCTGTGCCCCATCTGATTTGGTGGAGAGGGCAAAGCACAGGGAGCCAAAACTGGGTGGGCAAAACACTTCTCAAGGACATAAGAAGAGGCAAGGAGTGCGATTTCTTACACTTCTGGTAGAAAGCAGAGTATAAGGCTGGAAGGCGAAGACAGAAAATCTCATTTTGGTGGGGGAGAGTATGTAAGACATTCACTCTCTCTAATTAAAATACGCCATACATAAAATCAAATCTTTTGATAGTTAAATAGCATATCATGTTCTAGAGAATCACATAAGCTTCTGGAAAGTAGAGGCCTTCTTGTCTACTTTTTTCAAGGCTGGATATCCAGAATCTTGACAGTGCTTGGTAAAAAGGCATGGAATAAATACTTGTCTTTGTTGAATGAATGAACGTAACTTTAGTCTTGGAAGGGGTCTCAGAAAACATCCAAGGTACTTCAGAAGATAAAGGTAATGAGACAGTGAATAATGGTTAAATCACTTCTCAGAGGGAATGAGATCCCAAAATTCCTGTCTCCCTGTGCAGTGGTCTGTTCCCTCCCAGCTGGAGCTACCGTGGGATGAGGGTTCTGCTCTGTCAACCCTGAAGAAAATTGACACATTGATATTGAAATCTCTAGCATATTTGACCAAAAGGAAGACTTCATCTGTCCATGTTTTGAACTGCAATCTCAACGTGGTGAATAGATTAAGACCAAATTCTCAGCAAGAATGAATGGGTAGAATGAGTCATTTGGAGAAAAGCAATGCATGAAACCTACATGAAGAGATCAATATTTTGGGACCATTATAGGAAACCCCAGCTGACAGACAGCAGATAGCAGAAAAGTGGAGGATACCAGACATACTTATTAAACCATTATGTAACTTTTGAAAACTCTGGCCTTGAGGGGTTGCTCTGCCGGATATTAATTCACTTATTCACGTAGGAAGTATTTACTGAGTACCAACTCTGTGCCGGGCACTATGATAGGCTGTAAAGATTGTTGGCAAACAAGACCCTATTCCTTCCATAATAGAGTAGAGCATCTCGTGGAAGAGACAGACAGTGAATGCACACACAATAATTCCAGAGAGTTGGAAATGTTATCAGAGAAATCCTCAGGGTATGGGAAGCAGAATAATTACGTGATAATGGGCAGACTCTGAGTCAGTGAAAGTGGCTTGAGATCTGAATCATAAGTAGTTACCTCTGTGAAGATCTGAGTGCAAGAGGTTCAGAAGGAGGAAGAACAGGTGTAAAAGCTCTCGGGCTCCCAGCAAAAATAAGACTGTTTAAGGAGCAGCAGAAAGGCCAGTGTGGCTGGAACACAGAGCAAGGTGGGTGGCAGGAAGTGAAATGAGAAGTAAGTGGGGCCTGATCCTGCAGAACCTTGCAGGCGGAGCAAGAAGTTTGGGGTTTTATCTTAAGTGTGTTAGGAAGTCACTGCAGGCTTTTAAGCAGGAGAGTGTCATGGCCTGATTTACGTTGAAAAATGAACTTGATCTGAGAAAAAAAAAAAAAAAAAAAAAAAAGACCAAAGCAACAAAGACTAGAAAGCGCCAGAGAGCAACTCCAGAAACACCAACTCTACAGGTAGCACAATGGCACTAAATTCTTATATTTAAAAAATCATACTAATCAATAATAATAAATAGTAATAATAAATTCTGAATGTAAAGGGATTAAGTGCTCCAATAAAAAGCCATAGGGTATCAGAATGGATAAAAAACCAAGATCCATCTATATGCTTCTTACAAGAGACTCTTTTTGGACCTAAAGTCACCTGCAGCTTGAAGGTGAGGGGATGGAGAACCATCTATCATACTAATGGATATCAAAAGAAAGTCTGAGTAGCCATACTTATATCAGACAAATTAGATTTTAAAACAAAGACTGTAACAAGAAATGAAGAAGGGCATTATATCACAGTTAAGGGGTCTATCCATCAAAAAGATCTAACAATTGTAAGTATTTATGCCCCCAACGTGATAAGCCCAAGTATACAAATTGATTAATAACTAACATAAAGAAACTCATCGATAATAATACCATAATGGTAGGAAAATTTAACACCCCACTTGCAATTATGGGCAGTTAATATAAGCAGAAAACCAAGAAGAAGACAATGGTTTTGAATGACATACTGGACTGGATGGACTTAACAGACATATTCAGAATATTTTATCCTAAGGCAGCAGAAATACACTTTCTTTTTGAGTATACATGGAATATTCTTCAGAATAGATCACATAATGGGTCACAAATCGGCCTTCAACAAGTACAAAAATTTGGAGATCATATCATGCATAGTTTCAGATCACAATGCTATGAAACTTGAAGTCAACCACAAGAAAAAATTTGGAAAGAACTAAAATACGTGGAGGTTAAAGAACATCCTAGTAAAGAATGAATGGTTTAGCCAAGTATTAAAGAAGAAATAAAAACAAATACATGGAGGTCAATGAAAATGAAAACACAGCAGTTCAAAACCTTTGGGATGTAGCAAAGGCAGTCCTAAGAGGGAAGTATATTGCAATCCAAGCCTATCTCAAGAAGCAAGAAAGGTAGCAACTACACAGCCTAAGCTTACACCCACAGGAGCTAGAAAACTAACAGCAAATAAAGCCTAAAGCCATATGAAGAAGGGAAATAATAAAGATTAGAGCAGAAATAAACAATACAGAAACAAACAAACAAAAAGAGCGAACAGATCAACAAAACTAAGCACTAGGTCTTTGAAAGGATAAACAAAATTGATAACCCCCGGCTAAACTTCTCAAAAAGAAAAGAGAAAGGACCTAAATGGATAAAATCACACACAAAAAAGAGGAGAGATCACAACCAAACGCCACAGAAACACAAACAAGTATAAGAGAGTACTATGCAAAATTATGCCCACAAACTGGGCAATCTGGAAGAAATAGACAAATTCCTAGAAACTCACAAACTACCAATGCTGAAATAGGAAGCAATGGAAAATTTAAAAAGATGCATAACCAGGAAAGAAATTGAATCACTAATCAAAAATCTTCCAACAAACAAGAGTCCTGGGACAGATAGCTTCCCAGGGGAATTCTACCAGACATTAAAGAAGAGTTCATATCTATTCTTTTCAAACTGTTCCAAAAATAGAAATGGAAAGCTTCTAAACCCGTTGTATGAAGCCAACATTACCTTGATTGCAAAACCAAAGACCCCACTAAAAAATAGAATTACATACCAATTTCCCTGGTGAAACTAGATGCAAAAATTCTCAATACAATACTAGCAAATGTAACTCAACAGTACATTAAAAGGGTTATTCACCATGATCAAGTGGGATTTATTCCTGAGCTGCAAGTCTGGTTCAATATTCACAAATCAATCAACGTGATACACCACATTAATAAAATAAAGGATAATAACCACATGATCCTGTCAGTAGATGCAGAAAAAGCATTTGAAAAAGACAGCATCCATTCTTGATAAAAACCTTCAACAAAGTGGGGATAGATGGAATATACCTCAACATCATAAAAGTCATATACAATAGATCCACAGCTAATATCACCCTTAATGGGGAAAAACTGAGAGCCTTTCCCCTATGGTCAGGAACAAGACAAGGATGTCCACTCTCACCATTATTTTTTTTTTTCAACATTTATTTATTTTTGGGACAGAGAGAGACAGAGCATGAACGGGGGAGGGGCAGAGAGAGAGGGAGACACAGAATCGGAAACAGGCTCCAGGCTCTGAGCCATCAGCCCAGAGCCCGACGCGGGGCTCGAACTCACGGACGGCTAGATCGTGACCTGGCTGAAGTCGGACGCTTAACCGACTGCGCCACCCAGGCTCCCCTCCCATTATTATTTAACATAGTACTGGAAGTCTTAACTTCATCAATCAGACAACAAAAAGAAATAAAAGACATTCGAATCAGCAAGGAAGAAGTCAAACTTTCACTATTTACAGATGGCTTGTTACTCTATGTAGAAAACCCAAAAGACTCCCCCCAAAACTGCTAGAACTGATATATGAATTCAGCAAAGTCTCAGGATATGAAATCAATGTGCAGGAATCTGTTGCATTTCTATACACCAATAATGAAGCAGCAGTAAAAGAAATCAAGGAATTGATCCCATTTGTAATTGCACCAAAAGCAATAAGATACCTAGGAATAAATTTAACTAAAGAGATAAAAGATCTGTATTCTGAAAACTATAGGATACTTATGAAAGAAACTGACAAGGACACAAAGAAATGGAAAAAATATTCCATGTTCACAGATTGGAAGAAAAATATTGTTGAAATCTCTATACTATCCTCAAAGCAATCCGCACATTAAATGCAATCCCTAGCAAAATACCACCAGCATTCTTCATGGAACTAGAACAAACAATCCTAAAATTGTTCACAAAAGAGCCCCAATAGCCAAAGCAATCCTGAAAAAGAAAAACAAAACTGGAGGCATCACAATTCCAGATTTCAAGCTATATTACAAACCTTTAGTCATCAAAGCAGTATGGGACTGGCATTAACACAGACACATAGATCAATGGAACAGAATAGAAAACTCAGAAATGGATCCAAAACTATATGGTTAGCTAATCTTTGACAGAGCAGGAAAGAATATCCAATGGAAAAAAGGCTCTCAACAAATGGTATTAGGAAAACTGGATGCGGACCCACAGAAGAATGAAACTGGACCATTTTCTTACACCGTACACAAAAATAAATTCCAAATGGGTGAAGTATCTAAATGTGAGATAGGAAACCATTAAAATCCTAGAGGAGAACACAGGCGGCAACCTCTTTGACCTCAGCTGGAACAACTTCTTACTAGACATGTCTCCGGAGGCCAGGGAAACAAAAAACAAATGTGAACTATTGGGACTTCATCAAGACAAAAAGCTTCTGCACAGCAAATGAAACAATCAACAAAGTTAAAAGGCATTCTACAGAATGGGAGAAGATATTTACAATGACATATCTGATAATGGGTTAGTATCCCAAATCTATAAAGAAGTTATCAAACTCAACACCCACAAAACAAATAATCCAAAGAAGAAATAGACAGAAGACATGAATAGACACTTTTCCAAAGAAGACATCCAGATGGCTAAAAGACACATGAAAAGATGCTCAAAATCTCTCAACATCAGGGAAATAGAAATCAAAACCACAGTGAGATACCACTTCATACCTGTCAGAAGGGCTAAAATCAACAACACAAGAAACAACAGGTGTTGGTGAGGATGCAGAGAAAGGGGAACCCTTTTTGTACCGCTGGTGGGAATGCAAACTGGTGCAGCCGCTCTGGAGAACAGTCTGGAGGTTTCTCAAAAAACTAAAAATAGAACTACCCTATGACCCAGCAATTGTACTATCAGGTATTTCCCCAAAGGATACAAAGATACAGATTCAAAGGGGGTACATTCACCCTAATGTTTATAACAGCGTTCTTGACAATAGTCAAACTATGGATAGAGCCCAAATATCCATTGTTGGATAAATTGATAAAGAAGATGTGGCATATATATATATATATATATATATATATATATATATATATATATTCTTATACACACACACACACACACACACAAGAATATTACTCAGCCATCACAAAGAATGAAGTCTTGCCATTTGCGATGATGTGAATGGAACTAGAATTTATTATGCTAAGTGAAATGAGCCAATCAGAGAAAGACACATACCATATGATTTCACTCATATGTGGAATTTAAGAAACAAAACAGATGAACATATAGGAAGGAGGGGGGGAAGAGGAGAGAGGGAAACAAACCACAAGAGACTCTTAATAAACTGAGGGTTAATAGAGGAAGGTCAGTGGGAGATGGGCTAGATGGGTGACGGGCATTAAAGAGGGTACTCGTTGTGATAAGCACTGGGTGTTGTACCTAAGTGATGAATCACTGAATTCTCCTGCTGAAACTAATATTGCACTGTATGTTAACTAACTAAAATTTAAATGAAAAGTAATGAAGTTGATCTGCAGGAAGGCAAACGGAAGCAGGGAGACGAGTTGAGCCTATTGCCAGGATCTAGCTGAGACCTAATGGGGACTTGAGCTGAGCTGGATGGACAAGCTGGAAATAGCCTGGTGGACAATATGGAGGGATTCCCTGCTGAAGGATAGCGTGTGCAAGACAGAGAGGCAGAGGGGCGAGGACAGGGTATACTGGGGTTCACATGTGGTTTGCAATGGCTGCAGTATTGGGTGCACATTGCGTA
This sequence comes from Leopardus geoffroyi, assembly GCF_018350155.1. Lineage (NCBI taxonomy): Eukaryota > Metazoa > Chordata > Mammalia > Carnivora > Felidae > Leopardus > Leopardus geoffroyi. Next base: position 195,804,961 of record NC_059327.1, on the reverse strand, counting down.
GCAGGAAGAAATGTAAAATAAGGAGGATGATCTCTATTTCATAGAGCTGATGCAGGGATAGCTTGAGAAAACAAGCCACTTCCCCTCTCTGTGCCTGTTTCCTTCTCAGTAAAATGGAGAGTGGTGTCACAAGGCAATCACTGAGACACTTTCCGTTCTGTGATTCTCCTGCAACCCAGGAGGTGAAACCTGATTGAAGAGTCTTGTTTCTGTGGCATCGGCAATGCTGGGGCTTCACCATGTGGGTGTTTATGGCTTAGGTGCTGGGAACATGCTTTTAGAAGTCAGAATAATAAGTGGAAAATGGAAATAGACATTGGATATCACCAAGCGTTGAAAGCCCCTTTTAATGGGCTATACAAAACAAATTGTTACAGGAGACACCTGGCCCAGGCTATTTACTTCCTGTTTCCCCATTCTTGTCAGAGCCAAATTTCTCATGAGTGAAGTAGCCGTCTCCTTACTGTCCTGAACACCCAGAAAGCCCTTCTGTAGAAAACAGCAGAGGCCACCATATAATAATGATTACTGATCTGTGTTTCTGTTTTAGAAGGCTGTTTGAGAACAATAGTACTCTGTGCCTGACGTGGATCCAAGCAGTTCACTTGCGGCAAGCTCCTGTGAGCTGCACAAGTTGGTCATATTTTCCTCCTTATTTTACACATGGGAAAAGTGAGGACCAAAAAGGTAAGTAATTGCTTGAGGCCACCATAGCCTTTCTACAGTCTCAGCAGAAAACACACTGGACCCAGCCTTCAGGGATTGGGCTCTGCCATTTGACAACGTATGCCCTTGACTTTCAAGTCACTTGATAGTTGTTCTTGCTTGATTTCCTCATCTGTGAAATGGGGATAATTATAGCACCTCAACAAGCTGTGTGAGCATCGAGACACGTTGTGTAAGGAATCTGGTACAATAAACATGGGTGCTCCCCACACATAAAGATGTTTTGTAGACTTCTTGCTGTTATCCAAAGATTGAATGTGACCTCCCTATTTCTAGGCAATTAACTTGCTTTTGTACAAAAATCATATTTAATGTGAAGATATTTGTAGCATGAGAGAATTCCTACGGTTCTTGGATTACTGTATGAGTGTGGAGGGAGGTGTTGAGGTAAATATTTCCTCTGGAGATTAGAAAACAGTGAGTCAGGAATTTGAACAAGTTGATATTAATTTCAGGCAATATTTTCTTCTGTTGTATGAAGCCAACATGGAAGAAATAAACCAAATATTTATTAAGTGCTCGGCCATGTTCTAGGTCCTTTGGGAGAAGAGGCGGGGTCCAGAGATGAGCCACACTGTTGATTTTCTCAAGGAGCCTACTGTCTACCATCTACTACGCTGCCTAGATGGGATGGGTTTCTGCTGGAAGCAGAGGCTGCTCTCACAGCAAAATCTGGTGTGTGTGTGTGTGTGTGTGTGTGTGTGTGTGTGTGTGTGTGTGTATGAGAGAGAGAGGGAGAGAAAAGGATACAGAGAATTATTTTCAGGTTAATCATGTTAATCAAAAGGTCTTGGGGTAGGCTCCATAGCTCAGTGGTTAGAGCACTGGTCTTGTAAACCAGGGATTGTGAGTTCAATCCTCGCTGGGGCCTCTTGTTGACTTCTGCTTTGAGGTGTCTGGGTTCAGTTAAGCATCCAACTTCAGCTCAGGTCATGATCTTGTGGTTCGTGGGTTCAGCCCCGGATTGATCTCTGTGCTGACAGCTCAGAGCCTGGAGCCTGCTTCAGATTCTGTGTCTCCCTCTCTCTCTGCCCCTCCCCTGCTTGCGCTCTGTCTCTCTCTATCTCTGTCTCTGTCTCTCTCTCAAAAATAAATTAACATTAAAAAATAATTTAAAAAAAGGTCTTGTGGGCGCCTGGGTGTCTCAGTTGGTTAAGCATCTGACTTTTTATTTTGGCTTAGGTCATGAGCTCACAGTTGGTGGGATTGAGCCTCATGATGGGCTCTGTGCTGACAGTGTGGAGCTTGCTTGGGGTTATCTCTCTCTCCTTCTCACTCTACCCCTTCCATGCACATGGTCAATAAACAAACAAACAAACAAACAAACAAACTTAAAATGTCTTGGATTAAATAATGTTGAAAAACTCTGGCCTAGACAGAAAGATCCATGAAAGAAGAAATGAATCAGGGAGTTGGTGAGCAATCACAACTAGCTTTTACATAGACAATGTGTGGGTAACCAAATATTCATCGGGGGGCTCCTGGATGTAGACCAGGCTGCCCAAATGCCTTACTGCCTTATGCCTCCTTTTAGTAACTAGTATTTCATAACATGTTCTTCACTTTACCAGAAATATAACACAACCCATCCACAACATGATTTTCAAAACAAATCAATGTGATGCCTCAACATAACCAAGGAACAAGTAAAAGGAACTTAACTTAAGATACAGTAATATGTATCATATTTTAGCATGTGAATGCTCAGATATGACTACAGGAGAGAGATCGTGAACGGATCACATGATTTGTACCCCCAAACTCCTCGTGGACACATCTGGGGCCTCGGTGCTGGCTGTTGCTGGGCACCTGTGTTCCTCCGCGTGGCTTTTCTCTCCATGCCTTATCTCACCATTTTGTGGTTTAGCCAACCTTACACATGGCAGCTGGCTTCCAAGATGGTGAAACAGAAGCATCAATACTTTCAAACTCTAGGCTTTGCAGTTACACAGAATCACTTCTGCTGTGTTCTTTCCATCAAAGCAAGGCACAGGGCCAGCCTAAACTATTCAAGGAGTGGGTAGGTGGGAAATAGACTCCTTCTTTACAGGAGGAGTGGAAAAGTCATGTTGCAAATGGGCATGTGGGATAAAAGATTATTGTTGCCATTTGTGGAAACAACCTACCTCAGAAGAAGAGCCCTGAGAAGTAAAAATAAAAAGAATTAATCTATTTATTGAATTCTTCCTATATGCCTGGCCCTGTGCTAAGGCTTTACGTGTACATGCTAAGTACATCTTCGAGCAACCCCACAAGGTAGACATTATTATTATCTCTACTTTACAGATAAGAGAACTGACATTCAGAGAGGTAAAGCAACTATGGTCTCACAGTCAATAAGGATCTGAGACGGGGTTCAGACCCATCTCGGTCTGACTCCAAAACCAGTGATCTTGTCTGTGCTTCATGTAGCAGCTACTTAGAGAAGAGAGAAATATACCTTCTGAAGACAGTCATGGGGTTGGCTTGAATATTTGTATTTGGATGGATCCAGGGACTGGGTACAAAAGATGTTTGATCCCCTGATAGTTAGCAGAGGACCACAGCTGTTCACTTGATGCTTTTTAGTTGATGGGGATGGGAGATAAGTCCAAGCGTTGGCCTGTGCACTCATTCCCACATAGTGGGTTAAAAAGGCGTTGTAATGTTGCAAGCCTGTGTGTTTCAGTGCCTGTAAGATGTTCAGGTATGCACCTGTACAAAAAATGTGTGGTTTTGGAGTGCCAGTCGATTGAAAGATGGCCGTATCAGTCATGCGCAGAAGATGATTCCTAGTAACCTGGAGGACAGTGCCAGAATGATGGATGAGACACATGTTTCCTGGTGGGACAGAACTGCTAGGAACTGTTCATGGCGAGGCATAATTTCCATGCACGGATGGAACAATAGAAAGCATCCCTGATCCTTTTGATCTTTGTTCCTCATCAAACAAGGTTAATCTTTCCGGGGGTGTAAGACTCAAGTCACAGTTGGTGTTTGTTATTTGACTTGATTCAAAAACCACAGTAGTCTTTTTGTAAACCATATCAGTTTGAGATGATTCTTAACTCAGCAATTCTCACAAGGTTCTGTTTAAGGCATACAGAATCCCCCTAACATCACAGTGTGGAAGCTGATTCTGATTTTTCTTCCACCTGTATTGTGGCCTGGATGTGTGGAAGGTCTTTCTGGAAAAGCTTCGATAGCCCTGTAGCCTAAGAGTTTATTCATCCACTCATTCATTCACTCACTCAGCTGATATTTTCGGAAGCCTCTAGCTACGTTGTTCTAAACACTGGGTATATAGTAATAAACAAAAGGATATGGAGTTACTAGTCTAATGGAACTTATATTCTAGTTGAAGGGATGGGGTCCTGACATTATATACTATTTCAGATAGGGATAGGTGCTCAGAAGAAAAATAAAACCAAAGAAGAGGACACAGAGTGATAGTGCAAAGCTATTTTGGACAGGTTATTTAGGAGAATCACCTCTACTATACTAACATTGGAGTATAGCTCTCTGTGAAATGGAGGAGGCAGCTAAGATGTCAGGAGGAAGAGATCCCCAGGCATGGAGAGCAGTCAGGACAAGTTCCTGGAGGTAGACATGTGCTTGGATGGGTCAGGAACAACCCGAAGGTTCATGTGGCAGGAGCAGAGTAAGAGAGGAGACACTGGTAGGAGATGAGGTCAGACAGGGAGGAAGCCAGCCTGGAACACCAAGGGCCTTTCAGGACCGGGTAATGACTCCTAATTTTATTCTGAGTGATATGAAAATCTGTTGGAGAGTTTTGAACAGAAGAGAGGAATAATTTGACTTATAATTTTAAAGGTTATTCTGGTTCATATATGGGAAACAGAATATAAGGAGGCAAGAACAGAAATAGGGAGGGTAGTTGACTAGTTCAAAGACTGTTGCAACAATAATTCATAAAAGGAATTATGGCAGCTTGGATTCAGGCGGTAATGGAAGGTTGTAAGAAGTGGTCTGATTATAAGTATTCTTCAAAATTAAGGTCAACAGGGATTTGTTGAAAACAAAGTGTGGGATGGGAGTGAAGAATGACTCCAACTTCAACCTGAAAAACCGCAGGGATGGAGCTGCCATTTACGCAGATGGGAAAGACTATGGGAAGAGCAGTTATGGAGAAAAAGAGAAGGAGCCCAGTTTTAAAAATGTGAAGTTTGAGATGCCTATGAGATATGTCACAGAATATTTTAAATTTTAGAAGTTGAATGTGGGAGTTTAGAGTTCAGGAGACATGTCCAGGTTAGTGACGAGTATTTGCATAGAATCAGCATATAAATTGAAAGCCATGGGATTGGATAAGTTGACGTATCCAAAAAAGTCAGTGTAGAAAAATAAAAACAGAGATCCAAGGAACAGGTCTTTGTGCACTCCAACATTCGTAAGTTGGGAAAAAGAGGAGGTGCCAGTAAATGAGCCGAAGAAGGAGTGGCCAGTATGCTAGGAGGAGAACCAAGTGATGTGCTGAAGGCAAGTGAAGGAATATCAAGGAGGAGGAAGTGGTCAGTCATGTCAAATGAAGCTGATAGGTTGAGTCTGGTAAGAACTGAGAATTGGTTTGGTTAGGACATGACATTGAGAGCCTCCTGGAGGATGTTTGAGAGAAAATGGAAAGAGAACGTGGAGACAACATGGACCACTCTCAGGAAGAGTTTTTCTGTGAAATAAATGGACAACAGCTGGAAGAGGTTGATGGGGGACATTATATCATATTTGTTTGCCACTGATGATGACCCAGAAGGAGAAATGATCAATGATAGAAGATATGGGGGAGATTTGCTGGACAGGTTCCTTGAGTTGGCAAAATGGGATAGGAGCTAGTGGGCATGCGAAAGGATTGGCCGTAGATGGGAGCCTGCCATTATCATATGGGAGGAGATGTTGTATGTATGGTTCAGGTGCATTCAGTGCCTGATTCGTGTGGGAACATGTGGAAGTTATCTTCTGATTGCTCTACTATCTCAATTAAATAAGATGCAAGGCCATTGGCTAAGAATAGGAAGTAGGAAAAGATGAAAGAACTTTGAGCAGAGATAAGAAGGTAAGAAACAGGCAGCCAAGAAGGTGAGATAAATGTTTGAATAGGGGCATGTGATACATTTCATGAACAGCAGTGCAGACTCTTAGGAGGTTAATACTTGGGAATTCAAAGTGGAACCACCCATGTGCTTGTGTGTTTTCCTCCAGCCATGTTTGCAGCCCCCAAAAAGGTTGAGAATTGGTTTTCAGCATGGACTTTTGTTTGCTTGTTTGTTGGTTTGTGTTTTGTTTTTCCCCATGCAAGAGTCGGGAGGAGAAAAGTTGACAGTCTAGGTAGAGGACTGATGACAGTGATAGGCTGTGGAGTTTTATGTGAACAAAAACAAAAGGGTGTGGAGTGAGGAACAATAAATCCAGGGATTTTCAGTCTGGTTGGGGTTGAAGGATTGTTGGAATGTGAGCAGAACATGACAAAGCTGGAGGTGGAGTTGGCAGTAAGTGTGGGATTCTTATAGTCAATATTTTAGAGGGATAGCAGTAGAGTGTGGTGATCTGGGATCTGACATGTAATAGGGTTGGGAGAGGGGATGAAGGACACAATTTTTGTGTGAAAGGAAGTCAAAGAATTGAGAAGCTAGAATGTTGGATGGATCACCTGTGTTGATATTGAAAGTACCAACCTGAAACTCTCTATATTGCCACTTACTAGGGTGATTCCCTAAACACTCAATTCTTAGGGAAGATTTGTTGAATGAAAGGTTGTTCCACAATGACAAACAAGTTGCAGCTAGTTTCTCATGTGCACAGGTAAGGTAGAAATAAATAGATCTATTTCACAGTGAGCCAAAATGAGGATACTAATCTCTAAAAATAGAGTATAGCAAATTAGCTCTTTGGGGGAATTACTTGGCCAGTTCTCCTTCCCTGGACACTGTGAACACTTAGCTTCCCAGAGCACTAACATAATGAATTCATATAATACCAACAAGCATTCATATCTTTAAAAATGTTTCTGTTTCTATATAATTAGGTCTTAGGAAAGGAGACAAACATAAGCAGAGGGTTTTGTGTACAGAGAAGGTGATGAAAGGGGAAAGAGTCAATGGAATTTGGATTTTTCCTCATCATTATGATGGTCCCTAGAGCTTAGCATTTTCTTCTTTTTGGTTCCAATTAAAAATGAGAGCTTTGTGGGGCGCCTGGGTGGCTCAGTGGGTTAAGCATCCAACTTCAGCTCAGGTCATGATCTCACAGTTTGCGAGTTCAAGCCTCATGTCGGGCTCTGTGCTGACAGCTCAGAGCCTGGAGCCTGTTCCGGATTCCGTGTCTCCCTCTCTCTCTGCCCCTCCCCAGCTTGCACTCTGTCTCTGTCTCTGTCTCTGTCTCTCTCTCTCAAAAATAAATAAACATTAAAAAAAAAAGTGAGAGCTTTGAGGCTGACCTTCCCTTAGAAATAGTGAGTACTGTGAGAACACATTTCTATATTTATACTGATAAATGGATGGAGTTCCCAACCTTTAGGGGTTGGCTTATTTGGTAGGTGAAAAGTATTTTCCCATGGAAGTAATTTTACATATGGAAGTCAGGTTCCTAGGCACGTCTTTTTAATCATAATGAACACAAAATAAAGAGTATTATTGTGTTTTGTCTTAATAAAGAGGGCTGTAACATTTTATGATACAGGGTTAATATAATTGGAGGGAAGATAGCCTCTCTTTTCCTTCGGATCTAGCTTAGCCAATACATAATTGCACCAATATCTCGTTCCTTTTAAGGAAAAATTGGGGTCCAGTGTGAAGTGTTGAAAATGATTCATGCATTTGGTCAACATCTTAATTTCCCCTAGAAATAGTATTTACTGAGAAATATAGGGGGAGGGATGGGGTAAGTCATTGCCATGGCCTATTTTGGCCTCGAGTTCAAGCATCATCCAATAATCAAGCTTCACCAGTAATAAAGCAGACATTATATTTGAATTCCTGACTAGCTCCCGTGTCTACATTCCAACTGGATCAGAATCTTTAGGAAAGAATAAAGTGATATATTGGTATCCTCAAACCTCAGTGATATATAACACCAGGCCAAGATGCACTTGGGTGATGCACTTCATGGATGCAAGTGAAGGCCGACTTGTCCACCAACTTCATCAGATGCTTGTCTATCCTCCACTGTTTGAGAGTTTTTCCATGCCGTTGGCCCATGGCCTCCTCTGCTCCTCTTTCAGACCCTTCTCCCACCCTGATGGTCATGTCGTTGAAGGGGATATCTGGTGTGATTTAAACAGCTCTGGTCAAAGGCTTCCCACCTTGTCACCATTCAGCCTGTCTGCTATGCACTCATCTATTCTTTTTTGGAAGGCCGTGGGGCTCACGGGAAAGACAGCGCTTTGGGATAGACAATTTGATTTTAACTTGGGGGTACTATCTACTTGGTGTGGAACCTTGGGGAACTTAATTAGCTGCCTGAGACTTGGTTTCCTCACATGTAAAATCAAAGAGGACGACTAGTGCCCGACTTGAGGCATTGCTGTGTGGATTAAATGTTCTCACCATGTGTATGTAGTGCTGTGTCTGCACAAGTAGGTATATTAGCAAGGCTATTGGCTCCTTCTTATTAACTTTAAGGGTAGCAGTTACCTCTGGTTTATAAAATGAGACAGCGGAGACTCTGAGTGGGCAGGTAAACTGCAGAGCTGGGATTCACACCCAGGCTGGTCATACTCCCATTACATTACATGTTTAGTCCCCTCTCAGAGGGCCCTTCATGTCACCTGTGAGGATGGAGTAGTAACTGAGGTTGGGCTGGTGTTGTCCATAGAGCATTCCCAGAATGCCCCTGTCGGACAGCAGGAAGGTGCCTGTTAAGATACTGTGGAATGGGTACCCACTCCAGGCTCTTCTCACGAGTAGTCGTGACTTTCGGTGATAAAGTTTTTACAAAGAAATTATGCCACTTTCCTCCTTTCTGAGATACCAGTAGGCCACAAATAGCAATAGCTATTTTCCAAACAACAATTAGAAAAAGCCAAACTGTGTGGAATACCCAATCCGAGAATCTCAGCCTGATTAGAAATGACTGTAAAAACTAAAAAGCAGCATAATAGTAAAAAAAAAAAAAAAAAAAAAAAAAAAAATGCGAGAGATGTGTGAGACACAACTTTGCCTTTTAACAATTGGAAATGAAATAGAACTTATAAAGACAAAGATGTGGTTCCTTGTGTGGAGGGAAAACAACCAATCTCCTGAGGCTCATTGATCTGAGTACGAGAAACTGTCATCACACACCTGGCATGGCCCCTTCAATCGCCGACAAAACATACAGGGGGAATTACTAAGGCTTTGGAAGATTCTGGGCCACAAGTAACTTCCGGATGAGAAAATCGGTATTGGAAATATTTTTCTGTGTAAAAGTTCAAAAAGTTGACCAAATCTCTCCCTCAAAGGATTAAGCTGTCTTCCAAGAATTTGTTGTACTTACCGTAGAGACAGGTGGGGTGACAAAGTAATGGAACAAGAGAATGAAAATGGCTGAAGGAGAGCATCAGATGGAGAGATGCACAAAAGGAGGAAAGAGATCTATGCCAATGGCGACATAGATGTTATCTATTACAAGGAAAAAGAAAACAGCATGGTCTGGGGTGGCTTCTGGCCAAGTCTACGAACTTTGTTGGCTTTTTTTCATCAGAAACTCTGGGGAAAGACATAATCATTTTTCAATTGGAATTTGATTCCTTGGTAGCTGTGTAGGTGGGAAATAACTCTGGATTGCTGTGCCCGTCTTCCGTGTTCCAGGTACACTCACGCCTCACTCCTTTATTGCAGCCATCTGTTGGTAATAAATCTCTGTGTGGTTGCCATCTGTGGGCGGGGACAGAGAGTGACATGCTTCTTTATTCAGGGAACTTTGTGTATAGTTTTAGTTCTTTTTTTTAAATTTTTTTTTTCATGTTTATTTATTTTTGAGAGAGAGACAGAGCATGAGCAGGTGAGGGGCAGAGAGAGAGAGAGGGAGACACAGAATCCGAAGCAGGCTCCAGGCTCCGTGCTGTCAGCACAGAGCCCGACGTGGGGCACAAACTCACGAACGATGAGATCATGACCTGAGCTGAAGTCAGACGCTTAACTGACTGAGCCACCCAGGAGCCCCAACATATAGTTTTAGTTCTAAGAAGGACCCTGGCACTAAGGATGTGGATTCACTCTCAGATTTTTAGACAGGGATTTTTAGACAAAACCTCATTGGAGTTAGAAGCTTCTACCTCCACAAACAAGCCTGTACGAGCTTGGGCAAGCATGTGATAGCTTTGTGTCTCAGTTTGCTCATCCATAAAAAGAAGGATAATGCCCTTATAGGGTTTTGTAAAGGGAAAACGCATTTATATATGTAAAAGGCACATAGCGTCTGGCACATAGTAAGTTGAATCAGTCAGCGTTCATTCAGAAATTCGGGGCACCTGGGTGGCTCAGGCGGTTAAGCATCTGACTCTTGATTTTGGCTCAGGTCATGATCTCACAGTTCGTGAGATCAAGCCCTGTGTCAGGCTCTGCGCTAACAAAATACATCATTTTGTATTCTCAAGATGATCAGATACCATTCTAGAAAACTGACAATTTGGACTCATCTAGTCATCCATCCATCCGTCCGTCCATCTATTCATTTTTTAAAAACTGTTTTAAATGTTTATTTTTTCTCTCACTTTAAAAATACATAAATAAACTAAAAAGAAGAAGAAGAAAGCGGAAATTCCGACATATCAACAGAACAGAATTTAATGTAGGGGATTGATTAAACAGGGATTTGAGGACCAAACAGGAAAAAAACAAAACAAATGAACAAAGGCCAAAAATCCCAACTGAGGCAGCACAGACATAGTAACCTGGGAATGAAGTTGGGGTTATGGGATCGCAGAAGCTGGGAGGAGGAGCTTGGGATCCAGGTCTCCAGAAGGGGATATGAAACAAGAAACACCTTGTGTTTCTGAGGAAGCATGGGGAGACCAATCTTGAGAGAGTGGGGAAAAAAAAAAAAAAAACAAACTGGAAATCTAAAAGCAAATCTAAAGCAACAGAAAAATAATTCCTAGGATGTTCAGTGTAGCACCATAACCAGGTGGTGAAGAGCCTAGTCTTAGATCCTGGACCTTGCCATTACTGGCTCTGTCACCAAGGTCCTTAAACTTTTTTGTGCCTTTTTTTTTTTTTTTTTAATTTCCAATGGACTAGTAGTACTTAGCTCATAAAATTACTAGTAGGATGAAATGATTCAACATATATAAAGCAATTAGAATCGTGTCTAGCATATAAAAGGCATTAAAAGTGTTGGCTGATATTAATATTTGTATATTAACTTAAAGTTTAAATTCATCATTGCATTTAATCCTTAAAACCCCTCCTTGCCCTAGAAAAGTAGGCAGGGTAGTTATTGCTTTCCCAAAAGAGAGAGTGAGGTCCAGTGAGGTTATTTTATTTTATTTTATTTTATTTTATTTTATTTTATTTTATTTGGGGCAGTGGGGTGAAAGCCACAGAACTGCACAGCAGTGGAACTGGAGGTCTATCTCAGTGCTTCTTCTATAAAGTTCTTTCTATTATGCCACAAGGCATCATATCTTGACTCTTGGAAAAGCAATTGTTTGTTCCCCAAGTGTCGTAGCAACTGATTGGCTGCAGCTGAACTGACTGTAAACACAGCCAAATGACCCAGGCTGCAGCCTAATCCAAGCCACTGCCACTTTGCCCGCATCTGCCACTCAATGCAAGGTCCCTGGTGATCGAGGGACAGAAGGCGTGAGTCAGGGAACCGCCAAACACCAAACATACATCTTAATTGGTTACAGGCAGTCACCTCCATCCAAATCCTTGATGGGAAAATGGTTCCCACCGGGATCCATAGAATTAGGAATTCAATGTCCTTTTAACATCAAAACTGGCTTTGGAGTTCGAAATCACTCAAGAGTGAGATGTTTTTGATTGATATTATGTTCCAAATATGGGTAGATTGTCTTGCTTGTTGCATTTGGCTTTAGGGTCGGGTTCTGTGCAAATGCATCAGAACTCTGAGACCCGAGACCGCGATGCTGAGGGAGAAACAGGAAGTGGTGCAGGAGCCCAGTGCTTATCAGAAAAGGAAGCACAGCCACAACTTGCGGCTGCCACAGAATGAAGGTGGGGGTGGGCTGGTGGGGGTGGGGTGCTGGTGGTTGTGAAATGAGACCTGGGAGATTTGAGGTCCTATTCATGTAAGTTCATCTCTTGAATGCCCAGTGCTGAGCCCTGGGTCAGCAAGTTGAAATCGCCCTTGCTTTCTCCCAGCTCCTAGGCTGGTGGGGGAGAAGTGTAAGCACACACTTCTATTACAATGCGATATGGGATGATACGATTTTGTACAAGTAGCACAGAAGAAACGATGAATTTTGCATCTGGGAGCCTGAGGTTTTGGTAAGCAGATGCCATCTAAGCAGAATTTGAAAGTATGAGTAAGAGTTTTCCGGACAGATAATTTGAGGAGGTGCATTCTAAGCAGAGGCCATACTGTATCTAAAGACCTATAATTATGTCCATGTTCAGCTTAACCCAAATTGGTTTCCTGGACAGTGTACCGATTACCAGCACTTGGTGTTATCCTCGTGGTTTTTGCCAAACTGCTGGCTGTGTAGTATCTCATCATGGCCTTAGGTTGCATTTCCTTAATAACTAATGTGATTCAGCATCTACACATATGTTTATGGACAATTTACATTTTCTGTGCAATACCTGTTTATGATTCACGCCCATTTTTCTATTTGGGTTGTTTGTATTTTTCTTATAGACACATGGGAATCTTCATATCTTCGGAATGTTAATCCTTTATTGGTTTTGTTTTGCAAATATATTCTATGTGTATTTATTCTTATATACATATATGTATTATAGATATCCTACGTGTTATATATAATCATTTATGTGAATTATACTTATCTATTTATATGTATTTATATATCTATTTTATAGCATACAATAAATAATTATATATAATTTACATATATATTATATTAAATTAGTCTCATTTTATTTTGTTTATTTTTTAAATTCTTTATTTATTTTGAGAGAGAGAGAGAGAGAGAGCACACGAGGAGGAGACAAGCAGAGAGAGGGAAAGAGAGAATCCCAAGCAGGCTCTGCACTGTCAGCACGGAGCTCGATTTGGGGCTCAAACCCACAAACCGTGAGATCATGACCTGAGCTGAAACCAAGAACCAGATGCTAAACTGACCAAGCCATCCAAGTGTCCCAAATCAGTCCCATTTTAAATACATATATAATATGTATATAGACTTCTATATATTGTTATATATACTATATATATATACATATTACAAATACATCTCCTAAGGCTCATCTTTTCACATTTTATGTTATGTATTGATCTCTATTTTTTTTTTTTTTTTTTTTTTTAAATTTTTTTTTTTTTTCAACGTTTATTTATTTTTGGGACAGAGAGAGACAGAGCATGAACGGGGGAGGGGCAGAGAGAGAGGGAGACACAGAATCGGAAACAGGCTCCAGGCTCTGAGCCATCAGCCCAGAGCCCGACGCGGGGCTCGAACTCACGGACCGCGAGATCGTGACCTGGCTGAAGTCGGACGCTTAACCGACTGCGCCACCCAGGCGCCCCTGATCTCTATTTTTAAAGAAATATTCTCCACCTTGAGTCATAAGAATATGTTTTTTTATGTATCTATAAATAGTTTTAAAGTTTTGTCTTTACTATTTAAATATATAAAGTACTTAGAATCAATGTTTATATATGTGTTTACTTATGTGATTCAGGCATCTACTGTATTTTATTTTTCAAAACAGGTGACTGATTCTCACAGTACCATTTATTGAATGGTCCATATTGTCTTGTGTGATCTGAAAGACAACTCTGATGTGTAACATGTTTCTGAAGTTACATTATTATTTTAATTAATGAAAAATTAATCTAAAAATCTTTATGAAACCCCTGTGAAGTACACATTAGCATCTTTATTTTATATATAACTTGACCAAAGTTGCGTGGAAAAGGATACAAATCCTTTTGTCAGCAATGTCCATACTCCTATCACCTGGGGAGGTGGGAAAGTCCAATCATGCAGGGATTTGGGGAAACCAGGATTTAGGGCCGCCAAAAATTAGAAGGCATCAAAACGCTTTCGGCAGGGGAGGGGGTTGACATACTTTGTTTGACATTTTAATGATTCCTTAGTTGTTGGGTAAAAAGTAGGTTGTGAGGAGGCAAACATGGTTGGGGGGAGACCTCGACACCAGTTAGATGGCTCTCACGGTGGTCCAGGTGTGAAGTGGCATCACTTGGACCTCCAGGAAGTCAGTGGAGAGGACATAAGTGAATGGTTTTGAAACACATTTTGGAGTAGAACCCATCAGAACCTTCTGTTCAACTGGATTTAATTGGAGGCAGAGAGAAGGGGAAGAATCAAGGAGGACATGTCGAGTGAGCACCTGACTGTTGGTCGTGCCGGTTGAGATAGTTCTGGAAGCCTAGGGTGTCTCGAGGGGAGTCAAGGGGACACATCGATGTGTGATGTCTATGAGGCACGTAAACAGAGACGTCAGCAGGCACAGCTGATATACAAGTTTGGAGCTGGGGTGGAGGGGGAGTCTGGTCTCTAGACGTACATTTGGCTTGGCTGGTGACTTTGGCTGGGAGATTTACACAGCAGTGATATTATAAGGACTCCCAATTTTGGTGAGCTGGAAAGCCAGCGGGAGGTGACACTGGAGAGTGTGAATGCAGACGAATCGTTCAAGAAGCTCAGTTGTGAAGGAAAGGACATCAAAAGCAGAAGCAACAGAATTGGAGGTGTATAGAGGGCGGAGCACCTTTTTTTTTTTTAAATAAAAGAGACGTTTGATACTGTGTGCAAGGAATGAATACAGAAGTAGCAGGCAAAAATAAAGGGAGAGGGGAAACTGAACCTGACCGAGGAGACAGTGGGGGTGAGGAGACGGGGTGGAGGGGGATGGCCTTTGCTGGGAGGGCAGAGAAGCAGCGTACCATTCCCTGAAAATGGCAGAGAGAGGTGATACTGTAACAGGATGTCCAGCCGGGTGGGGTAGGTTTGCGGTAGGCTCTGCTGTTTACAAGTGACAGAACCCTTTCAATCTTATTTTCTTCACTGGAACATGGGGATGATGATACTATCACTCACATGTAAGACTGTTACAAGGACCAGATGAGATACATAGAGCAGTTAGCACACAGCTCAGTAAACATGAGGCCATACTGTATTAATGAATATAGGTGTGCTTCTATAGGTGGGAAGTCAAGGGTATTCACACCGAGTCTCCCCATGGCTTAGTGAGGTGGTATGGGGCTGGGTCACAAAGCCCATCTGTTTGCAAGAGCTGTTCCGAATGACAGACAGGGAATGGCCGCCCGCACCGCCCTCCTTCTGCTGGCATTGCTATAGCAGGGGAAGCTGGTCTAATATGAAAATGAAGGGCCAGAGTTCAGACTGTTCGTTCCTGGGTGATATAAGTGAGGGAGACTGGACTGGACATGGGGGTGCATGTGTCCCTTCGAAACAGCACACCTGTATCTCTTGGATAAATACCTAGTAGTGCAATTGCTGGGTCGTAGGGTAGTCCTATTTTTAGTTTTTTTGAGGAACCTCCATACTGTTTTCCAGAGTGGCTGCACCAGCTTGCATTCCCACCAACAATGCAAAAGAGATCCTCTTTCTCCTCATCCTCTCCAACATCTGTTGTTGCCTGAGTTGATAATGTTAGCCATTCTGACAGGTGTGAGGTGGTATCTCATTGTGGTTTTGATTTGTATTTCCCTGATGATGAGTGATGTTGAGCTTTTTTCATGTGTCGGTTGGCCATCTGAATGTCTTCCTTGGAGAAGTGTCTATTCATGTCTTTTGCCCATTTCTTTACTGGATTATTTGTTTTTTGAGTGTTGAGTTTACTAAGTTCTTTATAGCTTTTGGATACTAACCCTTTATCTGATATGTCATTTGCAAATATCTCCTCCCATTCTGTCGGTTGCCTTTTAGTTTTGCTGATTGTTTCCTTCACTGTGCAGAAGTTTTTATTTTGATGAGGTCCCAGTAGTTCATTTTTGCTTTTGTTTCCCTTGCCTCCGGAGATGTGTTGAGGAAGAAGTTGCTGCGGGCAAGATCAAAGAGGTTTTTGCCTGCTTTCTCCTCGAGGATTTTGATGGCTTCCTGTCTTACATTGAGGTCTTTCATCCATTTTGAGTTTATTTTTGTGTCTGGTGTAAGAAAGTGGTCCAGGTTCATTCTTCTGCATGTCGCTGTCCAGTTTTCCCAGCACCACCTGCTGAAGAGACTGTCTTTATTCCATTGGCTATTCTTTCCTGCTTTGTCAAAGATTAGTTGGCCATACATTTGTGGGTCCATTTCTGGGTTCTGTATTCTGTTCCACTGATCTGAGTGTCTGTTCTTGTGCCAGTACCATACTGTCTTGGTGATTAAAGCTTTGTAGTATAGCTGGAAGTCTGGGATTGTGATGCCTCATGCTTTGGTTTTCTTTTTCAGGATTGCTTTGGCTATTTGGGGTCCTTTCTGGTTCCATACAAATTTTAGGATTATTTGTTCTAGCTCTCTGAAGAATGCTGGTGTTACTTTGATAGGGATTGCATTGAATATGTAGATGGCTTTGGGTAGTATCGACATTTTAACAATATTTGTTCTTCCTATCCAGGAGCATGGAATCTTTTCCCATTTTTTTGTGTCTTCTTCAATTTCTTTCATAAGCTTTCTATAGTTTTCAGTATATACATTTTTGAGCTCTTTGGTTAGATTTATTCCTCGGTATTTTATGGCTTTTTGTGCAACTGTAAATGGGATCGATTCCTTGATTTCTCTTTCTGTCACTTTATTGTTGGTGTATAGGAATGCGACTGATTTCTGTGCATTAATTTTATATCCTGCAACTTTTCTGAATTCATGAATGAGTTCTAGCAGTTTTTTTGCGGAATCTTTTGGGTTTTCCATACAGAGTATCATGTCATCTGTGAAGAGTGAAAGTTTGACCTCCTCCTGGCCGATTTGGATACCTTTTATTTCTTTGTGTTGTCTGGTTGCAGAGGCTAAGACTTCCAATACTATGTTGAATAACAATGGCAAGATTGGACATTCCTGTCTTGTTCCTGGCCTTAGGGGGAAAGCTCTCAGTTTTTCCCCATTGAGGATGATATTAGCGTTGGGTCATTCTTATATGGCTTTTATGACCTCAAGGTATGATCCTTCTATCCCTACTTTCTTGAGGGTTTTTATCAAGAAAAGATGCTGTACTTTGTCAAATGCTTTCTCTGCATCTATAGAGAGGATCATATGGTTCTTGTCCTTTCTTTTATTGATGTGATGAATCACGTTAATTGTTTTGTGGATATTGAACCAGCCCTGCATCCCAGGTATAAATCCCACTTGGTCGTGGTAAATCATTTTTTTTAATGTATTGTTGGATCTGGTTGGCTAATATCTTGTTGAGGATTTTTGCATCCATGTTCATCAAGGAAATTGGTCTATAGTTCTCCTTTTTAGTGGGGTCTCTGGTTTTGGAATCAAAGTAATGCTGGCTTCATAGAAAGAGTTTGGAAGTTTTCCTTCCATTTCCAATTTTTTGAACAGTTTCAAGAAAATAGGTGTTAACTCTTCCTTAAGTGTTTGGTAGAATTCTCCTGGAAAGCCATCTGGCCCTAGACTCTTGTTTTTTGGTAGAGTTTTGATTACTAACTCGATTTCCTTACTGGTTATGGGTCTGTTCAAATTTCCTAATTCTTCCCGTTTCAGTTGTGGTAGTGTATATGTTTCTAGGAATTTGTCCATTTCTTCCAGATTACCCATTTTATTGGCATATAATTGCTCATAATACTCTCTTATTATTGTTTTTATTTCTGTTGTGTTGGTTGTGTGATCTCTCTTCTTTCTGTCTTGATTTTATTTATTTGGGTCCTTTCCTTTTTCTTCTTGATCAAACTGGCTAGTGGTTTATCAATTTTGTTAATTCTTTCAAAGAACCAGCTTCTGGTTTCATTGATCTGTTCTACTGTTCTTTTGGTTTCGATAGCATTAATTTCTGCTCTAATCTTTATTATTTCTTGTCTTCTGCTGGTTTTGGGGTTTATTTGAAGTTCTTTTTACAGCTCCTTAAGGTGTAAGGTTAGGTTGTGCATCTGAGATCTTTCTTCCTTCTTTAGGAAGGCCTGGATTTCTATATACTTTCCTCTTATGACCACCTTTGCCTCATCCCAGAGGTTTTCGGTTGTGGTGTTATCATTTTCATCGACTTCCATATACTTGTTAATTTCCTCTTTAACTGCTTGGTTAGCCCATTCATTCTTTAGTAGGATGTTCTTCAGTCTCCAAGTATTTGTTACCTTTCCAAATTTTTTCTTGTAGTTGATTTCGACTTTCATAGAGTTGTGGTCTGAAAATGTGCATAGTATGATCTCGATCTTTTTGTACTTACTTAGGGCTGATTTGTGTCCCAGTATATGGTCTATTCTGGAGAATGTTCCATGTGCACTGGAGAAGAATGTGAATTCTGCTGCTTTAAGATGAAATGTTCTGAATATATCTGTTAAGTCCACCTGGGTCCAGTGTGTCATTCAAAGACATTGTTTCCTTGTTGATTTTTTGATTAGATGATCTGTCCATTGCTGTGAGTGGGGTGTTCAAGTCTCCTACTATTATGGTATTACTATCGATAAGTTTTTTTATGTTTGTGACTAATTGATTTATGTATTTGGGTGCTCCACATTTTGCACATAAATGTTTACAATTGTTAGGTCTTCTTGGTCTATAGACCCCTTGATTATGATATAATACCCTTCTGCATCTCTTGATACAGTCTTTATTTTAAAGTCTAGATTGTCTGATACAAGTATGGCTACTCCAGCTTGCTTTTGTTGACCCTTAGCATGATAGATGGTTCTCCATCCCCTTATTTTCAATCTGAAAGCATCTTTAGTTCTAAAGTGGGTCTCTTGTAAACAGCATATAGATTGATCTTGTTTTCTTATCCATTCTGTTACCCTATGTCTTTTGATTGGAGCATTGGGTTCATTGATGTTTAGAGTGAGTACTGAAAGATATGAATTTATTGCCATTATGATGCTTGTAGAGTTGGAGTTTCTGGTGGTGTTCTCTGGTCCTTTCTAATCTTTGTTGCTTTTGGTATTTATATACACACACACACGTATATATATATACACATATACGTATATATACACGTGTATATATAGTTTTTTTTTTTTTTTTCATCTTTTCTCCCCTCAGAGAGTCCCCGTTAAAATTTCTTGCAGGGCTGGTGCAGTGGTCATAAACTCCTTTAATTTTTGTTTGTCTGGGAAACTTTTCATCTCTCCTTCTATTTTGAATGACAGCCTTGCTGGATAAGGAATTCTTGGGTACATATTTTTCTGATTCAGCACATTGAATATATCCTGCCACTCCTTTCTGGCCTGCCAAGTTTCTGTGGATAGGTCTGCTGCAAACCTGATCTGTCTTCCCTTGTAGGTTAGGGACTTTTTTTCCCTTGCTGCTTTCATGAGTCTCTCCTTGCCTGAGTATTTTGTGAATTTGACTATGATATGCCATGTTGATGGTCGGGTTTTGTTGAATCTCGTGGGGGTCTTCTGTGCTTCCTGGATTTTGATGTCTGTGTCTCTCTCCAGATTAGGAAAGTTTTCTGCTATGATTTGCTCACATAACCCTTCTACCCCTATTTCTCTCTCTTCCTCCTCTGGGACCCTATGATTCTGATGTTGTTCCTTTTTAATGAGTCACTGATTTCTCTAATTCTTAAATCGTGCTCTTTTGCCTTAATCTCCCTCTTTTTTTCTGCTTCGTTATTCTCTATAAGTTTGTCCTCTAAATCGCTGATTCTCTGTCCTGCCTCATCCATCCTTGCCACCGCAGCAACCATCCGTGATTGCAGCTCAGTTATAACGTTTTTAATTTCACTCTGGCTGTTTATTACTTCTTTTATCTCTGAAGAAAGGGATTCTAATCTATTTTCGACTCCAGTTAGTATTCTTATTATCGTGATTCTAAATTCTGTTTCACACATCTTGCTTGTATCTGTGTTGGTTAAATCCCTGGCTGTCATTTCTTCGTGCTCTTTCTTTTGGGGCGAATTCCTTCGTTTTGTCATTTTGAAGGGAGAAAAGGTATTAATGAGGTAGAAAAATTGAAATTAAAAAAACTAAAATTAAAAAAAATTAACATTAAAAATTAAACACACACACACACACACAGAAATCGAAAAGATAATACTAGATCCTAGGTGTGTTTTGGTCTGGGTGTGGAAAGTGGTTTGACCGATTAGAGAAAAAAAAAGGGGGGGGAGAAAAAGAAAAACAAAGGAAATAGTTTGATAATTTGAAAAAATGAATACACTGAAGTAGACTAAAATGAGATGATGGGGGTAAAATAGAATTTGAAAAAATATACACAAAAGTAAATATAGTAGAAAAAAGTTAAAGAAAAATATTTTTAATAAAAATTAAAAGTAAATATGAATTTTTTCATTTTATGTAAGAAAAAAGAAATGAAAAAGAGAAAAAAGATAAAAAGAAGAAAAAAAGAAAAGAAAAAAAAGACATCGTTTGAAAATTTGAAAAAGTGACTACACTGTAGTAAACTAAAATAAAATGATGGGAGTAAGATAGAATTTGAAAAAATTTACCTAAAAGCAAAAAATATAGTAATAAAAATTAAATAAAAATATTTTTGAAAGAAATTGAAAGTAAAAATGAATGTTTTCTCTTTCTGCATTCAAGTAAAAAATGAAAAAGAAAAAAGAAAAAGAAAGAAAAAAGGAAATTGTTTGAAAATTTGAAAAGGTGAGTACACTGAAGTAGACTAAAATAAAATAATGGAAGTAAAGTAGAATTTGAAAAATTTTACACAAAAGTAAAAAATATAGTAATAAAAATTAAAGAGGTATTTTTAATAAAAACTGAAAATAAAAATGAACTTTTTCTCTTTCTGTGTTCAAGAAAAAGAAAAGAATTGTAAAAGAGAAAAAGGAAAAAGAAAAAAAAAAGAAAAAAATTGAACAGATGAACCTGCTAACGGATTGAAATAGGACTGCAATTGCTTCATTTTCCCCTAGAGGTCAGTCTATGTAGCTCTTTATAGTCCATCAATTAAGCTGGTGGTGAGGCTTGTGTTCTTGAGGAGAGAAGTTGGCCCATTTGGGCGGGGCTCGGTGTAACACTTCCACTCTCCACTAGATGGCGCTGCTAGCCTACTGGGGTGGAGTGTTGCGGCACAGGTAGGTGCGTATGCGCATGCGCGGAATCGTAAAAATGGCGCCACCCAGCCACCCAGTCTGTTCTCCCAGATCACCAATCGAGCACCAGTCCTCTGTCTTCAGCTCCCGTCCACGCCCCGCTTTTCCATTCTCCGTGACCAGGCCCCAGGCAGTACCTCTCTCCCAAGTTTTGTCTCAGATGTGGCTGTTTTCCCCGGCCCCTTACTTCCGAAGGACGGTGGCTTTGACCCTCTCCGCCCCTCTGCGGGAGGGTCTCACCGAGCAATGGCCGAATGAGCAATGGCCGAATGTCGGCTGCACCCAGGAATGCCCTCTGGACCCTGCTGCTGCCGGTGCCCCTAGACTGCAGCCAGGTGCTGGCCCGTCCCAGAAAATGTTCGCGAGACAGTGTAGCAGCAGCGTTTCAGGGATTGTGGAAAATCACAACATACGTCTGGCACCAGGCTTTGCCCTCAACGACCTTGCCCCAGCACCAGCCAATGTGGCCGCCTCTCTGGGTCTGCTGGGAGCAGGTGGCTTCAGCAGCCTCTACCAAATGTCCTTCCAGCAGTGGAACCTCTTCTCCCCGTGTGGCCCGAGAACCTCCAGGACCCCACTCTGCTCCTGGGGATTTGCCCTTCCCACCAGAGCACCGCCAGGTATGGAGCTGCAGAGTTGCAGCCTCTGCGCGTCCCTCGTTTACAGTCTTAATGGAATTTAAACCCTCTCCTTTCTCCTTTCTCCCTTTTTAGTTTCGTCCCTGCGGCTGTTTCCAATGTTCCACTTTCTCCAGCTGCTTTTGGGGAGGGGTGCTTTTCCCGTATTCTCCCCTCCTCCCCAGTCTCCGTCCTCTCTCCGCCCGCAAAAGCGGTTCCTTACCTTTCGCGGCTTCTTGCTCCCCAAGTTCAGCTCTCTGCGCTGCGTACCTGCTGAATTCTGTGGTTCAGGTTGTGCAGATTGTCGTGTTAATCCTCCAATCAGTTTTCTAGGTGTGTAGGATGGTTTAGTGTTGGTCTGGCTGGATTTCATGGACGCGAGACACACAAAAAGCTTCCATGCTGTTCCGCCATCTTGGTTCCTCCCCCTTTAGTCAAAGGTAGTTCTGAAGACAGCTTCCAAAAGGGTTCTTATGGGGATCCAAATGTAGGGTTGATCCTGGGGTTCCTTCACCATTTAACTGTGACTCAGGCAGCATCTGGAAAAGCATTTGGTCTGAACAACTGATGATTCTCATCTAGTGCTAGAACCTCACTAAGCTATTCCTGCTTGAGAGATGGAGATGACTCTTGCCCCTTGTAGGTGTATGGAAGGTTTGGTTGACAGGAGGCTGTCCCCCGACATATCAGAAATAGCTAGGCATGTGCTATGTTGATTACTCATTGTTTTTTCCTGTTTACCAACAGGGTTGCTTAAGAAAACATTTATTGGAGGTCCTCTCTGCTAGGTGCTAAAAGTCTGATAATCACCCAGATAGATCTAGGCCTGTTGTTTTTTTTTAACCACAGTAGCCCCAGAAGAAGCTTCATTACCCAGTAGAGTGTGTTTTGATATTTCACCTAATGTTTTGGACTCAGCTTAATTGTATTCATCAACTATCATGTACTTAGAAGATTATTTCGTTCAAATGGTATGTGTGGTATCCAGCATAATTCCTGGCACACACAGGGCGTGCCATAATATCGGAAAGGAAATCCAATTTGGGAAGGTGTCGTCTGGGTAACGTAATTTCTGTTTTCATGCAGTATGGAGGGAAGAGTGTAAGTGGTAGGGAATTAACACTTTTAACACTTGTTTAGCATTTATTATGTAACGTTTGTTATGTAATTTTGTGGCACTTTAAATACATCTGTTAATATGATTCTTTTTAATTGTCTGCTTTTTTTTTTTTTTTTTTTTTTTTTTTTAATGAGAGACCTGAGATCCAGAAATGATACGTAACTACTTTATGTCACTTAGCTATTCTGTAGCAGAGACCCGATTTAAATCATGGGCTGTCTGACTCCAAAGATTATACTTATTCTATTTCTACGTGTTTTCTACCATTGCAGGAATTACTGTTATAATCAGATGCAAAAGCCCCCTGACAGTGATATTACATAAGTAAAAGCTCCATGATAATTTGGGGTCTCCAGGTCCTGCCGGCCTGGTGTCAGGCTTTCTCCAGCTTCACTGTCACTGACCACAGAGGTCCCAAAGGCTGTAGACCAGAATAGACCCCAGATGGATGATGGCACGAAATTACAAATTGGAGAGAAGATAAGTGCTGTTGCTGTTTTTAACCATGGTGATAATAAGGACTTACACTGACATGATGCTTTATGGGTTGCAAAACACTTATCCACATGTCCACACTCCTGGGAACTAGGCAAGGCAGGGGTCAGCAAGCTTAGGTCCCTCCCCCGAGCTTGCCCTGCTGGTTTGTGGCCTGGCTGAGTCCAGTGATACGTAAAATCATGAAAGACACTCTCCGTTCGGAGAGACCATGCATACACCAACAGCAAGCTAACCTAGCAGATACACAGATTTATAGCTAGGCTTAAAATAGTAACGACATCATTTCATAACAGCTCACAATTTATTTTTTTCTGTTGGAAAGGAAAGATGCCCTTTCTTCGTTCTTCCTTTGTGCTTGGTCAGAAAACCCAGTTGTGGGTTGCAGTCAGGAGCAGATAATGGGGTCCTCTCGGTTTGTTCAATTTCCAGACCTTCACAAAGGAGGGAAAAGCTTTTCAGTCATTTGGAAATGGTAATAAACAAGACTTTGAGTCAGGCAATTTGCAAGAGACCTGAGCAATTATGATACTTTAACCTGTTCTGAAAGGAGCACCTCCCCCAAGAACTTCTTTGTTGATTTTCTAATGTATCCACCTAAAATTGCAGGCAGCAGGGAAGGCACCACAAGGCACAGCTTACTCTTTTTTTTCAGGAGCTAAGACACAGTTCACCTCTGAGCTGACCGACCATTCACCAACAGTTACATGCTGCTGCTTCTGTGGGTTTCAGTTCTGGTGTTCGTTTTTCTGTCCTCTTTCCTTCTCTGAGTGTTATTCTGTGCCCAGAGCACCCTAGCTCCTCTGGAGACAGGCAATTTTGGTTTCAAAGGAGCACGTTGTGGATTTAGGGAACATAGTTTCTGTGGTTGGTTGGTTGCCAGCTCCACCAATTTGAGCCTTTGTGATTTCATAAGCCTCACTCTCTTCATCTGTGAAATGGGAAGAAGACCAGTCTCTGAGGGCTTAGTGGATGAAATATAACACAGTGAAAAAATACTTTGCACAGAAAACTGATCGTTACTCTCTGAATTATCGTGTCCTTTCACATTTATGGCTCTCTCTCTTCTTTCGAACGTTACCTTCCATTTCCAGCAAAATGTGCCTTCCTCAAATTCCTTTCAACTTGTCCTTTGTCATTCTTTTTTGAAAGGCCCGGCGCTCTGTAATGGTTAATTTTAGGTGTCAGCTGAGCCCTGGTGCCCAGATATTTGGCCAAACAATATTCTGGATGTTTCTGTGACGGTGTTGAGGATGCAATTAACATTTAGATCCGTGGACTTTGAGTAAAGCATATTGCCCTTCACAGCATGGGTGGGCCTCATCTAATCAGTTGAAGTCTTGAACAGAAGATCAACCTCCTCGGAGCAAGAGGGAATTCTGCAGCAGATGGCTTTCAGACTCAAACTGTAGTACTGGATTTTCCTGGGACTTTGGCCTGCTGTCCCACGCTGCAGATTTTGGACTTACCAACCCCAAAATCATGTGATCCGGTTCCTTAAAATAATCTCATTCTGGATATATTCATATACTATTGGTTCTGTTTCCCTGGCCAGCACTGACTAATACAGGCCGGTTTGTGATAGCACCCTGCTGAGGTTGCCACTGAGCTGGGGCCATGGACCCTCACCAGGGCCTGTAAGCTGCTGATCCGTCAGGATACTGGGCTGGGAGCTGGTGCATGATGACCCCCAGGTCGGTCTCCTGCTGCTGACGTGGCACCAGCATGATGGGAACGGACGCATCGGTACTCACGCCTCATGTAGGATGCCCTGGGGCTCTTGCTCCCTTTCTGTGACCTTCCTTCTCCAACAACCCAGACAAAGCACAGATATTTTCCAGGCGTGTTCCTCTTCCAGATATTGGGAGATTTGGGGACGCTGCATCTGGCGGTAGCATCAGGTGGCTCCCCTCCTTGGGCACCAAGGTGGTTCCCTACCCCACCACATTGTCTGCAAAAACCCAAGCGCATTTATCCTCTTCCTGTCCTTTGGATGTGACGCGCCCTTTTTGCTACCATTCTGCTGCACGGTTTCCTCCTTTCTGATGCGGCTTCCCTGATTCCACTCAGGGCTGCCCAGTCTTCAAGATCCCTCTCAAGTCCCCTGTCCCTCCACAAACTCTTCCTGATGGCTCCTGCCTCATCCTGCCTCCTTCTCCCCTGAGCTTCAGCACCCCTGACAGACCTGAATCACTGGTACGGCTTTGAGTTTTGTTAAAGTGTCTGTTTTAGATCCTTAACTGAGGTGAGAGCTTTTATCTTTTTAAAAAATATTTTTTAAAGTTCATTTACTTATTTACAGGGAGAGAGGGAGAGTGCATGTGTGCAGGGGAGGGGTAGACAGAGAGGGAGAGAGAGAGAATCCTAAGCACGCTCTGCATTGCCAGAGCAGAGCCCGACGCAGAGCTCAATCTCACGAACTGTGGGATCATGACCTGGGTTGAAACCAAGAGTCGGCCACTCAACCGAGGGGGCCACCCAGGAGCCCCTGAGGTGAGAGATTTTAAACTCAAGCAGTGAGAAATGGTTAACTGAGGAACTACTTACTATTCACTCTACTATTTGTCTCTGGTAAATTAGGGTACAATACCTGGTTTGTATTCTTTTTTTTTTTTTTTAATTTTTTTTTTTTCAACGTTTATTTATTTTTGGGACAGAGAGAGACAGAGCATGAACGGGGGAGGGGCAGAGAGAGAGGGAGACACAGAATCGGAAACAGGCTCCAGGCTCTGAGCCATCAGCCCAGAGCCCGACGCGGGGCTCGAACTCACGGACCGCGAGATCGTGACCTGGCTGAAGTTGGACGCCCAACCGACTGCGCCACCCAGGCGCCCCTGGTTTGTATTCTTAAGTGACTCATATCTAATGGGAGAGATAGAACAAAACCCAGAAAATTAAAATGCACTGTTACGAGTGTTATCGTAGAGATCTGTACAAAGCCCTTAGGGGGACGGGCTGACTGTGGAGAAGGGCCCATTGTTGAGCACCTGTCATGCTCTGAGCTCTGCACGAGGGATGCGTATGCACCATCTTATTCAATTTTTTATTTTATTTTACTTTTTAACTTTAAGTAAGCTCCTTGCCCAATATGGGGCTTGAGCTCACGACCCTGAGATCAAGAGTTGCACACTACCATCTGAGCCAGCATGGCGCCCTCATCTTATTTAATACTTACAACCATCCTGTGTGGAGCAGTGTCCTCACCTTCCTAATGAGACCAAGACAGAAGTGACTTGCCATGTTCGGAGAATTTGGGGGAGTCCATGGGTCTATTGGCTCCAAAGCCCATGCGCTTTTCCATTACTCTGCCCTCCGGGAAGGTTGACTGCAAGTCCTGCTCTACCTTTGACCCAAACTCTTGCCTCTTTTCAGTAATTTTTGGGCTATCTGTACCTTTTCTTTTCTCTCACAGGAGCACTGATTTTACTGGAGACTGCCAAAGTAAGACGACAAACAAATAATAGTAGCAAACGAAAACTCTTCCTTTTTGGAGTGCGATAAAGACTCGAGTTATCAATTTGTTGTTGAAACCTGAGTTTGAAGGAAAGAGTTTTACATTTTTTATTAGTTTATAATTTGTTTGGTAGCCAGACACCAACATTAAAAATCCAACACGTGTTAAAATATTCCATCAAATCTAACTCCGAGGCGATATGTTTTTTGGATGAGTCTTCTATAAAACCTTTGTGTTTTCGGCTGGGTCTGTTTATCTCAAGAAATAAAAGGTGCAACTGTGCTTTTCATAGGGAAGGAGGGTAGAGGCAATGAAGGAAGGAAAGAAGAGAAGAAGAAAGGATGGAATGGGGGCCAAGATGGTAGACCCCTGCAAGGCATTCTGGGAGTAGTGGTCTGACAGGAGCTCTGGATCTACTGGCCGTGGAGTGCCTGCGCTCTTTTCTTGGGTGTGTTGGAGATTCTGTGTCCACCCCCTCAGGTCGGAGGAGTGTCTCCCGCTGCAGGGCTGTCTTAGTCAGCTTGGGCTCTCATAGACCGGGAGACTCAAAGGACAGACATTTCTTCCTCACAGTTCTGAAGGTCAGGAAGGCCAGGATCAAGATGCTGGCTGACTTGGTTCCTGAGGAAGGCCTGCTTCCTGGAAGAAATGGACGCCCCCTTGCTCTATCCTCACATGGGAGGGAGAGGGTTCCTGGGTCTCTTCCTTCCCTTCTTAGAGCCCAAAGCCCATCACGAAAGCTTCATCCCGATGACCTTATACAAACCCAATTCCTTCCCAAAGTCCTCACCTCCAAATACCATTACATGGGGAATCATGTTTTCAAAATATGGATTTGTGGGCACACAAGCAATCAGTCCATACCGAGGCCTCCTCTGTCTCCATATTAGCATACCCAACATTTTGTCTTCTCCTTTTCTCTGTCCCTTAAAATGTCCAATGCCATTTGGACTCAATAATCCTGCTGGTGGGAATGAGGTATCTTTCACTTGATGGCTGGATCTTCCCATTTATAATCATTCTTTCCAACTTTATCTTCCAAAAAACCTCCTCCCACCTGCAGCATCACCTTTCATTCCACCCAATACATGATTCTCTGTCTCTTTCTCTCTCTTTTATTTTTTTTTTAATTTTTTTTAACGTTTATTTATTTTTGAGACAGAGAGAGACACAGCATGAACGGGGGAGGGGCAGAGAGAGAGGGAGACACAGAGTCAGAAGCAGGCTCCAGGCTCTGAGCCATCAGCCCAGAGCCCAATGCGGGGCTCAAACTCGTGGACAGTGAGATCGTGACCTGAGCTGAAGTCGGATGCTTAACCGACTGAATCACCCAGGCGCCCCTCTTTCTCTCTCTTTTAATTAATTATTGTTTTTTAATTTCAGAGAGAGAGAGAGACAGAGAGACAGAGAGAGAGAATCCCATGCAGGCTCCATGCTCAGCACGGAATCTGATGTGGGGCTTGATCTCATGACCCTAGAATCATGACCTGAGCTGAAATCAAGAGTCGGACACTCAACCAACTGAGCCACCCAGGCACCTTCATGATTCTCTGTCTCTTAACATCCCTTTGCCTCACATGTTCCTTCCCCTTGGGTCTACCTCCTTTCATTTCTAACCCATTCTTCAAAACTCCCTTTATCAAAGCACCCCCTGATCTTTTCAGTGGGGACCTATCTCTCTCCTTCTATTATTAGCTTTTATAGGAGGTGGGAACTGAGATCCAGATCCAGCTTCTACTTGTGTCCTTTATCAGCTGTGTGATTTCTAGAAAATTCCATAATACCCCCAGATTCACCTCACTTTCTCTCATTAAATGAAGAAACTACACGCCTGTCATGCCTTTGGGACTTTGCAGATGTTATTTTCTCTGCCACGTACAATCTCTTCCTCTGATTTGTTTGGCTGACTCATCCTTCAGGTTCAGCTTAGAAGTCACTTCTTCCTGGAAGCCCTCTTTGATTCTCCAAATCGGTATTAAGTGGCCTCCACTTCCCCTGTCGCTGCTTCCTGTTACATTGTAGTTATGTATTTGCTTGTTTGTTTCTCTCTCAAGGCCCTATCCCCAGGCCTGGAGCACCGAACAGATGAGCCCCAAATATTACCCAAAGACCCTTTGCTCATTTTCTATGTAAACCACAAGGCACATGGTAAGTGGTTACTCAATAAATTATAGTTTTCTCTTCCTTACTTGTACCTTAGCATATCCTGAGCTGGAGTTGGTGTTATTTGTTTCTGTCTCCCCGCTTGATTTTGTGCACTTCAAGACCTGGGTCCACTGAAGACCTGAATCTGTGACTCAGTTACCTTTGTATCCCCCTCCCGTTCTAAGGCAGCACCTCCCACACATACAAGAGGTCCATGACGAATGTGGGATGAAACAGTGATACATTTTAGTCTGAAATAGTTGTAATTCAAGGCCTCATGTTAGCCAAACACTCTGCCTGACTTCACTGGCGTCATGAGAGAGAGAGAGAGTCCACTTTACTTCAGAAAGCGTTTCTTGCTCAGTGTGTGTGGAATGAACAGAGGTTGAGCCTGTTGTGTTCTTTTCGTTGGGGCCTGTGCTGGGTTGAAGTTGATCTCCTGAGGACTGGGTGCTCCGGCCTCCCCGCCCCGCGCCTGGCGTGTGGATCTGTGCTTGAGGAAGCCTCGCTGATTGGAACTGCGGAAAGAGAGCCTTGGGATTCAGCTTTCCCCTTGCTCTTTGGATTCCTCTGACGTCCCTCATGTCGGCTGGGCAGTCAGGGCGCCAGGCAGCGTGCGGCCAGACGAAGATGAGAAGCCAAGAGAACAGGCATGAGAGGAAGGAAACCCTGTTGCAAGTCAGGCATGGAGATCCACTCTCTCGTCTCTCTTCCTTGTTGCCCGTTGCAGGGACATCCTGGGGAGAATGGGTAAGAGGCTGCAGTTCCTACAGTGAGAGACGAGGGGCCAGCTTGTCCGCTGGCCAGGCCAGGACCGGGGCTGGGCTCTTCCGGCTCTGCCCTCAGGCCTGCGAGGCGGGCGTGGGCTTGTCCTGGACTTCCCAGGCCCAGCCCCGTGGAGCTTCTGGGGCTGCTGGGAGACAGAAGGTGCAGGCGAGGGCAGCTGCCGAGGGGAGGCACCACGGCAAAGGTGCCAGGAGAGCTCTTTTATTTCACGCTTGCGTTTACAAGTATAATGAAGCTTCCGCTCTTGACTGCCTGCCTACCCTCCATCAACCCCGTTCCACTGGAGGCAGCGCCCGGGTCCTGTTGGGCCTCTGAAACGTTCGTTTGGTCTCTTCTCCTGCCTTGTAGCCCCAGTAAACAAAGGGAATGGAGCTACAGATGGAAGTTTGCTGCACGCAAGTGTCTGGGGGCAGGCAAGCCTGCGGCTGGTGTCCCTGCCAGGAAACACACCAGCTGGTGATGTTTTTACGTCTGCTTTCCCTAGCTCCAACTACATCGGGGAGTGAGTCGGAGAGCTGATGTGCTAAGCCTGCCTTCTTTCTCCCTCCAGCTTCCATTCTGGGTTTATGCATTCTTGGCATGAGGGCTGCCCAGCTGTAGGCCCTGCTTCCTGGTCCTCCCGGTCCTGGGGCTGTGATGAGTGGCCCTCTGGGATGCAGGGAGGAGGTGGATGGCTTCCTGCACCTGCTCTGGCTTGCATTAGGGACTTCCCCTTCTCACCCATTAGGTTGAGACAGCTTGGTACAAATGGACTATTTCTAGCCCATTTTAGGGGAAAATTGGATTGAATTCTCTGCTCAGAAGGGAAGCTTCTTGGATAATGCTAGTGCTGTACCTTGAGAGGAGACAGCCCGGATCCCATATTTAGGACCATCCATCCATCACCTCTGTCATACTGGGTTCCTCAAAGTAGAGGTATTACAAGCTCTTTGGATACATAATTCTGATTCATAACTTTACTAGGTGAGTGACTTTGGGAAGTTATTATTTAACCTTCCTAAATCTCAGTATCTTCATTTACAGAATGAAGAGTGAATGAATGAATGGATGGATGAATGAATGAATGGATGAATCCATCTATCTATCTATCCATCCATCCATCTAATCATCTGTTGATCATTTACCTATCTAGAAAAAGAGAGTTTTAATTCCATCCCCTAATGGTCTTGTATCTCTATGAATGGTGCTGATTTGTGTAAAAATCTTATAGGCTTCCAAATCCCATTATATAATGAGATGTCTGTAATTTTGGGTTTGCTAGTGTTACTCTTGCAACTCATGTCTCTGTGTTAGGTGTGTGTGAGTATTTGCATGTGATTGTGTGTTGGTCCTTGAAACTCTGTCTCGAGAGGCATATGGCATCATGATGATACTCTAAGGTCGAAATAACCCAGGTTGGATCTGGGCTCTGCTACTCCCTACCAATTTCACATTGGATAAGTGGTTTAACCTCTCTGTACTGCAGTTTTCTTTCCTAAGATGAAGATAATAATAATAATAATGCATAACTCTTGGTGGTGTGGTGGGATTCAATGAGTTTACATAACATTACTTACAATGATGCTTGAGGCATGGTGTGCTTTATAAGAGTTTATTTCTTAAGTCATACAGAGAAAGACAGATACCATGTGTTTTCACTCTTATGTGGATCCTGAGAAACTTAACAGAAGACCATGGGGGAGGGGAAGGGGAAAAAAAATTAGAGAGGGAGGGAGCCAAACCATAAGAGACTCTTAAATACTGAGAACAAACTGAGGGTTGATGGAGGTGGGGGGAGGGAGGGGAAAGTGGGTGATGGGCTTTGGGGAGGCACCTGCTGGGATGAACACTGGGTGTTGTACAGAAACCAATTTGACAATAAATTGCATATTAAAAAAAGAGTTTATTTCTGTGGAGGATGGCCAAAGAATGTGATATTAGAGAGTCTTAGTCTTAAGGAGTTGTCTGCTGGTGTATAAACATCTTACCTTATACACCAGACCCTACAACTTTGCCATCAGAGAATATTCCATGTAAAGTCTCCCTCACTGCTTAATGCGCTTTGCGTTCCCCTTCTTCCCTTGCCCTCTTCCACTTACTTTGCTTTAAGCAACACTGTTCATGTCATCCCACTGCCCTCTGTCATGAGAATGGAGACCCTGCTCATGTCCCTTCTGTCATATGAAGATATTGATCTATGTACACATGCATACACACACACACACAGAAATATAGACTTACATATGTAACATAAGTAATAATTTCAATGTCATCAGGAACTAAAGTTCTCCTTATTAGAAAGGGAAGATACAAGTAAAATGGACTACTGATAAATTTTCTCTTAGAAAGAACGAATGTTAGTTCTGTTCACTGTAAAAACCTAAGAAGAAAGAATGATCAATCCAGTAGCAATGAGGATCTTCATATCCTCATTGTGGTCCCCAAATAATATTTTTCACTAAAGGACTGGGGTTTCTTGGAGCAATGGATTACTACAGGTCTAAGACAGGAAATGTGTAGATGAGAGGAGGACACCTTGTCATGCCAGAAAGCAAGGAAGGTGTCAAAGGCTTCTGGAACCAGGTTAAAATGCCTTAGGAGCAATGCGAGATTGCTTCCAACAGCTGAAGATGAAAAATTTTAATATCTAAAGGAATAATAGCTGTAATATAATTGAATCCATCAAATATATAAGAAACCCATGAGCTGGGGCACCTGGGTGGCTCAGTGGGTTGAGCATCTGACTCTTGAACTTGGCTCAGGTCTTTTTGTGTGTGTGTGAAAAATAAGCCATTCCTTATTTTGATCTCAGCAAAACTTCATTTCCAAGAGCTATCACATACTTCTTTATTCGTTTCTTTCTTTTTTTTTTTCTGAAGGCTTCCTTTTTAAAAATAATTATTTAAATTTTAGTTAACATACCATGCAATATTGGTTTCAGGAGTAGAATTCAGTGATTCATCACTTACGTACAACACCCTGTGCTCATCGCAACACAAGCCCTCCTGAGTCCCCATCACTCATCTAGCCCATCCCCCACCCACCTCCTTCTGTCAACCCATAGTTTATTCTCTAGCTTTAAGAATCTCCTATGGTTCATTTCTCCCACTTCTTACCCCCACTTCCCATATGTTCTTCTGTTTTGTTTCTTAAATTCCACATAAGAGTGAAATCATATGGTATTTGTCTTTGTCTGATAGACTTATTTCACTTAACATAATGTATTCTAGCTCCATTCACGTCACTGCAAACGACAAGATTTCATTCTTTTCAGTGGCTGAGAAATATTCCTATATATATACATATATATGTGTGTATGTGTGTGTGTGTGTGTGTGTGTATATATATATATATATATATACACACACATATATAT
Source organism: Leopardus geoffroyi (assembly GCF_018350155.1). NCBI lineage: Eukaryota > Metazoa > Chordata > Mammalia > Carnivora > Felidae > Leopardus > Leopardus geoffroyi. Next base: position 195,771,963 of record NC_059327.1, on the reverse strand, counting down.
GTGTGTGTGTGTGTATATATATATATATATATATGTATATTTATATATATATTTATATTTGATCTCCAAGTAATATTTTTCACTGAAGGACTGGGGTTGCTTAGAAATGGATGACTACAGGGTACCTGGGTGGCTCAGTCTGTTGGGCATCCGACTTAGGCTCAGGTCATGATCTCACAGTTTGTGGGTTCGAGCCCTGCATCGGGCTCTGTGCTGACGGCGTGGAGCCTGGAGCCTGCATCGTATTCTGTGTCTCTCTCTGCCCCTCCCCTACTCATGCTGTCTCTGTCTCAAAAATAAATTAAAAAAAAATTAGAAATGGATAACTACAGGTCCAAGACAGGAAATGTGTAGATGGATCTATCTATCTATCTATCTATCTATCTATCTATCTATCTATTATCTATTTACCTATCCATGATGTTTCTCTTCTTTTGTTTTTCAGAAGCCACATTCAACCCTTATTCCAGAAATTACCCCACTTTAAAACAGTCCCACACATACGTAGACTCTAACCTTCTAAGAATTTATGACACCATTCTCTTCCTTTGTCTTGGATCTCCACCCCAGTTGGTTTGGGGATTGTCCATTCTCTTGTCTTCCCTTCCATATAGCCAGTAAAATGGTGCTGTTGAGGTATGGCACTCTCAGGAAGGCAAGTGGGACTTTTAAGAACAGTGAACAACATCGCATGAGGGAAGAGGGCTGCAGTGGGATGGCCTGAAGTCCTCATCCTACCCATCTCCAACTCTCTGCCCCCTCTTTTATCAAAAGAGAAGTATGGGGGTAGGAGAAGAGGCATTTTGTCATGGTGTCATTTTTTCTAGAAGACATGGCCAGAAACATTCCAAGCTGATATACAGGCTTAAAAAAAAAAAAAAAAAAAAAAAAAAAAAAGCCAGACCAGGGAAAAGGTGAAATAATTGTTTGCCTAGTAGGGTGACCAGATGTCCCAGTTTGCCCAGGACTGGGGACTTGGTATTTTCAGCTTAAAACAAGAAAGTACCAGACAAACCAGCACAAGTAAACCAGGAGTGTCTTACCTGATAGTAAGATCAAGGTTACTTTTCTTGGAAGGTTACATTTCTTTTTTTTTTTTTTTTTAAATTTTTTTTTTTTTCAACGTTTATTTATTTTTTGGGACAGAGAGAGACAGAGCATGAACGGGGGAGGGTCAGAGAGAGGGAGACACAGAATCGGAAACAGGCTCCAGGCTCCGAGCCATCAGCCCAGAGCCTGACGCGGGGCTCGAACTCACGGACCGCGAGATCGTGACCTGGCTGAAGTCGGACGCTTAACCGACTGCGCCACCCAGGCGCCCCGGAAGGTTACATTTCTTAAAGGCTGAGTCATGTGGGTAAGTAAGTTCTTTTATAATTGGAGATAAGTCTATTTTCTTCAGGAGAAAATGAATAATTATCGTGATAATATGTGCTTCCTTTTTAGTGATTAACTAGCCACAGCCAAAGGTGGTGGGGGGATTGGCCTAGATTCAGAACACCCACTGTCTTTCCCCAACTTATGAGACCACCTTCATGGTTTTCTACTTTAAAACTGCAGAAATCTAGGCAAAGAACATCTCTAATAATACTTGGCTCAGGTCTTACAGTGTGAAAACAACAATATCAATGTTACTACTAACAACATAATTACTGAAAAGACTTTAAGATTCTTTCCTGGTTGTTGTTTTCATCTTTAGAGGGTTGTACAATTAAATTACTGTATTCTAAAAGTCAGTTAAAATAATTCTTTTCTCTGAATGGTTAAGCCACTAACTCCAAACACAATTAGCTTTGCTTCCTTCATTTTGCTTTTGATTTTTAGGATTTCTCATTTTTAAAATTTAAGGACTTTTACTTATGACAGTGGTATTTGGGAAACTGTTAGCTTGGCCATAAAGGAATTTTGACTCCTTTTTCCTTCCATCCGAAGCCCCTTCCTTTAGTAGGAATGTAAAAGAGTACAGCCACTATGGAAAACAGTATGAAGATTCCTCAAAAAATTAAAAATAGAAATATCTTAAGGTCCAGCAATCCCACTTCTGGATGTATGTATACATACATACATACATATATAGCCAAAAATAATTGAAATCAGGATCTTGATATTCCTACTCCCATGTTTACTATTGTTCATTGTAGCCAAGATATGGAAACAACCCAGTATCTATCCAAAGATGAATGGATAAAGGAAATATACATTTGTGGAATTATATATATGTGGTATAATACATGTATGGTATATAGATATAATGGAATATTATTCAGCCTTAAAAAAGAAGGAATTTCTACCATTTGTGACAAGATGGATAAACCTTAAGGACATAGGTTAAGTGAAATAAACCAGTCACAGAAGAACGAACATTCCATTATTCTACTTATGTGAAGTATCTAAAATCGTCCACCTAAGAGAAATCAAGAATAGAACGATGGTTGCCAGGGACTGGGGGTAGAAGGAAATGGCAATTTGCTAACTAACAGGTGCAAATATTCAGTTATGCAAGATGAATAAGTGTTAGAGGCCTGGTGTACAACATTGTGCTTATAGATGGGATTACTGTCTCGTGCACTTAAAAATCTATTAAAAGGGTAGGGCACCTGGGTGGGTCAGTTGGTTAAGCAACTGACTCTTGATTTCGGCTCAGGTCGTGATCTCACGGATGCTGAGTTTGAGCCCCACATTGGGCTTGTGTTGACTGTGTGGAGCCTGCTTGGGATTCCGTCTCCCCTCTCTCTGCCCCTCCTTCCACGTGCACGTGCACTTTCTCTCTCTCTCTCCTTCAAATAAATAACCTTAAAATGTATTAAGAAGGTAGATCTCATATTAAGTGTTCTTACCACAAAATCAAATGCAAAAACAAAAATACAAAGGGATACAAGCAAACTTTTGGAAGTGATGGATATGTCCATTGCTTCAAGTGTGGTGATGATTTCATGGGTGTATATGTAGGTCCCAACTCATCAAATTGTATACATTCGTGATGCACAATCTTTTTGCCTATCAATTATGCCTCAGTAAAGGCATTTGAAAAACAAGTTCCATTCTTTGGCCTAGAAGCTACTTCATGTAAGGATGAATAGTAGATTCCTTCTTCCTTTCCATAGGGACAGAGTAAGTGGAAAAGATTTGTGCGCCAAAAAATAGGAATTAATTTTAAAAAATTAGAACTTGTGTCTTAGAATGTAGAATGCTGAAGAATAGAGAGAAACCAATAGAAGTGTCTTCCACTAAAATTCAGCAGAATAAACATTCTCTTGGCACATATACCACATTTCATTGATTCTGCAGTCCAGAATTGTCTTTTTTCAGCATTAATGTAAGTTTAGTTTCATCCTGAAAAATGCATAGAGATGGGCTGGGGGAGTGGATGAAGCATCACCATCTTCAGTGTTTTGCACCCCCAGCTCTGGGCTTTAGAGGGGCTGGATCTCCCAGGCTCTTCTACATGTTTCTGCCTGGTAGAGGGGCTGAGAACAGACTGGTCAGGACTCAAATCACCTGGTGGGCAGATGGAGTCCAGGTGGAAACTGTTGCCAGGGAAACTTTGCTCCATGTAAATTCCTCTGCACTGGGGAGGGGGCATAAGCCAGCCTTCCCTCCTCTTGCTCCTCTTCTCTGCCTCAGTGGCCCATGTCCTATTTCTCTCTGCCTCTCTCTCTCTGTTGTTCATCAGTAGATGTTACCCCACAGACATCTGATGTGCAATTGCACTGGCAGTCATAGGAAATGGATCTGCAGTACAAACAAGATTTGACCAGCAAGGTGGACATGCCAGATTCCTATGATCCACACCTCTGAGCTCCAGAACTTTTAACATCTCAAATTTGAACGCATCTTGTAACTGAAGGCATCATATTGGGTGAGACATAGTATTCCTTTGTGAATTTTTGAGCTTTATTTTACATTTCTGCACTTGTCAGCAAGAAAGCCTCGTTGTCATAAATGAAGCATCAAAATATATTCACAAAAGAATTCAAAAGAGCTTTGAATTCAGGGCTCGGGGACATGGAATTAATTCCTGGTCCCGCTGCTTTTGAGCAGTGTAACTTTTAGCAAATAATTTCCTCTTCCCGAGTCTCTCTTTCTACATCTGCAAAATGTAAGGTGGGACTAGCTGCTTCCCCAGAACTCCTTTAAGGGCATCCAGAGCAGGGAGGGGGTGGCAGGTAGGTGTGGCTCTGGAGACCCTCTGCCCCAGCTCCTCCAACCTAGGACAGTTCTGTGTTATGTATTCTACAAATCAGAATTGTTTTTAAGTTTTCTTTTGAAGAACGGTTACTGTTGTTAGGGAGACAAAAAGCTTAGAAAACCCTCCAACTGGCATTGATAGCTGCCACCGGGGGTCTGAAGAGGGTTATTAATTTGAAGCCAGATTTTTCCATTGTCCTTGAATGATGCCAACTGACTGGTGTTTGAGGAACAGTAAATCGGGGTCATTAGAAACATAGACATTGAGGCAGCTAGACTTACCTGGGGAGTCACGCCTATGATATGACATTGGTCAAGTAATTGTAACAATAGGGATCATTTTGATAACCTCCCTCATGGGAAATGTCAGGGAGACGATTCATGGAAAAGGTCTGTGCAATGCCTGACCAGTAGAAATCTTAGTGAACAGAGCAATGACCACGATTTTTGTCCCCCGGATATGAATTGGGGAAGGGTCTTCATTCCTCCTTATCAGAGAATCTACATTGGAACCCCACCCTGTCCCCTCCCAGCCCCACGCCTAGAAAGTCTTATTAACCTCGGACTCATGCTCATGCCCAAGAGGCATTCACCACCAGCGATGGTCTTAGTGTGCTGTAGGGTTCATTATTGATGTAGCAAACCAATGAGTGAGGAAGTGCTCTCAGGCTGGTAAGTCCCATGGCAAATGCTGACAGAGGTTATAAAAGCAGACTGGTGGGTAATCTTAGGGTGGACACAGGAGTTAACAACATGCCGAGGAGCTCAGAGCAGGGACTGATTGATCCCTACACGCAGGGCTCGGAACGTTTCCTAGAGGAATGAACATTTGAACTTTGAGAGGACAAGAATGATCACAGGTGGGACAGTGGAAGGGAGAGGGCTTCTCATCCAGTGCCATGGCAAAGCGTGTCCTCAAAAATAGCAATAAATAAAGTAAAGCAGGGGTTAAGAAAAGTCACAGTTATCATTCCTTAAGTGCTTGATGCTTAATGAAGCACTTTGCATGGATTATTTCATGTAGTTCATTTAGTCCTTAAACAATCCTAGGTGGCAAATTTTATTAATATCCCCATTTTATAGAAGAGGCAACAGAAGCATCCAGAGTGAAGTATCTTGCTCAAGCTGGTGAGGTAGCTTGGATTTAAACTCAGACGTTCATCCTCTTAACCTACGGTGAACATGGACAATCAGGCTGGTCAAGCAGATTGGGGCGCGATTGTGGGCTGTCAGGAGCCATATATAAATGTCATGGAGATAATGCTGTGCTGGTCCTTCCCTCTAGGACAGGGCATCTCAACTGAGGCACTATTGACATTTTAGGCAGGATAATTCTTAGTTGGGCAGGGCTCTTCCCTGGCTTCTCCCTTGCTACTAGATACCAGTAGCACTGCCTCTCCAGTTGTGACCACCCACAATGTCTCCAGACATTCTAAATGTCCCCTGGGAGGCAAAGTCTCCCCTAGCTGGAAACTGCTGCTGGAGGCAGCCTCACTCAAGGCGTTGGGTTTGCCACTCGGAATAAGCAGAGCAGAAGCCAGCTGAAATTCACTCTGCTGTGCATAGAATTGTTTCCAGCAAATTCTCAGTTTTGACATTGTTCATCTCAGCAGCTGGGGTCTTGATTTCTACGAGGTGACTCACACAACCCCTGTCTGTGGGAGTCACTTGGTTATCTGTTCTGACAAGGCCCCTTGTGCATTTGAAGGAGGGGCGGCATGAGACTCATCAAAGCGTGCTAGAAGTGCAATTACCTCTCTGCATTGTGCTTGCCAAAGCATGACAGTTGGAACACCTTGATCCCGGGCTTGTTTTGTTCTGACCAGCATCAGAAGTTCTGAACCTGAGATTGAGTAGTGAAATTGATTATGTATTCAATTTGCTACAAGCCTACCAGCTTGGGCACCTATTCATCTTTTCATTTTCTGGATCCACCTCTACAGACAACACTTATGTAACCTTCCTCAAGGCATTTTCCATGATGACGAGGGCTTTCCAGAGTAGGTTTGGGTGGCATGGCTGCATTATCAGTATCTCTCCTTGAGACCCATTGAAGAGAGACCCTGGGTAGGCCTAAGAGGAGGAGTTTGGAGGCTGGGACTTGACTCTGGGTGAAGCCCAAACCTCAGAAGGAACAGCAGGAAAAACAGCGTGGAGGACCAAAAATCAAAATCTGAAAGGGAAGCCATGGGTTCTTCCAAAACGTAGATATGGGGCCGCACTCTTAGATAGGGGACGTGAGAACAAGAGGGAGGGCTCTGGGGCCATTGTGTATAACTGTAGCTGTCCTATGAGGCATGTGTTAGAAGTTAATGGGCACTAGCTACGTAACAGACACTGTGCTTGTGTGCCATCAAAACACAGGCTCCACTATCCTGGAAGTGGAAGCAGAGGGGGTGTTGAGGTGCTCATTCCAGGTCACACAGATGGAATGTGGAAGGGCCAGGGTGGGAATTTGGTCTGTCTGACCCCCAAGCTCAGGACATGAGCCACTGAGGTCTGTATGCCTCTTAGGACCTGAGAAGGCTGGACTCATTTAAAGGGTCAGGATAAGGTAGATTAGGAAATTATTTTATCCTGGGGTTATATTCTCCTGGGGTGGAGCCAAGAAGGAGAGGAAGAGATCCCTGGCCACAGCTGCTCAGGCTAAGCAAGGGATTTGCTGGTTTATATACCTCCCAAGGAAGACATAGCAAAGGTCCTGAACCCCTGAATCCTTGTCCCATTGCTTGCTGGAAGGGTTGTATTAGTTTGCTATGGCTGCAACAAAGTGCCACACACCGATGGCTTAGACAAGAGAAATTGACTGTGTCACAGCTTTGGAGGTTACAAGGCCAAGATCAAGGTGGATCAGAGTTGGTTCTTTCTGAGGGCTGTGAGAATCCGTTCCACACCTCTCTGTTCCAAGCTACTGGCTCTTTGCCAGCAATCTTTGGTGTTCTTTGGTTTGTAGACGCATACCCTGATCTCCGGCTTCATCATCACAAAGGAATTCTCAACGTGTGTGTGTCTCTGTGTTCACATTTCCCCTTCTTGTAAGGACACCAGTCATTGGATTAAGACACAGCCTAATGACCTCATCTCAACTTTATCATCTGTAAAACCCTATTTCCAAATAAGGTTACATTCATAAATACTGGGAGTTAGGGCATTAGTATTTTCAAAAGGACACATTTGAACCCATAACAGGGAGTGGTCCAGTAAAAGACATAATCGTTATTAGCTGAGGCTTTTGTCCCAAACCCCTCTATAAGCTGGGTGGGACCATATGGATACATTGGGGTCGTGTATACCTTGAGTTTAAGTCTTTGACTGGAGACCAGCATAAACAGTTTCCTTTGATTCTTCCTGTCCCTACCCCACCTCCCGTCCTGCATGATGCTTTGGGCATTAATGAGTGAAGAAAGCATGAGAGCACCTAGGGTCTGGCAGCACTGGGAGGAAACAGAGGAAAGAGGTCAGTGATAGTTTTATGTGTAATTCTGTCTTTCCTCATCAATGTCATCTTCCAGTTTTCTGACCCCTTTTGTGTGAGCTTGAAACTCCATATTCTTTTTCATCCATGCCCTAGAACTTCATCTTCAAAAGTTAGGTTTTCTCTCTTTCTCCTTTTCCTCCTCCTCCTGCTTCTCCTCCTCCTCCCCCTGACCCCCATCACTTCCTCCCCCTCCTCCTCCTCCTTTGATGGGGGAAGAGAAGGTAGAGTAGAAGGAAAAAGCCATATTCCTGTCTTGGGGAATAGAGTGTAGCGAGTAATTTGATGAGGAGTGGGCAAGAAGGCTAAACCTTCCTCCATAGTTTAATGTTTATCCCTTTGCCTTGACCCCATTTTCCTCAACCAGAGGGACTGAAGGTATTTAATCCTTAGGTAGGATTGATTCTAGAAATGGAACAGGAACATGGAAGAAGGAGCAGGGGAAAGAAGCCAGGACTGCTAATCAAATATCCACTCCCATTCTGACTGAGCTTTCCTCAGATAGTAGGAGACAAACTGTTTTAGATTCACTTATTTTATGCTGATGTATGAATGTCAGGTGATCCAGCTGTGCTAGGATGTTTGTATTTCATCAAATTATTGTTACTAACCACCATCTTTAAATAGCAAATTAGTGAGATGAATGATGAAGAAAAGAAGGAACTTACATTATTGAGCACGTATTTTGTGTCGGGCACTGAATTTGGACTCCTCCCTATATAGTCTTGTTGAACCCAACTAAGCTAGGGAAGCAGGTAAGATTATTTTCATTTTACTGATGAAGGATGAAAAGGCACCATAAGACACCATGCCCTTTGTGTCAGGCAAACTTGCTGAACCCACTTGTTAGTTCACATAGTTTTTTAGGTGATTCCTTAGGATTTTATATATATACAATCAAATCATCCGTGAATAAACGTAATTTTACTTCTCCTTTTCTAATCTGGATGCCTTTATTTTTTTCTTTGTATCTAATTGCTCTGCCTACAACCTCAAGTACAATATTGAAATGGAAGTGGCAGGGATGGAAATCTTTGTGTGGTTCTTACTTTTAGGAGAAAAGCTTTGTCTTTCACCAATAAGTATCATGTTCATTGCAGGATTTTGAAATACACCCTTATCAGGTTGAGGACCTTTCCTTCAATTTCTACTTTGTTAAGATTTTTATTTATTTATTTTTTAAATCATGAAAGAATTTTGGATTCTGTCAAATGTTTTTTTTCCCTCTATCTGTTGAGATTGTCATGTGGCTTATGTCTTTGTTTGATTAATATAGTGGGTTATGTTGACTTATTTTCATATACTGAACCAGCTTTGGATTTCTAGGATAATTCCTGATGTATAATCCTTTTTATAGGTTGCCAGGTTCAGTTTGCTAGTATTTGTTTTAGTATTTTTCATCCATATTCATAAGGAACATTGGTCCATTGTTTTATATTCTTGTGATATTGTTGTCTAGTTTTGGTAGTAAGATAAAAATGGCCTCATAGAATAAGCTGGGAAATGTTTTTTTCCTTCTACTTTTTGGAAAGTTTCTGAAAGATTAAGGATTGATGTTAACTCATCTTTAAACATTTGTAAAATTCATTAATAAAGTCAGCTGGGCCATGGGTTGTATTTATATGAAAAGACATTTTGTTATCATTTTGCTACATAACATAGTAGTGAATATACTCAATTGCCTTTTCTCAAATGGCAAATGAGACAAAAGATAACATCTTTTTGATTCCTGAAAACCTCAGTATCATCTGTCTTTTGGAGGATCCAGGTTCCTATGACATCTACGATACTGTCCACGAGGATACCAACAGTGCTTAGTAGTAAAGAACATTTTGCTAAGTAGTTCTGTCATAGGTCCTTACTCAAAATGTTCGTTTTTTTTCTTCTCATCTGGTGTTCAGCACTCGATCATGTTTTCTTCATTATTACGCACAAGATCTGGCTGAGGGATAGGTTTTGTATGTTTATACAGAATGTCCACAGAGGGTGGTAGCACACTTTCATCCTGCCATCAGATGTCATAGCAAGCTCTACTTTGCAATGATAGCCATCTGGAAGAGAAAATACATAGATTTATGACAAACACAATATAAAGCTCCATTTTGAATTGGAAACGAATGTTTTCAGATCTGTTTGATATGGCCACTTTACTGCTGTTAATGCCATGGCAAATCAAGATGTTTATCAGGCGGTGTGAAAGAAGATGATCTGAATAGAAACTGAGTTTAAAATCTGCTTCCAGGCATACCTATGTTCATCCTTGACAGCCTCTCACTGCGAGCCTGCCATCTTACCTCCTTGATTTTTGTGTTTTGTTTTTTGATTTTTTTTTGTAGTAAGTTTTTAAACAAGTAATTTAATCTCTCACTTGGTTATAGATCTATTAATATTTTTTATTTCTTCTTGAATCAGTCTCAGTAGTTTGTCAGTAGGATTTTGTCCATTTCATCTTGGTTATATACTTCATTGGTAAAGTTGTTTATAGTATTCCCTTATGATCTTTTTCATTTCTGTAAAGTAGGTAGTGATGCCCCATCTTTCATTCCTGATTTTTGGAATTTGAATTTCCCCTCTCTCTATTTTCTTTCCCTTTTTGCTTTGGTTTCAGTTTGTTCTTCTTTTTTAGTTCCTTAAAATGGAAAGTTGGTTTATTTAGTTGAAATATTTCTTTTTTTAAAAAAAACCGTCATTTATAGCTATAATTTTTCTCAAAGCACTACTTCAGCTGAATGTTTTACATGTTGTGTTTTTGTTTACATTCATCTCAAAGTATTTTCTAATATTCCTTCCAATTTCTTCTTTGATCCATTGGTTATTTAGGAGTGTGTTGATTAATGTCACAAATTTTTAGGGGCACCTGGGTGGCTCAGTCAGTTAAGCATCCGACTTTGGCTCAGGTCATGATCTCACAGCTCCTGAGTTCGAGTCTTGCATCGGGCTCTGTGCTGACAGCTTAGATAGAACCTGGAGCCCCCTTCAGATTCTGTGACTCCCTCTCTCTCTCTCTGCCCCTCCCCCACTCATGCTCTGTCTCTCTCCTCCAAAATAAATAAACATTAAATTCACAAATTTTTCAATTTCTTAAGTTTTTTTTGTGATTGATTTTCAGTTTCATTCCATCATGCTGGGGGAGTAATACTTTATAATTTCAGTTCTTTTAGATTTATTGAGGTTTGTTTTCTGGGTTGAATATGGTCTAGTCAGAAGAATGTTTTATTGTACAGTTGAGAAGAATGTGTATTCTGCTTTTGTTGGGTAGAACATTCTGTAAATGTCTGTTAGATATGGTTAGAGTTGTTTAAGTCCTCTATGTCCTTACCGATCTTCTGCCTATTTGCTCTATCCATTATTGAAAATGGGGTATTGTTGAATGATCTATTTCTCTCTTTAGTTTTATCAGTTTTTTTTTCTTCATACATTTTGGAGTTCTCTTGGTAGGTGCATATATGATAGCAATTGTTATGACTTCTTTATGAGTTGACCATATTTATTATTATAAAATGTTCTTCTTACCTCTAATAACAATTTTTTTGTTATGGTCTATTTTGTCTGATCTCTGTACAGCGACTCTTACTCTCTTTTGGTTACTCCTTGCGTGGTATATCTTCCCCCCCGCCCGCAACAATTTTTAAACATTCAACCTACTCATATCTTTTCTACAACTGTGGAGTTGATCCTATGGTTTCTCCTTCTTTATTCTGTCTATATGGTGAATTACATTTATAGATTTTTGAGTGTTATACCAACCTTGCATTCATAAGGTAAATCCTACTTGTTCATGATGAATTATGCTTTCAGATTATTGTTACATTCAATATGGTTATATTTTATAGGAGCTTGTTGCATCTGTATTCACAAAACGGTAGTTTTCCGGTGTCAGAGTAATATCCGCCTTATAAAATGAATTCAGAAGTATTCCTTACTTCTCTATTTTCTGAAAGTGTTTATGTAAGATTGGCATTATTTTTTTTTCTAAAGATTTGATAAATTCACCAGTAAAATAGTCACCCGAGTTTGGAATGCTTTTTTGGGGAGGGACAGGTTTTTTTGAGGATTTTAATGCAAAATTCAATGTCTTTAAGAAATACACAGCTATTTTAATTTTCTCTTTCTTCTTGTATCAGGTTACCAAGTTTGTGTCTTTTTATAAATTTGAACATTTCACCTAGGTCATCAAATTTGTTGGCGTAGAGGTGTTCATGACATTCTATTATTGTCTGTTTAATGTCCATAGAATGTTCAGTGACATTCTATTTTATTTTTGATATTAGAAATTTTTGTATTTTTTGGTAAGTCTAGCTAGAGGTTTATTATTTGTATGGATCTTTTTAAACTAGCAGTTGATGGTTTCATTTATTTTTCTTTATTGTTTGCTTTTTCATTCCATTGATTTAAACTTTTTATTACTTGTTTCCTTGTACTTTGGATTTCAGTTTTTTTCCCTAGCTTGTTAAAGTGAAATCTAAGATAACTGATCTTAGATGTGTTAAACATTTTCAACATACGCATTTAATGCTACAAAATTTCTTCTAAGTACTGCTTTATTTGCATCTCACAAAGTTTCACTCATTTTGAAGTATTTTTCTAATTTCCTTTTTCAAATTTTCTTTGAAAAATGGATTCTTTTGAAGGGATTGTTTTTCCAGATCTTTGGGATTTTCCTAATATTTTTCTGTGTTTGAATTTTAATTCTGTTGTAGTGAGAGAAAATAGCATGTATGATTCTCATCCTTTGCAATTTATTAAGACTTGTTTTATGGCCCAACATATGGCAGATCTTAGTGAATTTTCCATATACACTTGAAAAGTATCTATATTCTTTGTTGTTTGGTAACTTGTCTATAAATGTCAGATTAAGTTGGAGGTAAATGTTGCTTACATCTTCTAGTAGACCCTATTCTGTCTAATTTATATATTAACTACTAGAAAAGTGTTGAAATCTCCCCTATAACTGAGAATCTGTCCACTTGCCTTTCAGTTCTATCTGTCTACATATTTAGGATTGTTAGGCCTTCCTGATATATTGAACCTTTTGTTATTATGAGATGTTCCTCTTTATCACTCACTAGCAATATTCCTCATCTTAAAGTCTACTTTGTCTGTTAATAGAGTCACTCAATTTTCTTTTTAAAAAATACTTTATTATTTTTTTTTTAAAGTAGGCTCTGGGGTGCCTGGATGGCTCAGTCGGTTAAGTGTCCACCTTTGGCTCAAGTCATGACCTCATAGTTTGTGGGTTCAAGTCTCGTGTTGGACTCTGTGCTGACAGCTTGGAGCCTGGAGCCTGCTTCTGATTCTGTGTCTCCTTCCCTTTTTGTCCCTCCACCCACCCCTGCTCTCTTTCTCTCTCTCAAAAATGAATGAACATTAAAGAAAAAGAATAAAGTAGGCTCCACACCCAACATGGGGCTCAAACTCATGACATCAAAGTCAAGACTCACATGCGCTACTGACTGAGCCAGTTTTATTATTAGTGTTTACATTGTGTATCATTTTGTACCTTTTACTTTTATGATGTACTACTCTTAAAAACAGTCTACTTCTGTTCTCCCTCAAGCCTTATAATTTGGTTATAATACAATTTACTTCTGCATGTTACCAACTCTATGTTGCATTGTGCTTACTTTTTCTCAAAATGAATTCCTTTTAAAGAGTTAAAACATGAGGAAAAACTTTCTTCCTTTACACAGATAGTTATCGTTTAGACTTTTCTGAATTATTTTCAGTAGATCCAAGTTTCCATATGGTAGCATTTTCTTTTTGTCTAAATAACTTCCTTTAACATTTTTTGTAGCAGAGATATCCTCACAATAAATTCTTTTAGTTTTTGCTTATCTGAAAACATTTTAAATTACTCTTCACTTTTGAAGGATGTTTTCACTGGATATAGAATGGCATTTTATTTCCCTTTCAGCACTTTAAAGATGTTTTATTGTCCTCTGTCTTGCATTGTTTGTGATATGAAATCTGCCGTCACTCTTATCTTTGTCTGAATATAATGTGTCATTTTTACTTATGGTTTCTTTTATGATTTTTCTTTTTATCAGTGGGTTGTTGCAATTTGATTGTGATGGGTTTTGGTATGGATTTCTTTGTTTTTATTTTGCTTGGTGGTTGTTGAACTTTTTGACTGTGTGTGTATATGGTGTTCATCATATTTGAATAAATTTTCAGCCATTGTTTTGATAAACATTCTTTTCTGCCTTCCTCCTTTACTCAGGCATTTACTCAGTTGCATTTATATTAGACTACTTGATATTGTCTCTCATTCACTATGGCTCTATTGATTATTTACTGTCTTTTCTCTCTTTGTGTTTAAGTTTGGGAGTTTTTATTGCTGTTTCCAGATCATCCTGATATTGTTGCTATCTAATCCCATGCAGTGAAGTTTTCATTTCAGATATTGTATTTTTCAGGTCTAAAAAGCCCCCTTGGTTCTCTTTTGCTTCTCCTATCTTTTTTTCATATTTTTTGGTAAACTTTTAAAAAATATACATACAGATGTACTATTTTAAAGTGCTTCCCTATATATCACATTATCTATGTCATTTCTGGATCTACTTTTATTAGCAAACAGAGTATTGTGTAGGGAATTATTTCTGAAATTTGATGAAAACCTCTCTGAATCTATCAGTTGGTTGTGTGTTTGTCTTCAAATAACAGGATAATCGACTAAGGGTAAATTAACTACATAAAAAAGTAAATAAAGGCTTATTTATCTCATAAAATATATGAAGGTAAGTCATTGCTGGTTCTCATTCAACAGCTCAATGATGTGAAGATTATTGTGATTCTTTTAGTTGTTTTCTCATGGTTGGTAACCTTATTGTTTCAAGAAAGCTAAAAACCTCTAGGGATTACAGGTGTATTCTAAGTAGGAAAAACACCATACCTCAAATCAATTTTTTTCCTGAAAGTGGTGGTTTCCTGGAAAACCCAGTAGTTTCCCATGTTATTGGCCAGCATGGGGTCACATTACCTCTTCTAGACTAACCGCTTGTCAATTTAAACAAAATTACCATGACTAGATTAGGCCAATGACAAATCTCTTTGGACTGCTAAACTATTTGGGACTCTGCTAGCAGGGGGCTGATAGCCGGGGAAGAGACAGACAGTGTTGTCAGTGCTCTGCCGTGACAAAATGTCAGGTTCACTATCAGAATGGCATTTGATTGTGTTATAGGAAACTTGGTGGGAGGGAGGAAGTAGAGTCAAGAGCAGTGCTTGCCATCTCTAACGTTATCTAGACCCTAAACAAGTTAAGAATGGGGAGCCGATTACAAGGCTTTTTTGAGCCGTTTAAGTTTTGTGATCTTTTATGCGCATAGAGGTAGGTGAGCTGCAGAGTTTTATGCCAGCTGGAGTATCTGGTAGCATAGAAGGAAGGGAGAGTCACAGTAAATTGGAAAAGGTACGAATTTGAGTCACTGTAAAGCTGTTGAGCTCTTGTTTCTTGAAAAGTTTTATTGTGAGTCATGTGACCTTGAAAAACTTACCTAACTTCTCCAAACTTCAATTTACTCATCAAAAACTAGAAATAGCAATATAGCTTGTGTGAGGGATTAAGAGAGACACCGTGTCTAGCTGAGAGCACCAGCTCTCAAAGGTTTAGACGTCAGGGCCACTTTACACCCTTCAAAAAGTACTGAGGGCTCCCAAGGGCTTTTGTTCACATTTGTTATAGCTACTGATATTTACCATATTAAAACTGAGAATTAAAAAATATGCACTGTGTATTAATATGCATAGTGATATGCATTTATTAATTCACTAAAAATTAAATAAAAATGCATTGCCTGTTGAAACAAATCACACATTTTTTTCATTGTTTTGAATATTTATTTTCACACTTTTACACCAAAATATATTTATTCTTTATCTTTTTGGATTTATTTACTTAAATTCAAGTTAGTTAACATACCGTGTAGTATTGGTTTCAGGAGTAGAACCCAGTGACTCATCACTTCCATATAGCATTCATCCCAACAAGTGCCCTCCTTAATGCCCATCACCCATTTAGCCTATCCCCCTACCCGCCTCCCCTCCAGCAACCCTCAGTTTGTTCTCTGTATTTAAGAGTCTCTTATGGTTTGCCTCCCTCTCTGTTTTTATCTTATTTTTCCTTCTCTTCTCCTATGCTCATCTGTTTTATTTCTTAAATTCCACACATGAGTGAAATTGTATGATACTTGTCTTTCTCTGAATGACTTATTTCACTTAGCATAATACCCTCTCGTTCCATCCATGTTGTTGCAAATGGCATGATTTCATTCTTTTTGACCACTGAATAATACTCCTGTGCACACGCACGCGCGCGCGCGCGTGTGTAGCACATCTTCTTTATCCATTCATTATTTGCTGGACATTTGGGCTTTTTCCATAATGTGGCTATTGCTGAAAATGCTGCTATAAACATTGGGGTACAAGTGCCCTTATGCATCAGCACTTCTGTATCCCTTGGGTAAATTCCTAGCAGTGCTATTGCTGGGTCATAGGGTAGATCTATTCTTAATTTTTCGAGGAACCTCCACACTGTTTTCCAGAGTGGCTGCACCAGTTTGTATTCCCACCAACAGTGCAAAAAGGCTCCCCTTTCTCCACATCCTCACCAACATCTGTTGTTTCCCGAGTTGTTAATTTTAGCCATTCTTACAGGTGTGAGGTGGTATCTCATTGTAATTTTGATTTGTATTTCTCTGATGATGAATGATGTTGAGCATCTTTTCATGTGTCTGTCAGCCATCTATTTGTCTTCTTTGGAAAAGTGTCTGTTCATGTCTTATGCCCATTTCTTCACTGGATTCTTTGTTTTCTGAAACACATCTGTGCCTTAGTTTTCAACTCTGTAAAATGGAACTCCTAATACTACCTATTTCACAAGATGCTCTGAGGCTTAGGTAAGTTCTCTTGGGATAGTGTGTGAAATTGAGTAAATGCTCCATCAGTTAGCATGACTCTTCATGAAATGCACAACAAACAGTTTCTCTTCTTTTTCTTTGGGACAGAAGGGACCTTTGAGACATTTTGTTCAAGAAGTGGAAGAAGGCAAAACACTAGGTTTATTCCTAGGGGACCCAAACTTGGATAAAATGACCACTTTGGGAAGTAATGGTGAACTTATACCACCCACATCATATTATAAGTCATTTCTGCAGCCAGTTTCTCCCTTATTTCTTGCAACAGACTGTACACAGGGGAGGCGTATTTATGATCCCCATTTTTACGTACCAGGCAACTGAGATGCTGAGGTTAAATGACTTGCCCAAAGTCAGAAATCTCTAAAGAGAGCCTTTATCTTCTGGTTCTACATCCTGAGCCTTTGAAGCCTCCTGCCTGCCTCCCAGTTCCGGGTTTTGTACATTAATATACATGTGGTGCACCTGCTCTGCAGGAGGTGGGTTCACCTGCATCAGCATTTGAAGTCAGTGCCTGAAACTTGTTTTTATTAAGGATGGAAAATTCACTGAAGAGACAGATGGACTTGAAGGCCTTTACATCGCTTTGGAGATAAAAAGTGCTGGGTAAGCGTTATTATCCCTGTGCTAGTAATTTGATCAAAAAGCAGTAACTATGCAGAAATGACCCGAAGAAAATGGGTTCTAAAAAGGGGGCAGTGGCCATCGACTTTGCTCCAGAAGATCTCAGGCTTATTCATATTTGCATTTAAAAAGTTGCTAAGGGCTAAGGGGAAAACGTCTGTCTGAGACATTACTAAATTCCACAGCTGACCTCAGTGTAGTAGGAGACTGGGAAGGATGTGTAAATTCAATATAATTAGCAGAGGTGATGACGCACCCATGGTGATTCCTGGGAGAATCTTGCAGGCAGGAAATTGGGGAAAAAAGGTAAAGATGCCAATTAAACTGTAAAGACTCTGTAGAAAGCCTGGTGCTTGGTGCTATTAATAGTTACAGAAGTGGTAATGCTAGTTATGCTACTACCTGATGTGGACCGAGTGTTTTCTCTTGGTCAGTCTTGGTATCAAGGGCTTTGTGTGCTGCATTTCAATTCCCACAGGAGCCTGTGAGGGAGGTGTTTTTATTATACTCGTTTTGTAGGTAAGAAAACTTAGTCTCGGGGACATCAAATAATTTTGACATAGTCGAATAGCTGGTGAGTGCTATATACAGGAAAGACTCAAACCAGAGCCCAAACCACTTGACTACTGCCTCTCCAAGACGTTTTGATCTTTGTGGGAGATAAAACAGTGACTTTTAAGAAACATTTATTACTGGAGATACGGTCACTTGGTAACCAAAGAAACTCTGAATTTCTTTAGGATAAGTTTAACTTTCTGGGTATTGGCCCATTAGGATTCCAACATAAATGAGTTTTTCTTTCTTTTCTTTTCTCTTTTTTTTTCTCTTTTCTTTTCTTTTCTTTTCTTTTCTTTTCTTTTCTTTTCTGAAGGGCAAAAAGTAAGGTCTGGGAGGACTGGCTGAAGGCCACGTTGGAGGGGAGAGACCAGAAGAGGGGCAGGCGACCTCAGTCCATGGGCCAAATCCAGCCCACTGTCTGTTTCTGTAAATAAGATGCTTTGGAGAAGAGCCATACCCTTTTGATTATGAATCATCTATAGCCTCTTTGCCACTACAATAGCAGAGTTATGTAGTTCCAACAGAGACTGAGTAGCCTTTGAAGCCAAAGATGTTTAGGACCTGGCTCTCAACAGAAAAGGTCTTCTGACCCCTGGACTAAACCCCGGGCCCCAGGAGTGTTGAACATTAGTATTCCTTCTACCAAATGGGAGAATGGAGAAACAAGAGGTTACATGACTTCCCTAAGGGCAGAGGATGAGAGGCTGGTAGGTCTAGGCCCACTGTTATTAACAGTTAACATTGACTGAGTGTTTTCTGTATGTTGGACGTTACGCTAAGCACTCTGCTGTGTGCACTGTCTCATTTACTACTCACAACATCTAGTGAAGTAGGTGCCTAGAGTTATTCTCATTCAGGTGAGGGAGCTGTGGTGGGCTGAACAGTGTCCCCTCAAAACTCATGTCCATCCAGAATCTTAGAATGTGACCTTATTTGGAAATAAGGTCCATCAATTGATGAATGGATAAAGAAGATGTGGTATATATACACGATGAAATATTACTTGGTGATAAAAAAGAATGAAATCTGGCCATTCGCAACAACGTGGATGGAACTAGAATGTATTATGCTAAGCAAAATAAGTCACTCAGAGAAAGACAAATATATGATTTCATTCACACAAAACATGTGGACGTAGGGGGAGGGAAGGAAAAATGAGGTAGAAACAGAGAGGGAGGCAAACCATGAGAGAATCTTAAATACAGAGAACAAACTGAGGGTTGCTGGAAGGGTGTTGGGTGGGGGATGGGCTAAATGGGTGATGGGCATTAAGGAGGGCACTTGTTGGCATGAGCACTGGGTGTTATATTTAGTGACGAATCACTAAATTATACTCCTGAAACCGCTATTACCCTACGTGTTAACTAACTTCGATTAAAAAAAAGGAAATAAGGTCTCTGCAAATGCATTTAGTTAAGGATTTGGAGATGAAATCATTCTGGGTGTCAGGTGGATATTAAATACAAAGACTGAAATTTTTATAAGAAGAAGAGAGGACACAGTGAGGCACACCAGAAAAAGTGAAAATATACAGGAAAAAATTACACTAATGCTGCCACAAGCCAAGGAATTCCAGAAGCTTCTAGAAACTAGAAGCGGTGGGGTAGGGGTCACTCCTTAGATCTTTTGGGAAGGCAGCCCTGGCCACACCTTGGTCATGGGCTTCTAGCCTCCAGAAATGTGAGGGACGGAGGCACAATGGACTTCTGTCACCTAGACTCGTGGGGGAATTTGGCTTTAGAGTCCAAGCCTCTCCCCACTGCACACCTTTCCTTCCAGGGCTGGCAGAGCACACCACACTCTCGCTGAGCGCAAGACACCAGGAATCAGGTGTGAGGTGCCGGACCAAGTTCATGTGCAGGACCCAGGGTGAATGTGGGAATCACAGCACCACAGTGTTTTGCCATGCAGCCAAAGTGTCTCTAGCACAGAGAGGTGGATTTTCTCCCCAGCTTGCACCCTTGAGAGGGGGTCTGCTCTGTTTATCAGTTCAGACAACTCAAGGGGCATGGGGCCTGCTGGGGTGGGTGTGGCACTGCTGAGAGAACAGTGTTCCCTAGTCCAGTGTCTCCTTGTACCCTGGAGGAGGACCTTTAGAAGGAAAGACAGGTCTTAGCCTTTGCATCTGACCTGCCTGTGCTTAGACCCGGGAAAGCCCGGGCAGCCGGCTGGCATGCGTACATAGCATGCCTTGAATCACCAAGAAAGACCCCATCATCATCGAGTCCCCGCGATAACACTGTGGCTTTTACAGCTTAGGAATCTTGGGCTTAGAGAGTTGGTTAGGACACTTTTCCAAGATCACATGACAACTAAGGGGCAGGTCCAAAATGTAGAGTTCTGAACCTACAGCAGCTTCCCATTACCTGTGGGGTAAAGTCTGACCTCCTTACCCAACTGAGAAAGCCCTTTAAGCTCACACTACCTCCCCAGTGCTCCTCAACTTTTGGACCTGATGCTCTGGTGATGATTAAGTGCTTTTAGCACACACCATATTTGTGCCATGGGTCCTTCTTCACCTGGATAACTCTGAGTGGGGCATGATTTCAGCTCGCACCCCTGAGATGTACAAGGATGCAACTCTCCTTCTTTTTCTACACTTCTTGTGAGCCCATTTCCTTATTTTTTTATTTTCTCAGGACCCCCTATTTCTGCTTATGGTGAAAAAGTTTCTCCTGTAATTTCATGGCAGCTCAGTCACTTCTGGATTTAAACATGGTCCATTCAGAATGTCAGTGTGGCTAACTTAAGACTCGTTCCCTCATCCTGTCCTTTGGGGTGATGGATGTTGCCAGGAGACGACATGTCTCTTTGCTGTTGTGTGAGGCGCATGTGTTGGTCTCTATGTCTTATTTGTCTCTGGTGGCTATCTCCTTCTCTGGGAGGCTGCATCTGCTGCTGATATCTGTGACCTTGCTCTAGATTCTGGGTCCGAGGTCTCTATGTAACACATCTTTCTCCTCTCACCAGCTGAATGGACTTCTGTTTTCAGTAGGGCCGGAAAGTGCTTCCGTTGTTACTCGTTCTTTCCTACTCTCTGGCTTATGGTGTAAAGTCGGTGCTCTGCATGACTCAGTTTTTCTCTACAGGTGAAAAGACAAGTTCTTGAAATCCCTCAGACACAACCAGCTAACCAAATCCTCAAAGTTTTCTCTCTGGGAGGGCGCTTTTCAAATCTAAGAATTTGACTCTGTTTGCAACTCTGTCTCCTCCCCGTGATGCTTGTGCATACACAAGGCTCTTGCTCCTGGCTGAGATCTCTCAAAATATTAATGCTCTGTATTCAGTCTACTGCCACTTCCATGAAGCTTTCCCTTATGTTTCTAGTCAGTGAAAGGCACCCTTCTGTGCTCCCACAATACTTTATGCCTACTCCTATCATCGTATGGCCCTATTTTATCCTAATAGTTCATTTACTTGCCATCTAGCAAGGACATATTATTATCTTGAAGACAAAAGGTAATGGTATTTTTAAATTTATTTTTGTTTTGAGAGAGAGAGACAGTACAATAGAGGGAAGGCCAGAGAGAGAGAGAGAGAAAGAGAGAATCCTAAGCAGGCTCCGCAATGACAGCACCGAGCCCAATGTGGCTTGAACTCATGGACCATGAGATCATGACATGAGCTGAAACAGAGTCAGATGCTTCACTGACTGAGCCACCCAGATGCCCCCCAAGGTAATGATTTTTAATTAATTATATTTCCAGGACTTCATATAGTACCTTGCATACTGCAGCTGCTAAAAAAAGTAGATTGTTGATAGAATAACCCGTGCAACTTCCCCTTCGGTTCACTTCAATGACCGTCTGTTTAGTTTCTACTACACTGTTAACTTGCTTGCAAGGCTGTGTTTTATCCTTTCAATGAATCATAAAGTCCTTGTAGGCACCAACAATGGTATAGAACTTAATTTTTCTTTGATTCTTCTATAATACCCTCTACACAACTAGGTATACATAAATATTTGTTTAATTGAAGATTAGCGTGATTTCTCTTCTTTTGAAGAAAATAAGTACATGCAATTTTTTTCTTAAGTACATGCAATTTACAGTAGCCTTCTAATTTGGTCCTTCAGGTAGGTCCTGCCAACTTTGCTGCATCATATATCATATGTATTTTAATGATTAGATATTTGTCATATCTCTTAGACTTATGGCCATGTTTATTTTAAGACCCTCTGCTCAACAACTCCAGGACTTGTTTGTACTGGAGAGAAATTCAATAAGCACTGAATGATGATAGGATATTGGATGTTTTTGTTGTTGTTTGCTTTGTTTTGTTTTTTGTTTGTTTGTTTGTTTGTTACCAGATGAGCTCCTAACAATTCCCTAGTCTGTCCCTGTGAACTTGCCTAAATGATAGAGGATACTACACATTTCACAATGCGCTCGCTGCACCTCACATCTGGTGACAGAAATACAGAGTTAAGGAATGATGCTAAAGGACCTTCAGTTAGTTACTTCTTTTGTTTGAAACCAAGTTTGCTCATCTATAAAAACAAGAGGGAGGACAGCATGATCTGAGTTCTCTCCATGTTGTGTAAATCTCTTCCTTCAAATTGAGGCAGTTGGAGGAGGGCATAGGGCATAGGCTAAGGGTAGACAATGGGATGTGCTGCCTTATTGAGCCAGCTGCTTCACCCTGCAAACCACCCAGGAGTCCCCTGCTGATTGAGCAGCAACATAGGGATGGGTGCAGAGAAGCTAAGTGTTCAAGTGCAGTAACATCTAGGACTTGCTGTAAGCTACCCTTACAACAAGTCCCAGAGAGACAGCCTTTTATTGTTTTTATCTACTTATTTAGAATACGAGCAAATGGGAATGTATTGAGGTCAAATAATGTGCACAAAGTCACATAGCTGGACTAGGGCAGATCCAGAACTGGAACTCACATCTGACTTCAGAATCCCACACGCTCCCTCCCCTCGGCTGTGCAGTCAGTCCCAGGTCTGCGATTAGCCCTCTATCTTTATTTAAACAACAGTGTGATTTTACCACATGTCATTAGAAGCGGCTGGGAGCATCATTAACACTTGGGGCCACAAGAGTACCGTTTAGTGCAATGAAGCAGACATCTTTTCATACAAATAATTTATTTGCACCAAAGGTTTCCACTTGAGCACCCAAAGTGAATTGGACTAATGTATTATTTTATACTAATGAGGTAGTTGGAACCTGGTGTGTTTAGGGTTTATGAAATTTCAGACTAGCTTTTAAGCCTTTTATTTATTTTCTGGTGGATTACAAGCAAAACGTAACCTATATGATTCTTATCCATTTACACGTTTACTTCGTGAAACCTATTTGGATGAATTATTTAATGTCCCCTGTTTATGTTCTTTTCTTAAAGGCCATTTGAAGAGCCTTTTTTAAAGAAACAGAATGTGTTGATTTTGATGCCAAGTGTAAATGAATTTGAACCATGAACAAGTTTGGAATTTAAGGTGACGCATTGAACTCCAGAGGCCCCAGTCTGCTTCCAACCTTGGCAAATGCATTCTTTAACCTCCGAAGCAGTTATATTGGAGCAATCCAGAGGGATAACAGGGCTCTAATGGAAATTGTCAACAAAATTGAAAAGAAAAAAAGAAAGCATATTTTAAAATCCCAGAACTTGAGAGGTCCCTAACTCCAAACAACTGAGGCATAAAACTCGAGAAGGCTTCAAATAGCTTTAATCTGCTGGCGAATCTATCCTTTGATAGCATGTAAAATCCAGGCTGAGGAGAGTGTGCCTAAGGGTTTCAGTACACTAACTCCAAGATTGATTTTGCTCAAGGACCTGACCGGCATTCAAAAAAAGAAGTAGCAAGAAAGGGAGCAGGAAGAAAGAAAGGAGGTTTAGAGAGAGACAGACAGAAAGAGAGTAAAGGAGGGGAAGGAGGGAGTGTTGAGAGACCAACAACTTGGGTTTGAACTCTGGTTCTGCCATTGACATACAGGATTTCAAGCAGATGTCTTGAACCAATCTGAGCCTCAGGTTTTTTTTTTTTTTTTTTAATATGCATAATGGGAACAAGGGTCCAGACTTGACAGTGTGGGACTGATTGGGGGGGGGGTGATAGAAGTGGGGAGACTGTTATTCCCCCACTCTCTCCTGGCAGTCCTCCTCTCCATCTGTCCCCATCCTCTCCCTTAACCGAGTTGTGTTGCTTCTCTCTGGTCACGGGCAAGTCTTCCCAATCTGCTCTAGACCTTGTGCCTAAGTTCATCTCCTTCTGTTCGTTTTCACTCTACTGTTTTTTTCTGCTTCTCATGATTCCTTCCGTTTGTCATTTGTTTTTGGATCCTTGTAGGGAGCCTTCACACATCTCTTGACCTTCAAGTTGCCCTTGTGTTGCCACTCAACTCTCTTCTCCATTTCCATATTCAGGATTCTTAGAAGGCGTATATGCAGAAGCCTCCTTCCCTTCTTCCCCTCTGGAGAGCTTCTCAATCCATTCCCATATGGCTTCCACCACCTGCCCTTCTACTACTCCCTGGAAACTGCCTTTTCCAAGTTCACCAAATGGTCGCCATAGTGCAGAATCCACTAGACAGTTTTGTTGGGGCTTCTGTGACTACAAACCTTCTGGATGTTCTTGCCACCTCTCTAGAAGCTCCTTCTGAGTCCTTTCTTTTTTTTTCTTTTTTTTTTTTTTTTAATTTTTTTTTTTCAACGTTTATTTATTTTTGGGACAGAGAGAGACAGAGCATGACGGGGGAGGGACAGAGAGAGAGGGAGACACAGAATCGGAAACAGGCTCCAGGCTCTGAGCCATCAGCCCAGAGCCTGACATGGGGCTCGAACTCACGGACCGCGAGATCGTGACCTGGTTGAAGTCGGACGCTTAACCGACTGCGCCACCCAGGCGCCCCCTGAGTCCTTTCTGATGGCCTATTCTCTTCCTTCCAATCTCTGCACGTTGGAACATCCCTGGGCCCTTTCTCTTCCGTGTCCACTCTCCCAGCTAGGCACCTGAAATCTCCTATGTACCCAAGACTCTCCAGTTTACCCCTCTCCCAGCCTCTCTCTTGTCCAGTCTCACATTTCAGTGTCATCTCAGCAGTTCTATTTGAGTATCTCCCAGGCATCCTAGGCTGAACATGTTCAAGACTGAAGCCGTGTTTCTCTCCTAGCTATGCCTCTCTCCCAGGCTTCGCCAGCTCAGTGAGCGACCTGTTGCTCGTGTCTGAAACCTGGGAGCTATTCTGGAAACCTACTCTTCCTCACAGATCACATTAAATGTAACACCCAGTCCTGTTAACTCATGTCCCCCAATAATTCTGTGTTAGCTCTCTTTCGTTGAGATCCACTGATGTCACTCACCCAGACTGTGGGACTGACTTCCAGGCTGCTTTTCCTACATCTCCTTCTGCGGTCCTCAATCCTGCTCTCCACACAGCAGTGTGTGATCTTCAAGAAATGCAACGTGGTGATGCTGTTCCCCAGCTTAAAAACCTTCATTTGGGTTTCAGTGGTACTTACTATAATATCCAACATTTTTATCGCAATCTGCAAGACCCTTCGTGGTCTCACCTTTGCCTCTTTACAATATCCTCTCACTCATCACCGACCCTCTTACCCACTGCTGATCGTTTTTGGCAAGGCAGCTTGCAGTTTAACATTTTTTGTGTGTGTTTTAAAGGACAAGCCATCACAAAAAACTGAGAGTCGAGATGCCACAAAGACAGAAGTCCTTTTGCTTATGCTTATCGTAGAATTTATTATCTTATGTGCATCCTGAAGGAATGTTGGGAGAAAGGAGAACATTTAGCACATATTGGCAAATATGTTTTACAAGGGCTTCCTTTCATTTATGATAAAATAATAACATCAGAAGGAGCTTGGAGGTCATCTATTTCTACTCTTCCTTTGAAGAAGAGGAGACAGAGGTTCAGAGAGGTGAAACGACTCTTGAGTTCACAGACCTTGCTAGTTCTTATGTGATGAAAAACACTCTTGGCCAGGTACAGCTATGAGCAGACCATGTTCACCTTTCTTAGACGAAAGCCATCTTTTGGTCTTCAGATGGTTCACCACTGTTATCAGGGATAAAAACCTTGTCATCTGTGTGTTCCTATGAATACATTTAAGGAAAGGTGTTGTAAAAATGCCACTCATAGCGTAAATCTCATTCTTTAGTGGCAATAAAGGACTCTTCCTTTCCCTTTAGATACTTCAGGCACAGTGAAGGCAGAACTTTTCAAGTTGAAGGCGTCCAGAAGCCTTTCACTCTTGTACCTAAAATCCTACCATTCAGAGGACACCCAAGTGTCAAACTGGTTGTGACTGCAAAGAACCAGGGCAGCTTTGTCAATGCCTCAGTTTCCCCATATGTGGAACAGAAATAATGTCCATCTATCAGTGTGTTTATGTCACAAAATTGTGGTGATAAATAAGAAAATACACTTTTCCTGTTTTGTTTGCTTCTTTAGTCAAATTATATAGTTAATTGTATTTCTTCCCTGTAACTAAAGGGGTTGGGGGATATGTATGTATATATGTATTGTATATACACATAAGCATGTAAACATATATGTTATCTTCGTCTTTTTAGCTGCTATCACAAAATGCCAGTGATTGGGTGGCGTATAAACAACAGACATTTATTGCTCACGATTCTGGGGACTGGAAGTCCAAGGTCAAGGCACTGGAGGATTCAGTGTCTGATGAGGGCCTGTTTGCTCATAGATGGCTGTCTTCTCACTGTGTCCCCACGTGGCGGAAGGAGCAAGGGAGGTCTCTAGGGTCCCTTTTATAGGAGCACTAATACCATTCATTGGGGTTCCACCATCATGACCTAATCCCCTCCCTAAAACCCCACCTCCTAATACCAGCACCTTGGTTAGATTTCAACATATGAATTTTGGAGGGAGGTAAACATTCAGTCTATATCATACATGCACTTAGACGTTCTCCTTTGTAGTACTTACCACAGTTGTAATTATGTAGCGATTCATTTAAATACATGTCTCATGTGGGACTCTATCTGAATTCTAAGCGTTAGGTAAGCAAGAGTCATTCTTGTTCCATTCTCTGTTGAATGTGAGCACCTACAAATATGTACTTTTAAATTTTCTTATATATAATTTATTGTCAAGTTAGCTAACATACAGAGTATACAGTGTGATCTTGGCTTCGGGAGTAGATTCCCATGATTCATCACTTACATACAGCACCCAGTACTCATCCCAACAAGTGCCTTCCTCAATGCCCATCACCCATTTTCTCCTCCCCTCCTGCCCACCCCCCCCCCCCCCCACCCTGCATCAACCCCGAGTTTGTTCTCTGTATTTAAGTCTCTTATGGTTTGGCTCCCTCATAGTCTGTAACTGTTTTTTTTTTTTTTCCTTCCCTCCCCCCATGGTCTTCTGTTAAGTTTCTCAAATTCCACATATGAGTGAGAACATATGATATCTGTCTTTCTCTGACTGACTTATTTCACTTGGCATAATACCCTCCAGTTCCGTCCATGTGTTGCAAATGGCAAGATTTCATTTTTTTCATTGCTGAGTAGTATTCCATTGCATGTATAAACCACATCTTCTTTATCCATTCCTGAGTTGATGGATGTTTGGGCTCTTTCCATAATTTGGCTATTGTTGAAAGCACTGCTATAAACATTGGGGTACACGTGCCCCTATGAATCAGCACTCCGGTATCCTTTGGATAAATTCTTACTAGTGCTATTGCTGGGTCATAGGGTAATTCTATTTTTAATTTTTTGAGGAACCTTCACGCTGTTTTCTAAAGTGGCTGCACCAGTTTGCATTCCCACCAACAGTGCAAGAGGGTTCCCCTTTCTCTACATCCTCACAAACATCTGTTGTTTCCTGAGTCGTTTATTTTTTTATTATTACAACTTTTTTAATGTTTATTTATTTTTGAGAGAGAGACACACACAGAGTGCAAGTGAGGCAGGGGCAGAGAGAGAGAGGGAGACACAGAATCGGAAGCAGGGTCCAGGCTCTGAGCTGTCAACACAGAGCCCGATGCGGGGCTCGAACTCACAGACCGTGAGATCATGACCTGAGCCAAAGTCAGAAGCTTATTGAGTTGTTGATTTTAGCCCCTCTGACTGGTGTGAGGTGGTATCTCAATGTGTTTTTGATTTGTATTTCCCTGATGATGAGTGATATTGAGCATTTTTTCATGTGTCTGTTAGCCATGTGGATGTCTTCTTTGGAAAAGTGTCTATTCATGTCTTGTGACCATTTCTTCACTGATTATTTGTTTTTAAGGTGTTGACTTTGGTAAGTTCTTTATAGATTTTGGATACTAACCCTATATGTCGTTTGCAAATACCTTCTCCCATCTGTCAGTTGCCTTTTAGTTTTTTGTTGATTGCTTCCTTTGCTTTGCAGAAGCTTTTTATCTTGATGAGGTCCCAATAGTTCACCTACAAATATTTGTCTATTAAATTTACATTTAATTTTTGGTGTTGAGTTAAGTGCCAAACACTTTTCTAGACTCTGGATGTCCGGCCATTTAAAAAAAAAAATCTTGGGGCGCCTTGGTTGCTCAGTCGGTTAAGCATCCCATGTTAGCTCAGGTCATGATCTCACAGTTTGTGAGTTCAAGCCCCACATCAGGTGAGCTAGAGCCCAGCTTTCTGTGAGTTTGAGCCCCACATCTGCTCTGAGCTGACAGTGTGGAGCCTGCATGTGATTTTCTCTCTCTCCCTTTCTTTGTGCCTTGTGGGATTCTCTCTCCTTCCCTCTCTGCTCCTCACTCACTCAAACTCTCAAACTCTCTCTCCCTCTCTCTTTCGTCTCAAAAAAAAAAAAAAAAAAAAAAGAAAAAAGGCTCTGGCTTATGGTGCTTCATTCCAGGGAGGTAAGACAGATGATCATATATCCCTGTTTCTCCATTTACTAGCTGTGTGATTTCAGGCAAATTATTCAACCTGTTTGTGCCTTAATTTCCTCATCTGCAAAATGAGAGGTAATTCTCCATGGGTCTCTCCTATTTTCTACCTCTTGCTAACAGCTGTTTTTTAGACCAACTTTTCAAGTATATTTTGTGTTTCGAATAGTCTAGGAAGGTCTCTCTCTGGTGTCAGGGCGGAATTGCTCCCTGACAGTTTAGCAAACATCATGTTTCCTATGAGGCAAAATTTGGGCAGGTTTGACAGTGGCCTCATTGTAAGATTGGAGGCTTCATATGCTCAGGTTCCTCCAAAGTGATTGGGGTCCACAGTGCACACAGCATCCACATGGTCCCACCTATGTCGTGCAGTGGGACTTGGGGACAGCAGGGGTGACCAATGCCCATATAAAGCTCATGATGCCTGCAGTGCTGTGAGTAACAGTATCTTTTGCCTCTGATCCAGGGATCTCAAAGCTTCTGACAGCATCTACGTGTGGCAGGTTGGCAGCCGGGAAAAATCTCAGATTCTATCTAGTTGTTGACAATAATGTTAATTTCTAATTTCTGATGTTGTGATGAGGATTAAAAGGAAGACTGCCCTTGTATTTGCTGTTATTTTGTCTGGAATGTTCTTCCCCCCCACCCAGAACTTTGTTTACTCATTCACTCACCTCCTTTATGTTTTTCCTCAGTTAGTACCTTCTCAGTGAGGTCTATCTGGACTCCCCTATTTAACGCATCAGCTTCCTACTACATCAGTCAGGGTTCAACCAGAGAAATGGAAGTAGCGGGAGATTTGTAGCAAAAATTTCTTTTAAGGAATTGGTTTATGGAATTGTGAGAGCTGGCTGGGCAGGTGTGACATGGCAGGCCAGCAGGTGGGCCAGGCTGGAGCTCTCAGGCAGGAGCTGACACTGAAGTCCACAGGCAGAATTTCCTCTTCCTCCGGGAAGCCTCAGCTTTGGTCTCAAGACATTTCAACTGATTAAGTCAGGCCCACCCAGACTACCAAGGATCATCTCCCTTACTTCAAGATAACTGGTTATGGACTCTAATCACATCACAGGAGACCTTCCCAGGAGCACCTAGGTGTGTGTTTACTGGAATCACGGGGACCATGGCCTACACATGTTGACATGTCAGACTTGTACAGTCTCCTCTCCAATGCTCCCTATTCTCTTTCTCTGTTTTGTTTTTTGCTATGGCACATCTCAGCATCTAATTCACTATTTGACTTATCTTGTCAGTTGTGTGTCTCCCCCGCTGCAAGGTAGACCCACGAGGAGAGAGGTTTTTGATTTCACCGTTGCGTTCTCTGCACCCGCAGTGGTGCTTGGCCAATCAATACTTGTTGAACAACTGAATGAACGAAGGAGAAGTGCTTAGAACAGGGCCTGGCACATGGGAAGTGTGGGATCAGTGCGAGCTACTGGTATCATAAATGTGCACACAATACCAGTGTAAATACTTTGCATATATGGGCCTCAGCATTTTTTTCACATTTTCCTCTTTCGATCCCAGACAGCTTTTCAAAGGTGCCGTCTGCCCTCCAGCAGAAATCTAGTCAGTTCTCCTTTCTCAGCACGCCGGACCCCACCTGCCGCCCTCTCCAGCCTACCTGAGCATCTCTCGAAAGCATCCGTGCCCCGCCCTCGCTGAGATCTCTTCACACCCATCCCTCGGTGCTCTGGGCTGCACCCCGTACTCTCTTCCTTTGCATGAGATGCTCACTCCGCCGTGAATACTTCCCCCAACTTTGTCCTCACCCGGCTTATTTATTCATCCTCAGCACTCAGTTCAGGCGTTGACTTCTGTTCAAGGTCCTTCCTGGTCCGTCTTTTTTTTCTTTTCATTCCTCTGTGTTCCAAAGTCAGCTCTGTTGTAATGCTCAACCAACCTCACTGCTCCACACCGATGGTCTCTTCACTCACTCCACCGTCAGACCCTTGAGGACGAGGTCATGTGGTTCATCTGAGCCCCACCAGAACACAGCGCAGCTTCTGGCATGCAGAGATGCCCGATAAATAAACTGGGGCCAGATGAGTTCTGTTCAATGGAGTTTCCCAAACGGTGCCCAAGCGGCCGCTTTGCTCAGCATCATTCAAGAGCAGTGCCTCTCAACCTTCATCCTGCCTGACAGTCTCCCCAAGAGTTTCAAAAATACAATGCCTGAGAGAGCCTGGGTGGTTCAGTGGGTTAAGCAGCAGACTCTTGATCTTGGCTCAGCTCATGATCTCATGGTTTGTGAGATCGAGCCCCATGTCAGGTTCTACACTGACAGCACAGAGCCTGCTTGGGATTCCCTCTCTCTCTCTCCCTCTCTCTCTCCCTCTCTCTCTCTCTCTCTCCCTCTCTCTCTCTCTCTCTCTCTCTCCCCCTGCTTCTCTCTCTCTTTCTCTCTCAAAATGAATAAGTAAAAAAAACCCATAAAAAATAGACAATGCCTGGGCTTCAACCCAGGCTTTCTGATTAAGCTCATCCACTGTGAAGCTTGGGTGTTGGTATTTTTCTTAGAAGCTCTTTAGGTAATTTTGCTGTGTAGCCAGAGGGGAGAAACACAGCCCTATGTGTAACTTTTCTCAAAGTTTCTAGTTTATTTGCTCTATATCTGGTGAGAGGAGCAGGGCTGCCTTTTTCTCTCTAAATCAAGAGCAGTTTTGTGTCCCAAATCCTTGCTCCTGTCCCAGGCGCTACTCAAAGTTAACCTGTGTTTCTGGCCTTGGGAAGTCTGGCCAGGGAGGAATTGGTATTTTTACTGCATTTCAACCTTTCATTGAAAAGGGTGTAGTATATGTTCATGGACAGATGCTTCAAAGCTAGTAGAATGATCCAGAATTCATCATTCTAGCTCACATTTGTTCTTTGGGAGCGGGAAGGAGGGTGTAGGCGGGTGGGGTGTTGTGAAGGCTCTGAGTGAGACGGTACCCTGTCAGGGTGTCTGAATTTTTTCCTGTCCAACCACCTTTATCTCCACATGGTGGTCAAGAGGGAAGACTCCGGGGGCACCTGGGTGGCTCAGTCAGTTAAGCGTCCAACTCTTGATTTCACCTCAGGTCATGATCTCACTGTTCTTGGGTTCGAGCCCCACATTGGGCGCTGTGCTGACAGCTCAGAGCCTGGATTCTGCTTTGGATTCTGTGTCTCCCTCTCTCTCTGCCCCTCCCCTGCTCGTGATCTCTCTCTCTTTCAAAATAAATAAATAAACTTGAGAGAGAGAGAGAGAGCGAGAGAGAGACAGAGAGAGAGAGAAGACTCTCGAGTCAAATGCCTGAATTTAAGCCCCAGCTCAGGCATTTAGTAGTCTGTAGTCCTGAAACTTTTTGTGCCTCAGTTTCCTCAACTGTCAAGAAGGGGAGGAAATAAGATGGCGGAGGAGCGGGGGATCCGGATTTCCCTCATCCCTCCAACGCAGCTGTATTGAGGTCAGAACACTTGGAACACCCGGGAGCTCAATCTGCGACGTGATAGAAAAATCTCCACAGGTGGAGGGAGACAGCTTGGTGGGACAGGGGTGCGTGTATGCGAACTGGGGGAGGTAAGACGGCATAGGCACAGGGGGGAGGGAGCCCCTTCTGGGGTGTTACCTCAGCTGCCACATGGGGCCATAGCCCTGCCACATAGGATCTTGAGGATGAAAGTAGGTGCCCCAACGCAAAGCTGTTACTACTGCCCTCTCCCCGGGCCTTCCTCTTCACCCCCCAACCCCCGGCTCAGGTGAGGCCACCTCTTCCCTCACCTGTCCTGCTCCAATGGCCCCTTCCTTGCCCCCACCCACTTCAAATCCATCTGGCACAGGGCCTGCCCTGCTGCCTTCTGGATGAGTTATTTTGATCAAGTTTTTCACCTGTCTGATCATCTCCAGAGGCTCTTGGTAGCCCTGATTCCTCTGCCCTCCTTTCCAGTCTCCTAAGACTGAGAGCCGCCCAGACAGAGCTGGCTAACGACACGCGTCACTGTTCGCTCGCATCCTTCCACCTGCAGCACCCTTCGTCTGATTCCGCCATTTCCCCTTTGTCATCCCTGCCACGTGCTTTAGACTTTCCCCCTCACCACCTTTGCTGGAGCGACCCCGTGAGCCCAGGACCTTTGTTGTCTCCTCTGTGGTCACGTAAATCTGAACTCTGCCATGATGGCCTTGTACCTTCCCGTTAACTTCGTGCTTTGACTTCAGCCTGCACTGCTGACTCTTCTGGGAGCCCCACATTTTGCTTAGGGTATGCTAATCCATGAACAAAGCAAGCCCCCAACCTCAGTGGTTTAGCCCTCGGTGGTTCTTTTCTCACAGCTGCCGCAACCCAGTGCGGGTCTCCATCCTTGAGTGCCGGGTCCCTATGCCCCAGCACTTACCTGAGGGCCTAGCTTCTTCCTTAGGGCCCCTGTGTCCACTTCCCAGGGCCTCTGTGTCCAGAAGATCGCTTAGGGGCTGGCCGTAAATGACACACACACCAAGCTCACCGACGTTTCTTTAAACTCCGTGGGAGGGGCCGATCTAATTGTGACGGAGGCAGGAGCCTGTAGTCTGCCTTTGCGCGCAGGTAGCACAGGAAACTGATACACAAACATGCAGCATTATCTCTGCTGCAGTCACTACAGCATGGTGTGACAGTTGACATTTCCAGCTACTTTGCAAATGGCCCGTAGTTATTTGGGATGCAGCTATGGTCTGAATGTGTTTTGCTGCCACAAACTCATATGTTGAAATCCTAATGCCCAGTACGATGGTGTTGAGAAGTGGCATCTTTGGGAGGTCATCAGGTCATGAGGGTGGAGCCTTGTGAATGGGATTGGTGCCCTTTTAACATAACCCCCTCAGAGCCTCCTAGCCCCTTCCACCACGTGAGGACACAAGACAAAGTCTGCAACCTGCCAGAGGTCTTTCTCTAGACACTGAATCTGCTGACACCATGATCCCAGACTTCCAGCCTCAAGAACCGTGAAAAATAAATGTCTGCTGTATGTAATCTCCCCGTCTGGTACTTTGCAGTAGTCCAGTCTGAACAGACGAAGACAGATGCTTTCTTGAGATGGAATTCACTGGTGCTTTCTTTCCAGGGCCGCGCGGTTAAGAAATGAGACGTGATCAGCTGTGCTTTGCTTTGGTCCATAGAGACCTTGGTTGGCATTCTCCGAGGACATGGGAGCTGCGGCCTAGTCATGGTGGAAAGCACCCTAAAACGAGAGAGGGGGTGATGGGAGGGAAGAAAGAAGATGGATGGAATGAATGAAGAGTTTTACAGTTTATCAAGCTAGGGGTGCTGGAATCTCTACAAAATATATTTGCGCCCCCCCCCCCCCAATATCACAGGCTATTTCTGGATGTGTCTTTCTCTTCTGGCTAGATAGGTTGTGGGTTGAATTGTGTGCCCGCTAACCCCTAATACCTGTGCCTACGAATTTACTTGGAAACAGGGTCTCTGTGGATGCAACCGAGTTACAGTGAAGTCATGCTAGAGTAGCATCGGCCCTACTCCAATGACTGGTGTCCTATGGGAAGAGGGAAATGTGAACACAGACACTCAGAGAGGAGAACGCCACGTGAAGACAGAGACTCGGTCGCAAAGAAATGGCCACGTGAAGACGGAGGCAGAGACTGAAGTTACGCAGCTACAAGCCAAGGAGCCTCAAGGATCTCTAGAGACCCCTGAAGCTTTAAGAGGCAGGGAGGACTCTTCTCCAGAGCCTTCAGAGGGAGCATGGCCTTGCTGATGCCTTGACTTCAGGCTTCCAGCTTCCAGAACTGTGAGAATACATTTCTCTTATTTTAAGCCCCCCTCGTTTGCGGTGCGTGGTTAAGGCAAACCTTGGGAAACCTGCACAATACCCAGCTCATGGGCCTCTGGAGACAGGGACTGAGCAGTGAAATTTGGGGACCATTCTTTAGGGGCAAGGATTTCTCTTTCTAGCTCTCAAATCCGACTCGCAGAGCCCAGGGGAGTACTCGGCTCGGAGAACTGGTTCAGTCGTGCGAAGTTTCTATTGATTGCTGGTTGAGGGGAGCTGCGAACTGAGAGTCAAGAGGTGTGAAATGATTAGCTTCCTGTCTTGGGGCACCCACACATCCGAGACCAGTCCCTTTGGGATGTCTGAAGGAATGTGGAGTGTGTTCATCATGTCTTCTTATTCTGTATTTTTTCCAGCTTTATTGAGGAATAATCGACAAATGTAATTGTATACACTTATTCTGTCTTTTTGATGCTTTGACATCGTGGGGGCTTTGCTAACCCTGGTGGGACTGCCCTACCTGGGGCCAGCTGATTCCTAGAGGCAGTTGGCCTCTGGGTGCCATCTTTCATGTGTAAACCAATCTACCCACCGCTCAGTCCTCAACCATCTCCCTTCTCAGCTCTACACTCCAGGCCGCCCTTCCCTGCCCTGGTCATCTCTGGGGCAAGTGCCAGACTGTGGGGACAGACCCTAGGCCCCAGATCCCACTTAAATGATTCACACCAGCCAATCCCACACCTGCTTACTCTGTACTCCCTCCCTGGTCTGTCCTGTAGACACCACAGTAAAGAGTAAAGGCTCTTGTCCCCGGCACCCCCCACCTTTCCTCCTGACTGAATGGTGATTCTTCCCATGGCTCCACAGGGCATGGTGTGAGAATGAGGAAACGTCCTCCTTCATGACAGTCATTTCTCTGCGCGCTTTACCACGTCTGATGAGAAAACTCCCAGGTACCCATTAAAAAGAATGGTTTGGGAAACTGCTAGGAATCCAGAGAGAGTGGGGCCAGAGGGGAGGGGGTGTAGTGAGTGGAGGGTGGATGGGAATGACAGGGATCAGGCTCTAGAGGACAGGGCAGGGATGAGAGAAGACAGCCAGAGGCCATCGGGGCACCGGGCATTCCTCAGGCACAATCTGGAGTGTGGAACCACAGACTGCTTTGGATGCCTGCTGTGAGCCCCTGCCTCTCCCCAGGGGCAGGGGCGTGGGTGGGCAGAAAGGGCCCTCATGCACATCTCTGGTGGCAGGAATAAAGGGTGTGTGGGTTGGGGCTGAGGAGCCAGGGTCTCCCTCCAGGAGCAGGCTTCAGGGAGATAACTCAGAGAGGATGTGGAGGCTGACAGGGTGACTTTGGTGAGAAAACAGGCCAGGTCCCTGGAGAAGAACAGGAAGCCAGTTTGGGCCTTAGAAGCAGCTTGGCATAAAAAGAAAGCATTCCCAGGGGACCCTGTGCTGTTAGAAAGGCAACCCGCCCTTCTGCGGGCTCTGAGCCCTCCCTCCCAAGGCCCCGATGAAAGGAGGGACCTGACAGCCTCAATCAATTCCCCTTTATCTCATGTCTTCCTGAGGAAGGATAATCCTCTGTTTTGTAGTCTCTCCCCATCCAGCATGTAGCATCCATTGATTTTTGTAGTTATTTTTGCTAGTTGATACAGGTGCTAAAGGAGAATGACCCACAAGTCTGAAGTTGACCTTGAGAGAGCCCTGTCACTCCTGAGAGAGACAAATTTTTGTTGTTTCTGTTTTTAAAGGGCCAGGTCCCACAGCCTACAGTACATAGGTGCTCTTTGAAAGAGTGCACGGAGATTCTGATTTAAGCCTTTTATTCTTTTCTGTCACCCCCGCACCCCCCTCCAAAATGAAACCCTTTTCCTGGTTAGTTATTCATCCAAACTCATGGTGGCATAATGTCCCATCAGATACCACAGCTTGCTTACAGGCCATTAGGAGAAAAGAAGTCACAGACATAACAGCAACACAAGGTCAAATCATAGCATCATGATTCAGAATAACTATTATTTAGGCCTTTGTGCCTCACAAAGCCCTTTCTCCTCTTCCTAGTTCCATCTCTTTGTGAAATCAGAGTTGTACACATTAGGAATCTGAGCCTCAGAGGAGATTCATTCATTCATTCATTCAGCAAATAGCCATCAAGCGTCCCAGTACTAAGATGTGGGTGCTGGGGATCCAGTGTGACCAAAAGAGATGAGCTTTCTGCCTTCCTGGCATTTATTTGCACCTGAAAATGGGCTTGAACTCAGGTCTTCTGCTCAGTGCGACAGGTGGATTTCCAAGGCAGTGTGGGGTGGAGTTTGCCCCTCACCGGCTGTGAGATTCTGGGAAAATTCCTGAACTTACTTGAGTCTCGATGATTGCACCTGCTTCAGAGGTTGCTGAGAAGTTTGGAAATTATGGAGATTAAATGCCTGGCCCATAGTCTGGGCTGCACACAGGAAAGCTGTCAGGACTGTGCATGTCTGGAACTGGGAGGGGTCTCTTTCCCCTTGAGGAAGGGAGCAGAGGAGCTCCTGGGAGTGAGTGTTGACTTGATCTGGGCAGTGAGACTCATTCCTATTCTTGAGAAACTATCTTTCCCATATGTTAGAAGGTGCTTGGTTGTAGCCTAAGTGTTTTATGTAATGACCTCACTTCCTCATTAGAATTTATCCCCAAGCTTGTGAGTTTAAATCAACATATACAGAAAGTCCCAGTGAGAGTCACGAAGTGGAAAAGAAGCTAAATAATCGGGTGCAGAAATGCAAATAAATATGAAACTGGGTTCAGTACTTTTATAAATCTTCCTCTGCAGTGGCACAGAGGTGCTCTGAAGTCAGGTGCGGAGCCTAGGTTCGAATCCTGACTGCACTAAGTGTAGTTTGTGCCATGCGTAAGTGCAGGCAACCCTCTGGGTCTCAGTTCTCGCCACGAGTTGGGAAGAACAACTCCTCCATTATGGGGTCTGCGCGTCTTAAGAGAGAGAACGGATGGAGTCTGCACGTCTTCAGAGGGAGAACACTTGTAAAGCACTTAGCATGGCACCTGGCCAGCAAAGATGAGCTGAAAAAAGTTAAATAAATGCACCAAGACTGGTTGCTTCTTGCCTATTCAGTTTGGTTACTGCATGATGGGGAGGGGAGAGCACTTTTCTGGCTTCCAGAGTCCTGGGTCTGGCCGTGGGTCAGCTCCTTAGTCAGAAACCGTTCAGGGTTTCTGTGTTCTTCTTTATAAAACCAATAGTGGCACCACACCTGGGTTTCTGTACCTTTCTTGTAGCTCAGACGCGATCCCAGAAGCTGCTTCAGGAATTTCCAATATTTCAGGAAGCCCGCTGGCTATTTTCCGGGTAGGCTAAAGAAAAGTACACAAGCTAGGAAGTGGGACGCATGTCTTATCCTGTCATTCCTTGGTTTAAAAACTCTTCCAAGGCTCTGCATTTCCCTTGGAGTAGAGCAGCGTCTTCACAACGTCCAACACGGCCCTCCGCCATCTCTTTCTCCGCGACGTCTCTGGTCATCTACAACACTATCCTTTGATTCTGTCCAGCTGCACTGAGCCTCTT
Organism: Leopardus geoffroyi; assembly: GCF_018350155.1. NCBI lineage: Eukaryota > Metazoa > Chordata > Mammalia > Carnivora > Felidae > Leopardus > Leopardus geoffroyi. The sequence goes on along the minus strand of NC_059327.1, from coordinate 195,734,069 downwards.
GTCCCCCTGACACTCCAGGCATCCTTTGCTGTTCCCACCTTTGCTTAGACTGCTCACTCCCCACATACCCACGTGGCTCACTCTTAGCTCCTCTGACTGGCACTTTCGCCACAAATCCTGTGCCGAAATTACAGCTAACACTCCTCACGTTCACCACCCCCTCCACATATCTCCACGGACACGGCGCTTACGTTGCTTTTCTTTTTCTGATAACTCTTACCATTTTATAATACACAATATATAATGCACAATACAATATAATACACAATATGATGTATTTTATAATAGCATTTTATAATGCACCATATAATACACATTTCATAACAGGATTCACTTATTATTTTCTTGTAAATTAGTTTTGACTTCCTTTGCCAGTAGAATTGATGCTACCTGGAATTTTTTTTTTCTTAACATTTTGTTCCACGTACCCCAAACAATGCCTGTCACAAAGCAGGCACTCACTCTATATATGATTGTTAAATGAATATATAAATTTTGGCTTGGATTCTATTGACTCATGATGACTTTATTTCTGGAAAGAAACTCTTATTGGAAGTTTTAAATATAAAATGTGGAAATTAATTATTACTTAATAATAGTTTGCCAGTTTGCTTAATAGATACAATCTTTCAAACAGGATGTAGGTGAATATTGGTGAAGTCATAGACTCTTCGTGGCAAATGTTATAAACAAAGGTGTCTTTTTTAGAAAACCCATTTGAGACCTAAAGTTTCTTAGAAATATGTGAATGTGTGCTGTGGGGAGTGTGCAGGGAGGTTAGACTTACTGCTTCCCCAACAGAACCCACCATATTGAGCTCTGCAGCCCCAGCATTGAACACCTTATCATAGTAGTTGCTCAGTTAATCTCCGTGGATTTGTTTTGAACTGAGCATAAGATGAAAATATTATCTCAAGAATTTTTTTTTCACTGGAACTGAATACCTAAGGGGAAATATTTTTATTATATCATTAAGTAAGAGAAGACAAGGAGACACAGTATTTATGCCCTGATTATCTCTCCCCACCAACTTGCTATTTATCTCCATGGGGACACTAGAGGCAATAATTAGAGAATTAAACCTCCCTTTCTCAGTCATGCAGTGCACACAATCACTTGCCATTTGGTATTTATTTTCCAGATGAAGGAGTTTAATTTATTTTCTTTCTTCCCTTGGGACCCCAGCTGGGTGACCTAGAGCAGCCTCCAGGTTTAGCTGAGCGGGGCCTCCATTTTCATTGTCCTGTGGGCCTCTCTCACCTTTGGGCAGGTAAAGAAATATGCGGGAGCCTTGGATGCAATCAAATCCTCATCTGTGTCAGATGGCAATGGATGGGGGAGCTCCCTTGGGTGGGGGAGGGTTCTTCCTCGTCCCTGAGACACACCCACCCCCTTGGACTCTCATGACTGCTGCTGCCAACAAGGCTGTCTTCAGACACAGTCCATATTACTTTCATATGTGCCCAAGGTGTACCTAAATCCACTCCTCATTCCTCGTGGTACAACCGAGGCAGGCACAAATGGGTAGCAGGGCTCCCAGGACACAGAACGGAATTAACCCCAGACAGTGTACTACTTGGCACTTTGCTTTAGAAGATACCTGCCCCCGGGGCGCCTGGGTGGCTCAGTCCGTTAAGCATCCGGCTTCGGCTCAGGTCATGATCTCGCGGTCCGTGAGTTCGAGTCCCGCGTCGGGCTCTGTGCTGACAGCTCAGAGCCTGGAGCCTGTTTCAGATTCTGTGTCTCCCTCTCTCTGACCCTCCCCTGTTCATGCTCTGTCTCTCCCTGTCTCAAAAAGAAATAAAACGTTTAAAAAAAAAAAAAAAAAAAAGAAGATACCTGCTCCCTGATGCAGCCTTGGGTCCCCCTCAGGCAATCTACCTGCTTTGCCCTCGTCCACACCTTTCTTTGAGGCCAGGGCCAATTTCCCGTACCTTCTTTCAAGTGCATTTAGCTACATCAAAATCTTAGCTAAAAAGTGAGCTCAGAAGAAAAGGAGATTCCTTTTTTTTCCTGCCCATCTAAGCTTTGCTTGGTTTTGTATACCAGAACCTGCCCCCTCTTTGATGTCTAAAATTGGGAAAGATTAAACCTTTTGGGGGTGATCATGTTTTTCTTTTCCCATGGATGTGAACTTGTCACCTAGCTCCAATTTGCAAGCTCTCTCGAATACAGTATGACGAGCCCAACCTGCCTACAAAGAATACATTTCTGTGCCTTAATATCTCATTCAATATCTCATTCGCAAAGTGCGACCATAACTGGTACCATGTAGGTTGTTTTGAGGACAAAATGTAAAATACTTTGGAAAATGCCAAGCATATAGTAAATGCTATTTAAATTCTAAGTGTCATTGTGTCTTTGGGATCAAGTAGAAATAACCCAAACAGAAGCTGGGGCTTTCCATAGTCCAGTATTTGTGAGGAGTTGTATTCAAAATCGCAAAGATTGAAAACCTAAAAATAATTCAAGGTAATTCAAATCTTTAATCCTGATCTTTAGAAGTTTCCAGAGACAGGCAAGAGGTCATCACCCAGAAAGGTGGAGCCTGTGGTTGGCAAACACATTCTGGGATTTAGGTATTCAGACAGCAAATCTCAGAGCCAAGCTAAAGACGGTAGTGCGGATAGACGTGATAGAAGGCTTGTTAGAGACAGTATAAATCACATATCTTGGAACAGAGTGAAAACAATAGTAATAGCCAACATTTATTCAATGGTTACTATGTGCCAGCTTCTGTGCTAAGATCTTTACTTGCGTTATCTCATTTAATATTCACAGCGTAACGAGGTAGGTACTATTAATATTCCTACACCACTAATCTGCCTGTTTTAGAAATACGGAAGCTAAAGCCCAGAGAGGTAAACTTACAAAACCAAGGTCACACAGCTTCTAAGGGACAGGGCTAGAAACTCACATTGAAAATATGCCTGCCTGATTTAGGAACCAACCCACACAAAACAGGGTCAGGTCATTACAGCACGAACCAGACGCCAAACTCAAGGAGCTGAAGCCGAAAGGTGGTCAGAAACGGAAGTATCAGTTCACAGAGAGCAAGGTGCAGAATGGTTCTTGAAGATGCAGCGTAACCTCTGTGAATCGTCTGTGTTCATACACACTTTGACATCCTCTTCTGATCTAATGCTGATCTTCAACGCAGCAATACTCCATGCAACGTCTGGGGAAAAGATTTTGTAAGTCACGGCATTTGTCTTGTTTATTTCTTTCATTCATTCTACGAACATTTCACCTATGTGGCTGGGACCCAGCTGTGCACTAGGATTACAGTTTTAAACAGAGTCTGTGTCACTGAGGAGCTCACAGTCCAGCGTAGGAGACCAACATTTACAAAATGTAGTTCTTTATGAGAATGGAGACTGGGTCTGCCTGAGGAAAAGCAGACTTCCTGGAGGAGGCGACCATGGAGATGGTTCTTGAAAAAGGAGGAGGAATTTTTCAAGCGCCTAAGGGGTGGACAGGAGAGAATTCCAGGGAAAGAAAATTGCACGTCCTATTACTCTTTTCCCAAACACACGCTGTTATCTCCCATCCACCTCAAAATGCTTGGATATTTGCTAAATATGCTTCTCGCCAGAGGCAATGCTGATTTGCAAAGGACAACATTGATTGATTGGGTCTCAGGTTCTCAGTGGTCAGGAAAAGTGTGGCATCGGTAATATTCCAAAACACATGCTAACTGCGGGCTCTCCCGCCCGGACTCCAACCCCTGCATGGAGGCAGCCTGACCCCCATATTTTGCTGCCTTGCTTTTGCCTTGGGAATCCAGGATTCAGTAGGCACCTTTGCTTCTCTGACACACTCTTCCATGAGCTGCTTTTTCTATCTATTCCAGCTGATGCCCTTCTCAACTTTGGCAGGTGTCCAAGCCTCGTTGTTCTCCCCACACAGGGAGGCTGCGCATTGCTCTGTAAATTATGCACCAGCCCCACGATGTTTGGGGAGCCTGTGGACCCATTTTGTCTACACAGAGGTGAATTATTTAGCAATGGTGGTGTGAATGATTCAGAGGCGATGGTGTGAAGGCTGGCTTTGGAGCAGCCTGTCTTGGGAAATGTGGCAGACCCCGGCAGGCAGGGGACACGGCTCCCAGGCACAGCTGGGCACGTTTTATCTGTTCCCTGACACGTGTGGGTTCCTCACCCTGGCCCATCTTCAGACAGTGCCCCACATTCATAACCATTACAGTTCAAAATCTGTGATCTCACTCGGTGCATGCCTCACCTCTGCAGGTGCAGCGGTTTAAAATAACGTGGTGGAGTGAAATAAGCTGTGTCCGGACAGACTTGAGTGTGTGCCCTGCAGTTTTCCATCCTGTCAATTGGAGATAATAAACGCAAGTGTGAGTGGGCAATCCCCCCATCCGAATATTTAGTGGAAGTTACCCAGCCAAACCAGACTTCCTTACTGTTCTATCACCGCACTCACTGGAGAAGGGCTCCCAACTTGGGACATGAGACCCTCCCTTGTCAGTTACTCGGAAGTAAGTCCTTGCGGTCATATTTGATTCACCTTTCTCCTGCAGCCCTGTCGTTCATCCATTTACTAGTCCCGTCTGTTCTGCATCCAGAATGCGAACGGTCAGGTCATTGTCACCGGCCTCGCTGCCATCTCCCGTTGAAGCCTCCATCAGTCCGGGTAGGTACTGAAAAGCCTCCTCGCTCTTCTCCCTGCTGCTTCAGCCACTCCTCCAGGCCCCGTGTCACCTCCGCCTAGCAGGCAGGAAGGTCTTCCAGAACTGAAAGGAGGACATCCCACCGTTTGTGACGACATGCATGAACCTCAAGGTCATTAGTGAAGTAACACCAGCCAGCCACAGAAGGACAAGCACTCCATGATTCCTCGCAGGTGCCTGCAACAAACTCACACAAGAGAAGAGTAGAGAGGTGGCTGCCAGGGGCTGGAAAGGGGGAATTGGGAATTGCTCCGGAACAGATAGAAAGTTTGACTTGTGAAAGAGGAGACTGCTGTACACCATTGTGTGTGTTGACAGCAATATTGCAGTGTGCACTTAAGAGTGTATTAAGGGAGTAGATCTCATGTTAAGTGTTCTTCTGAAAATTAAAAAAGCTAATTAAAAATAAATAAATTAGATCTTATCACTCCCCTGCTAATAACCCTCTGATGGTGTCCCATTATTCTTTTTTATTTATTTATTTTGAGAGAAAGAGAGAGAGAGAGAGCTGGGAAGGGGCAGAGAAAGAGGAAGAGTGAGAATCCCAAGCAGGCTCTGTGCTGACAGCACAGAGCCCCATACCTCCTTGGGATTCTCTCTCTCCATCTTTCTCTCTGCCCCTCCCCACCTCATCCCCTGCACTGCTCTCTCTCTCTCTCTCAAAATAAATAAATAACCTTAAAAAAATAAAACAATGACTGCATGCGACATACTTACACTGAAAAAAAAATTTGTCGCCTTTGTGTTATTACTTGCTCAATATGCTAGCCTCGTTCCCAAGGCCTGTCCCAGGAAGGGCACCTTCATTGGTGCTTACTAAGTTTTTGTTAGAAGAAAAAAAGAAGAAAGAAAGAGTAAGAAAAATAGTCATAAAACGAATCCTGCAGACGGAATTCCTTGAATCTTTTGCCTTTGTATTCCCAGCATCTTGTCAGCACTTGACCTCTGACAGGCTCAAAGTAAGAACGTGCTGAGTAAATGGGGGGAGGAGTGGGGTGTCCAGTGTGCTTTTCCGTCCACATCATGTTGGCAGTTTCATCTTGCAGTTGGAAAAACAGTATCAAAGAGCAGGAGTCTTTTGCAGAGTCAAAGCAAGAAAGCGGCTTCTGGAAGGGGGCTTATGTTAATGAAACCCGCTTGCCCCTGCATCAAAGAAGCCTGGTAGAGGCGGTCTACAGCACTACTGGTCTACCTCCTGGGATTGCGGCTTTGAGGCCAGGCTTCAATCTTCTCCTCCACAAGCCTCCAGAGTCCCTTCTAACTTCAAGTGCACTGCATGGTGGTAAGATGGCTGTTGGAAGAGCCAGTGAATGGAAGGTCCAGGCCGTCGCGTCCAGATTCCAGACAGGCAGCAGGCAGGAGCAGGTGACGACAAAAGATCACTCACCCCCTCCCTCTAGGAAACCTTCCTGAAAGCCCCTTATAACACAACCTCTTGTATCTCATTGATCAGAACTTTGTCTCACGACCGTTTCCAGTAAAGGAGTGAGAAATACTGTCGTGATTGCACATGGTCATATGTGCTTTACTAAAATGGGGGTCTGTTCTCAAGAGAAGAGAATGATGTAGGGGAGCAATGAACAGCTTCTGCCTTAGCTAGAGAGAGACAGACATTTCCAGTGTGCCCTCAGTCTTCTGTACCGTGTGCTATTCACAGAGCCTCCTAAGTGTGGAGACCAGGCTGCCCCCCTACCCCCCACTGCCTCCTGCCCACCTGACCCAGAGACTTCCCAGATCCCTTGGCTACTGGGCCTTCTGTAGTGTGGACCAGTGCTTCAGGGCATGGGTCAGAGCCTGGCCTGTGGACCTTTGTGTTAATCTACAACCATGGGTGTCACCGAGACCACAGTGTATTCACAGTCTAAAGGATACTGTGGAGACCCAGAAGTGGTTTATACTGCTGGAATTAAAATACAGAGATAGAACTAGGGATGAGACGGTGCTAGGGAGTCAGACAGAGGTCAAGGAATGTGTCTGATCCATTGTTCCAGGATCCCAATAGATCTCAACAACAGTTGCTCAAGCAACAGTTGGTGCATAATGAGGCCGAATTGAACAGGAATCAAATGGACTACACTTGAGTCCAAATGAAAACCAATAAGATAGACTGGTGTGACTTAATATCAACAGGGCAAAGAATGATTGAGGTACTTTCTTTGGTAGCCATATGAGCCAGGCTCAAGTAGGGAGACACTTTGTTTGTAGCCTGTATCAGTAGGAGCACAGAACTGAAGAGAGGGAGGGGACAGCCACGCTCTGTGGTGCATGGATTAGACCACACGTATAGTGTTGCCTTCTGTTCTGGGCTCTACACTTCAAAGAAAAAAGGTAGACCAGAGTTTTAAAAGAAGAGTAACCAGGATGGAATTGAAGACTGAAGCCTGTCTGCTTAACATTTTTATCAATCACCCGGGTCATGCCTGCTTATCAAATTTCTGGATTACTCTAGTCTGACAGAGGCAGCAAATACAGTGACTGATAGAATCAGTCAAGAAGAACAATGGGGCAAAGTCAACCTATGAAATTGAAAATGGATTAAGGTAAAGTCTTGAATTTTAGTCAATCAATCAATTGGTCAAGAAGGGGATGAGAGAGACAGGGCTCGCCAATGTACCAGGGTGTGTGTGTGTGTGTGTGTGTGTGTGTGCGCGCGTGTCCAGGGGCCTCTGCCCAGGACTGACCTTCATGACTTCTCCCCAACTCCAGGGCTTGACCTTTGCTTTTTTTGGAGGGAGGGGTGCGGTCTTATGCTCTAACTGTTCCAAAGTCTACCTGACTTGAGGAAAACAACTCGTGCTAACAGTGCTTCTAGAAGACTAAGGAATAGTAAAAACTGATGCCAAATGCATTGATTTTCAACATCAAATATCCTTTTTCTTTCAAGAAAACAACATGGGGAACCAAGTAATTCTCCTAAGGTGTTTTGAGGGGGATGGAACAGGAAGAGGGTTGTGAGAGGTGTGATTTGAATACTCAGTGGTGTTGCGTTGGAAGAGCCTGATGATGCTTCTTTCTCTGATGTGGACGTTCCCACACTGGACACATCCAGCTAACCTCTAGATATGTCAGGTTGCAAGCAACTTTTATAGGCCTTGGAAATCATTTTGTCTCTTTGAGATGATTTGGCAGAGTTGTGCTTTTTTCTTTTATTTACTGATATTTTCTACAGCTCTTAGGAAACAACCTTATTTCATTCTTCCTCTAGAGCTGGAGTGTATCAGCTTTCCCCTTCCTTTGCTCTGAGGCTCTGGGGTGGCATGGGAAGAGGGAGTGACCCCTAAGGGTTAAGCTCATTAATGCTTCATTGCTGTCTACTCCCAGACAAGTCAAAGTTACCATCCCCCAGGCATTTCTCTGGAGGAAAGGAACTTTCCCAGCTCTCCAAATATGCTATCCTTTAAGGGTAGACTGCCAGCTACACTTAATCAGTGCCCTGCCCTTTTCCAGCCTCCTGGGTACAAAGGCAAACAATCCCAAGGCATTGGCTTTGCCTCTTCCCCATGGCCTCCTTCCCCAGTGGGTGGCCATATGTATTCATTCACGTGTCCAAAGGGATTCCTCTATTTATTGATGTTCTTGTCATATATCCCCTAGGAGCTCATTGTATCAGTCGAGATCTCAGTGAGAAACAGATGGCACGCTCACATTAGGGTAATTTGAGAAGAATTTAATAAAGGGCTATTTACAAGGCTGGGAACAGGGCTTAGGGAAAGCATAGTGAATAGTCCAATGCTATGAAATCTAGTTGCCATTGTAGGTATGAAGGTGTGAAGAGAAGGGAAAGAGAATCAGGATATGGGGATGCTGTGTGGAATGAAGCTCAAAGCAGAACCCTTGACCTTGGATGAAACCAGACCATGGCAGTCCCACAGCATTGGTAATAAATGCTACCCTCCTGGTTGCTTCTCTCCTTAACTCTTGTTGGTGTGAAACTTTGGCCACTTGTAAATCAGTAGGCAAGGGAGCCCAATGGTGTGGTCCAAGGAGTTCAGTCTCCCAGGGTTTGGTAGAGTGGATAAAGGTAGAGGGTGGATTGGGGGGGGGGCAACTAGAAGGATCCAATAAACCCACTGAAGGATGGAATTTGTGGTAAAAATCCTTCTCTTATTGGGGTCCCACCTGCATGTAGTAGGTTTGTAGCAGTTTACTTGACTATGAGTTTCTCTCAGTCAGAGCCTCATCTTTGACTCCTGTATTTCAGGGCCCAGCCCGGTACCTAAAAGGTGTTTCATACATGCTTATGGGATGCCTGGTGAGTGAATGGATGAATGAAAGAATGAAGTGAGCTCAGTGGGAATTTGTCCTTATCTTTTGCTCACTGCTGTCCTCTTTGGAAGCCACCACTTCCCTGCCTCACTTGTGGGCCCTAGGACCAGTTCCTGTTACTGAATGTCTGTATTACCCTCCTGTACCTAGATGGAGCTTCCGATGAGGTCTTGGGAGTCTTTGCTTCTATCATAGGAGTGTCATCAGGGAGCTCTTGTGTGGGGTACAGCCTCTGCTCTTTGAGATACCTCACTTTCCACCAGACAGGACTTCTATGACAGATGCTTAGTTCTTGTCCTTCTTCAGGGTTCCTGGAGGAAACCAACTCTGTTCACTTTAGGCAGATGGAATTGCTTTCTCCCTGCTATAGTCCCATTAGATGAACTATTAAACATCTATGTTTTTGTATTTGTCATGTTCCAGGCACTGTGTTAGGACCTGGGAATGTTCAGGTGGATACGACATACATAGTTGGACACAAGGGACAAAGAACAGCAATCCCGAGGGAGAGAAGACAGGTAATAGGTAGTCATTACTAGGGTGATATGTGCCATGTTGCAAGAAAACCAGACAGTATGGGAGCACAGATGAGGAGCATTTAACCCAAACCAGAGGTTCAAGGATGTTCTGGAGGGGTTGGTACCTGATCTTGTAGGATGGGAAAGAGCTAAGGAAAGTGAGAAATATGTTCCAAACTAAGTGAAAAGTATGATAAAAATGACAGATGCCTGACATAGCATGGTCAAATCTGTATTTGAACAAATCTACATGAACAAAACTCTATTTTACTAATAAAAGTCAAGGTAGGATGGGCTGAGATGCAGGTGTTTCAAAGAGCAGGTAGAAGAGAAAATGGGGAAGGCTTGGTATGCTAAGCTTAGGAGTCATCAGGACTGTGATGAGGGTGAGTAGTAAAGCAATTACTTCAGATGCCAAATTTAAAGAGGCTCCAAAAGCTCAGTAATCAAGAAAAAATATCAAAATCTTAAATAATAATGAATAAGTATTACTGATTTTTTTTTCTTTGCCTCAGGTCCCCATATGGCTCAGCATGGTACCATTACTGATCTTGTCTTCATGGCATTAAACTATAACTTATCTCTTCAACATATGGTGGTGGGACAACTGTATATCCACATGCAAAATAATGAAGTTGGACCCCTACCTCACACCATACCAAACATTAAGTGCAAGTAAATCATAGTCCTAAATGTAAGGATTTAAACTAAAACTCCTAGAAGGAAACACTAGAAAAAGTCCTCATGATCTTTGGCTAAGCAACGATTTCTTAGATGTGACACTAAAACCACAAGCAATCAAGAAAAGATTAATACCTGGGACTTCAAACTTTTGTACTTTTAAGGATGCCATCGAGAAAGTAAAAGGATAACATACAGGAGAAAATATGTGCAAATCATATATTTGATAAGGAACTTGTATCTAGAATACATAATGAACACTTACAATTTAATGATAAATACCTAATTAAATAATACCTAATTAAATAAATTAAATTAAATTAATAACCTAATTAAAAACCAGGAAAGGGCACCTGGGTGGCTCAGTCACGTAAGTGTCTGACTTTTGATTTCGGCTCAGGTCACGATCTTATGGTTTCAGTTTCGTAGATTCGAGCCCCGCGTCGGGCTCTGCACTGACAGCATGGAGCCTGCTTGGGATTCTCATTCTCTCCCTCTCTCTCTCCGCCCTTCCCCTGCTCATGCTTTCTCTCTCTCTCAGAATAAATAAATAAACTGAAAAATAAACAGTAATAATAAAAAACCCAGGCAAATGATTTCAGTAGACATTTCTCCAAAGAGGATACCCGAATGGCTAATAATCATGTGAATGATGCTCAGCATCCTTAGTCATTTGGGAAATGGAAATCAAAACCACAAAGAGGCCATACTTCACATTCACTAGAACAACTGTAACAAAAAGAGAGCATTACAAATATTGGTGGGGATGTGGGAAAATGGCAACCCTTTTGTGTCACTGGCGCTAATGTGAAATGGTAGGACTTTGGAAAACATCTTGGCATGTCCTCAGAAACTCAGGCATAGAGATGTTATCCAATCCAGAAATTACACTCCTAGCTACCCTCCCAAGAGATATGAAAACATATGTCCGCACAAAACATGTACATGAGTGTAGACAGCAGGATAGAACCCGTACCCCCGACCCCCAGCTATCAATCAGCTGATGAATGGATCAATGAAATGCGCCACATCCATGCAATGGAAAAATATTTGGCCACCAATAAAGGAATGAATTTCTTTCTGATTCATGCTGCAAAACAGATGACCCTTGAGAAAATGCTACGTGAAGGAGGCCAGCCGCAAAAGATCACTTATGATATGATTTCATTTCTGTGAAATATCTAGAAAATGCAATTATACAGAGATATAATGTAGATCACTGATTGTTTAGGCCTAGAGTGAGTGGCAAGGGTGCTGGAGTGTTACTGCTAACAGGCACAAGGCCACTTTTTGAAATGGTAAAGCTGTTCTAAAATTAGAATGTGGTAATGGCTGCATAATATTGTAAATATACCAAAACCTTGAATTATATACTCCAAACAGGTAAACTTTTTTTGGTTTGTAAATGATACTGCAATGAAGTCGTTGATATATTATTCATCTTGATTACTATTTTGGCACCCTCTTAAATTTGTGCCTTCAGAAAGGGCCTCCCTTGCCTCACCCCAGAGCAGGCCCTGGGAGTTAAGACTTCATCGGGTATACTGTAGGAGACCATTGGAGGGTTTCAAGCAGGGGATGGCCAGGTGTGCCTTCCGGGCACGTGGCTTTGCTGCGTTGTGGGGGATGGTTAAGGGCGGGCAATGTCACAGCCAGGGCCTCCAGCTGGGGGTAGTTATGAGATCTTCATCCCTAATATGTGGATGTGGCAAAGGGAACGTGCATGGATGACAGGTCAGGAGAAGGGACTGATGAGCATGGTTCGGAAAGAGAAGTCTGGGCTAACTCTCAGCCTCTGGGTAGGTGACTTGGTGAATCTCAGTACTGTTGACTCGGGATATATGACATGATGACTTCAGTTTCGAACTTGGTTGAGTTTGGGCTCCTTGTGAAGTACCCAGGAGATTATAAGCCACCAGCTCATTATTATATTGTATTCTCCCCCTGCTTAACCATTTATGGCAGTCTGCTGCTCGTAGGATAAACCCTAGTCCCCTGCGGTGGCCTCCCAGGCCCTCATGGACCTCTGCCCACCTCTCCCTCCAGCTCCTTCTTCCTCTCACTCCCTCAGCTCAGCCACTCAGGTCTCCTTTCTGCTCCTGGAACGTGTCAAGTCATGTCCTCCCTAGGGGACCCAACACTCAGTTCTTCTGCCTGGACTCTTTTTCCTTCAACATTCTTCCTTCCTCTATTTTGAAAGACGCCATGATTACACAGGGCCCAGCCAGACAATCCAGGATACTCTCTCCTTCTAAAGGTCGGCTGACTAGCAACCTTAATTCCATCTTCAACCTTATTCCTCCTTTACCAGGTAACCCAACACATTCCCAGCTCTGGGGCTGAGGGTGTGGACATCTTTGCTTTCCACACCCACCTTCCATTCTTCACTAGAGTTTTACAGTCCCTATTACCCTCTGGCTTTATCTGCTTTTCTTACCTACTAGGATGAAAGCCCATGGGAATCTTCTAGCCTGTTGACATGGGTAAAATCTGGAGGGTGGATGGGAATGTGGAAGATAATGGTTCTCAAGCCTGTCTGCCCATCAGAAGCTGTTCACTTGTTCACACACTCGACCATGTTTATTAAGCATCTCCTTAGTAGCAGACCAGTGAACAAGACAGACTACAGATGCTCCTTCTCCAGCTCTAACATCTTTAGGAGGGCTTTAAATGAAAGGGATGCTGGGCCCCATCAGATGCCCTGGAGGCCTAGTCATGTTGACGAAGGATGGCTAATCATTAAATGGCAAGTTAATATTTGAATCTATTTGTTTTCTCCTATCAATTTGACCCTTCTTCCAGAGCAAGAGTTTGTGTGGGTTTTTTTGTTTGTTTTTTTGTTTTAGTTTTTTGGGTTTTTTTTTTGTTTTGTTTTGTTTTTGTTTTGTTTTTATTTTTGTTTTTGTTTTTTTTTTTTTTTTGGAAGAGTGCTTCTAAAGCCATCTGTCGTGCAGGACAAATTGTTATGTAATTTCCAACCCATTGCCAAGGGATACTTCTGTATAGTACAAAGAAGTAAAAAGAAAATGCTATAAAACCTGAAAGGAGGCTTGGTTGTCATGGCAGTGTTAAATGCTGCTAAAAGTTACTAAAGTTAGTATAGTGTCTATACTAAGCGTGTCATAGGCAGGGGCAAACGTTTCACAGGGTGGGTCCAGCCCTAGGTCTCTGACTTAGTTTTTCATCTGTAAAATGGGGAATAGTTTTACATATAGAGAGTTATTATGAGGATATGATTGGATAATGCAAATCACCAAGGCCATTTGGTCTGGCTTAATAAGTGGTAGTTATTAATGTCCATGGCTGTTATGCTTTAAAGCTTCTTAATAATACCATAATATTCTGTTTTTGCTGTCATAAAAATCAAATTGGAGTTCCTCTGATTCTTCAGCAGAAAGCAGTATCTTGCTGGCTCAATGTAAAAACAGTGAAGATTTTGAATATCTGTGCTTGGGATTTGTTTTTCTCCATAAACAACAATGCAAAACACTGTTGATGAATAATAATCATTGAGAAACCCCATTTGCCTTTTAAACACCGGCCAGATGTTACCCTTCCCCATTGCAAACTGTGCCCACCCTCGGGCCCATTAGACAAAATGCTCGCTGTCACCAACTGACAGGGTCTTGGGATTGGCTCTTTTTAAATAGCCACAAGGTCACGGGGATTAAACGTTCTCCAGGGAGTCACAGGAAAAGTAGAATGTCAGCGTCGCCTTTTTTTCCCTTGAAGATGGCTCAGTGACATTTTCAGAAAGGAAGGACTGTTCATATCTGTCAGGACTGAATGAGGAACACAAGGTTAGCGAGAAGGTTACTCACCACCTGGAGGTTGGCAATGCTGCTGGAGTCTCCTTCTGAGAAGCCAGGCTAACAGAGAGAGCAGGGAAACTCTTTCGAGGGCTGGAAAAAGGAGGCGATGGATGATATGACAAGCCACTTGGCAATGGGAAAGAGCTAGCATTTTGGTACTAGATGGTCCTGGGTCTGACTCCCAGCCTGGGTCTTTGCTGATCTTGTGACCTCAGGCTTATTGCATAGCCTCTGGGACCATGGCACCTCCCTTGCAGGATCGTCTTGGGTGTTAGTGATACTGTATGTGAGTGTCTGGAACACAGTGAGTGATCGTAGAGTCTAACTATTGCTGATCTGGTCTCAGTCACCTGAACAACAAGGTTCAGCAAAAATTCCTTAAAAAAATTTTTTTTTAATATTTATTTAGTTTTGAGAGAGAGAAGGAGAGAGCAAGAGAGGGGCAGAGAGAGAGGGAAACACAGAATTCGAAGCAGTGCAAAGCTTGAACCCATGAACCATGAGATCATGACGGGAGCTGAAGTCGAACACTCAATAGACTGAGCCACCCAGGTGCCCCTCAGCAAAAATTCTTGGACCCCCTTTCTCTGTTTGGCACATATTTTTAATCTTTGTACATGAGTGATTCTACTTACTATTAGTGCATTATAGATGCCAGCAGCTCCCTCAACCACACACATTGGGTGTTTTGCCCCTACATCTATCTAGATACAAAAATTGTGATCCTTAACAAGAAATGTGTGTGTGTGTGAACATGTGTATAAGCGAGTGCGTGAGTGGGTGTGTGTGTTCTGTGTGTCTGGGGGTTTTACTAAAGGTCTGTAGCATGGTTGAGGAAAGGGCCCCTGCAGTGCTCCTTGGTCTTATAAAAGACCTTGTGTTGGAGGTTTTGTCTCCAGAGTCTCCACGAAGCAAAGATGAAATCAGAAGCTCACGTCTCTTCGTTGAGAAGAAAAGAGTGAAATAAAAATCATGTATGTTTCCTTAACTGAATGGGAAGAGCTTTTGCAGAGGGAGAACCTCATACGTGGATTTAAAAGGACTCGTTTATGGAGGAGCAATGAGCTGAGTTGCCTCTCCTTGTGGTGATCCAAAAATGGAAAGATTCAAAATATTTATGACCCATTGAGTTAATCAAAGCACATTGTCAGCTGGCTAATCAGCTTGTGGCAAAGGTGTCAGGTAAAATTAAATTTGCCTCTGCTCGGTGCTCTATCACATGCTAGAGATCAGATAAGAACTCTCTGAACTCTGGGAGATGTCAGTTTAAATGAAAAATTAACAGAGCTTGTCTTAGCTGGCCAGGATCTAACCTGGTAACCCTGAGGACTATGATAATGCCAGTATTTGTGAATCGTGGTCTGGAGAGTTGAAGTCGTTGGTACATCTTCTTCTTTTTTTTTTTTTTTTTTTTAAGTTTATTTATTTATTTTGAGAGAGACAGCATGTGTGCGGGAGAGGCAGAGAAAGAGGGGGAGACCAAGAATTCCAAGCAGGTTCCACACCGTGAGCGCAGAGCCTGATGTGGGGCTTGAACCCACAAAGCCGTGAGATCATGACCTGAGCTGAAATCAAGAGTCGATGCTTAACCGACTGAGCCACCCAGGTGCCCCTGTGAATCTATTGAAAAAAACCACCATATTTCAAAAAAATGTGACATATGTTGATTGTAAGACACACCATTCTTATCCAAAAGAAAGAAAAGCCCCGAGATTGTCAGTTACTATATACGCCCATCAGTTGTAAGGTGAATCCTGACCTGCAAAGATATTAAAGTGTGCAAAAACAATACGTGTGTCCTAGAATGGATAAACTGTCATAGCATTAATTTATAAATTATTATTGATTAGTTTGGCTGAGCAAAGACCTCACTAAACCTATTTTAATTTGGCCCTGCTACACATTTTGTAGATTTCATGTTGGTCGCTAAAGGTTTTCCTCACCCTGCCTCATGCTGTCAGCAGACAGAGGCATTGACTCTCCCACCGTCTGTCTTAACACCAGAGGCAATATCACTCCCCAAATCCCCATCACTTCTGGGACTCTCTCCTCTCCTTTCTGCATCCAAGGTGAAGCCTCCATACCACGTAGGGATTTTCCTTCCTAGGTTTTCTTTGGGGGAGCTCCAGATTCTCCATGTCTTTATTAAGCAGAGCAAATTCTTCCTCCCGGGTTGTGTCCCTAGATTTATAGAGCCAAGACACCTAGGAGTTCAACAAAACAAGGTTCCTGCAGCCAGAAAAATCTATCTTTTTTAGAAGGCAGGAGAGCAAGAATCTATTTTCAGTCGTGCATGCTCCCTGGGGCCTCACCCCCTAGCTGAAATACCTTGTCCACTGTTTCTTCTACAACAAAAACACAACATCTTTCACAAGGCAGAGTCTTGTTAAGCTGTTAAGATACCCTTTCTCCAATGTCATTGTCTCTGTATATAATGCTGTGGGTATATGTTTGTGTGGCTGATTAATGAGACACAGTCTACGACATACAAAGGGCTGGTGAGGCAGGTGCCTTTCCTGTATGAATGGGAGAGGTTTCTGTCTGAGGGGTGAAATCATTGCTTGTTTCCGTCTTCCCTGCTAAATCAAGTAGGTGAAGCTTGCCTGGGAGGCAGAAACTGCACTAAGGTGGGAGATAGTTTGCTCGGGTAGAAGATTTGAGTTTGGGTCATTTTGGGCTCCCCATACACTGCTGTGATTGGTTCCACCAGCAGCTGATATGAACTGAGCACTTCCTGTGTGTGAGGTCTTGTGTGATGGAGGTTCAATCTATTCCAACTCACATGCCACAGACCAGAAATGGTGTCTCAAGTTTGGTAGGGACTTGCTCAAGGTCACACAGAATGTTGGAGAAAATTAATGATGATGATGGTGATAATTTTGGTCTTCGAAGATGGCTCTCTCCCAGCAGAGTCTGGGTAGCGAAGAAGGCGTGGGTCTCCTGGGAGGTGTTTGTGGCACAGATTTGGAGTCATTCCTGGAATCGCAAACTGCTTTAGAGGAGACATGAGCCTCAGGCTGAGGCCTGGTTGCAATGGTTGCAGAGGAAGATGGCTGTCCTGGCCTTCTCCTTTGTGGAGGATTTCTTATCTTGGGATCTGGGGACTGTGCATCGGGGAAAATAACATTGGCCTTCTCATGGACTCTTTAACACTTTCAATTTTACTTTCTATCCCACAGCCTAGCACAGAACACACATAAATCCCTCCTTCTCCTTCACAACTATAGCATGCCTTGTAATTTAGCAACTGTAAAAATGAGTAAGTACAATTAACAATGCAGAGTGAAAGTGTGCCTATAACTCGTTATAAGTCAACTGAATCTCATTATTAAGGGATATAATGATCCTAATTAATATCCCAGCTTTCTGGTCTCTCCATAAATCAGTTGGCCATTACCTAGCTTTTTGCCTTTATAGTTTTAATATCAGGTCTGATTCAGGGCTACTTGGAACATTTGGCTCCTTTTTGACCTTGATATCACCCAAGGGATTGTATGGTGTGGCAAAGAGCAAAGGTAGGTACACTGAAGGTAGGTACACAACACTTGAGGTGAGCACAGAATAATATATAAACTTGTCAAATCACTATATTGTACACCTGAAACTAATGTAGCATTGTATGGTAACTATACTCCAATAGAAACATTTTAAAAAAGAGCAAATGGGTGTGAGTCAGGACTTTTGTCTTGGCCAAGTCCCTGCTCGGGACATCCACGTGGGCTTGGGGCTCAGCTTGGGGACTGATAGCACCTGATGGCCAGGTGGACTTGGGGAGAGTGGGTTTCTATGGGCTTTTTGGAGAGGTGACAAAGGAGAAGCAGGTTCGGGGTCAAAAATCATAGTATGGAGCATTTGGAACCTGATATTTCTTCCTGATATTTATGAACAAATGTCGATCAGGACTGGGCCTCGGGAGAGGGGTCTGGAAGGGGTTTTGGGGAGCAGATGAGGGAGAAAAAAATGAATGGAGGGCAAGTGGAGAATGCCACAGGGATTCCTGCTTAAGGCTCCTGATGGTCTCACGTTGAAGTCACATAGATCACTTAAAAGGCTGAATAGTGTCACCTCCTATTGCCACCTCTGTCTGCCAGAAAAGAATGAAATACACATTCAGCATAGTAGCCCCAGTCCTGTCCCAAAGGGTCTACATTTTGTGTTACCTCCCTTCCTCCTGTCGGGGAAGATGGCCCATCTGGTTAATAAGGAAATTTGTACCATTCTCTCACTTGCCTACAGACATTAAGCTTCAGGTGAGAGGTGGGCTTTTGTGTTACTTTCTAAATATGGCCAGCTGTCGGAATGTGACTCCTGGGAAGACATGTGAGCTCAGACGCACCAGTGTCACGAAGGGCTACGTTAGAGTCCTGAATGAGCAAGATAAAGCTGTGGTGGTTGATTTACAATTTGTTGGAATTGTGGGTTAGGGGGCTTCATAAGAGCTTCAAACGGCTTAAAGCGGGAAGTGCTGGAGAAAAGGGCAAGGCCTGCCTGCCATCCTTAGGGCTGCCATCTCTTATTTCCCTCTGACTGCCTGCTTTTCCACTGATAGAAACCTCATCATGACCATTAACGTTAACAACTCCTATCCTGGGAACGCACTTGACAAGATTTTGGTGATCACACATCCCATAAAAATCCAGGGAAGGAGCCCTAGTAGGTAATTATTAATCTCCTTTTACAGAGGGGGAAACTGATACTCAGAGAGAATAACTGCTTGGCCCAAGGACAAGCATTCAGTAAGTGATGTTGCTGAGATTAGGGCCGTCACACCCCCTCTCTCCCCACATCCAGTGCTATTGCCCTGGTTCAAGCCTCCCTCTTTCTCATTTGGCTCATTACAACCCCACCTCTAGTCCTTTACCTCTTTAATATTTGATGTACACTTTGGTAGAGTCATCGCCCTATAACAAGGCTTATATCGTGTCTACTGTCTTCCTTAAAAATCTACCCTCTCCCCCACAGCCTGTTACCAAAGGTGCAACGTCCGGGAGAGATTCTCAGAGCCTTTGATCATCTGGTCCCAGAAGATGTGCCCTGGATATTGTAGCAATACTAGGCTAGTCATCATTAGCCAAACATGCCTCCTGTCTTCTTACCTGTCCAAGCATTTGCTTGTGCTATTCCTTCAGCACGGAGCACTTTTCCTTCTTTCATCTATAATTTACATTCTGCTCATTTTTTAAGGTTCAGTTCAAATGAACCTCTTTTATGGAGTCTTTCCTGATTACCCCAAGTCGAAATCAATAGCTCCTTTCTTTTTCTGTTGCTGTAATTCCTTGCTTACAGTGCTTGTTGCACTCAACTTTGTGCTATGGTTCATAGTGCCCAGGCCTGAACTTCTTTCTACGTTTTGAATTCTTTCAGGGGGGTCAGGAATCGCCTTATTCTTCATTCATGCCCATAGTCGATATGTAGTAAACACTTATTTAATGAAGAAATTCGTTAATAGGACACGCCAATATCCCAAGAAAGTCAACGAGCAAGCAAACATATTGAGCGTTGCCCTTGTGAGGAAGGGGGACTACTTGGGGCTCTACAGAACAGTGTTTCCACACATTGCTTGTGCCCTGCGCTCATCTTCCTGTCTAGCTGCAGAATAATGATCGGGACCACTTGTTGAGGATACTGATCTGGGCTCTTATTCCAGAGCTCTCTTGTCTGGAAATGTATGCTCTGACAGGTTGCCCAGGTGACTATATGCTAAGCCATGCTTGGGAGCTACTGGTATTGAATGTGTGAGTCTTTAAGAATGCCTTCATCTGCAAAATGAGTCAAGTTGGCTAAAGATAGGCTATATTCATTCATGAGACTGGGACTACTATTTTTGGATACTTTTCTTAGTCATGAATCCCTGAGGTTTACAAACAGATTCTCGAGTGTTGTGTCCCACCAGGAAGAATCTAAGTGGCTTCCGGATGGGGACAGGAGGATGCTTCAATTTCAGTCTCCTCACTATTTTGACTTCTCCCGAGTTCCTGATTCCTCACCTCATCCTTCTGATTTCCTGAGTCTTGTTGATTTTTTACTGCCTGTCATGTTTGCATATCCCTTATTTACCCTCCAAATGCCGTCAACCTACTTGTTTGATGAACACATCTCCTTCCTCCTGCTTTCTCTCTTTGATCCATTGTTACCCCAGTCTTGGCATTTTCCTCAACATCCAGGTGTCATCCAGTGTAGCCAATTCTGTGAAACCTCATCTGAGTGTATTCCGAGTAAGATCTACCCGGTGTGTTGTTTCATATATTGAATAGTTCACCTCAAAGGCAGATTAAGCAATACATCAGGGGAGGTAACTATGGGTATTTTAAACACTCATCAAAATATCATAATTATAAATTGGGTTTTCTTGCTATTGAAGAAAGAATATATCCCTTGCTTTTGTGCACTTAGTATAATTGATCATGGAGGACTACTTGTACTATAAAAAAAGCCCAGTAATAATATCAAGAACCACAACTTTTGTTATTGTTAGCATTGCATCCGTGGTACTATTAATATTACCATTTCTAGTATTTCTATCATCCCCAAAATTTATTGAGTGATTGCTATGTTGGGAATTCTCAGAAAACATTATGAAGCAGGTATTACTGCATAATGTTTATATTTGTGGAAACTGTGGCTCAGAGAATTTGGGCACCTTTTGCCTAGGGTCACACAAATGGTAGGCAGTAGAGCTAGAATTCCTCATCCCTGGTCTGTCAGACTCCAGAACCTATATATTACCCTTTTTTTTCTGCCCTGTTCTGGATACAAATATAGACTTTTGTTTCCAGAGGGTTGTAAACTGTAAAGTGAAATTGGTTAAGGTCTGATAAGAAACAGAATTCAACTCAGATGGTTCAACTAAAGAGACTTTAACAGAGGTGTGGGCAGGATTAACAAAAGAGCATGCGGTATTGGGGTGGCACTTGGGGACCTTATTACTATCTCCAGGACTGCAAGAACCTAAACATATAACATGAGCATCAACAGTTTTAAATGACATATTTTGGGGTACAGATATGTTCATTCATGACTTATCTAGCTTCTTGACTTACTGTTTCTTTTAGTAGCATATAGTGTTATGCTTTGTCCCCTTCTGATTTCTTTTTGCCTCCTACTTAATTAATTAATTTAGTTTTTGGTATCAAAATTATCATTCCATTTCATGTTTGCCTGCTACAGCTCATTCATTTATTTATTTTCAGCTTTTTGAAACAGTCCTTGAAGTGGGTCTGTTGTACACAACAAATTCCTGTATCTTGTTGTTTAAATTTATTCATTTATTTTGAAAGAGAGCGAGAGAATACCAAGCAGGCTCTGTGCTTCCAGCATTTGATTCCACACGGGGGATCGATCCCACAAACCATGAGATCATGACCTGAGCTGAAATCAAGAGTTGGAGGCTTAACTAAGCCACCCAGACACCCTGACTAGATCTTGTTTTTAAATCCAATCCATGTGTCTCTGTCTTTCCAGAAGTGAGTTTAGTCTCTTAATATTTAATGTAGTTATTACACATTTTCAAACATCTTTCAGCCATATTTTCTGTTTTTTTTTTAGCTTACTATACATCTCATGTCTTGTAAAGTTTGAAATAAAACTTTCATATAGAAGAACTTCTCCAAGTATGTTTCAAAGACAGTCTTTGTACTTCTCCAAAGAAAACATCCAGATGGCTAACAGACACATGAAAAGATGCTCAATATCACTCATCATCAGGGAAATACAAATCAAAACCACGATGAGATACCACCTCACACCTGTCAGAATGGCAAACATTAACAATTCAGGAAACAACAGATGTTGGCAAGGATGTGGAGAAAGGGGAACCTTCTCACACTGTCGGTGGGAATGCAAAACTGGTGTAGCTACTCTGGAAGAGTGGTATGGAGTTTCCTCAAAAAATTAAAAATAGAGCTATGCTACAGCCCAGCAATTGCACTACTAGGTATTTACCCAAAGGATACAAAAATGCTGAATCAAAGGGGCACATGCACCCCTACATTTAGAGCAGCACTATCAACAATAGCCCAATTATGGAAAGAGCCCAAATGTCCATTGATGGATGAATGGATAAAGAAGATGTGGTATACATATACAATGGAATACTACTCAGCAATCAAAAAGAATGAAATCTTGCCATTTGCAACAATGTGGATGGAACTAGAGTGTATTATGCTGAGCAAACTAAGTCAGTCAGAGAAAGACAAATATATGATTTCATCCTTATGTGGAATTTAAGAAATACAACAGATGAACATGGGGAAGGGAAGGCAAAATAAGATAAAAACAGAGGGAGGCAAACCATAAGAGACTCTTAAATACAGAGAACAAACTGAGGGAGGCTGGAGGGGTGCTGGGTGGGAGGGATGGGCTAAGGGGGTGATGGGCATTAAGGAGGACACTTATTGGGATGAGCCCTAGGTATTATATGCAAGTGATGAATCACTAACTTCTACTCCTGAAACTATTATACTATATGTTAACTAACCTGGATTTAAATAAAATTTTAAAAAATTAAAAAAATAAAGTAAGTGCATAAATAAAAAAAAAAACCCAAATAACAAAGAGAGTCTTTGTGTGGTAATTCAAGTGACATCCCATGCACCTGAAACTACTCTGGCATTCAAACAGAAGTTCAGATAGATGTAAGATGTTAGCTTCAGAGTTTTTCCATGCATTTGTCTTGCTTCTAAGAAATCAGATGTCAACTGGATCTTCGTTCCATTGCAGGTGACCTTTTTCTTTGGAAGCTTTTAAGTCATTTTTCAAGTGTTTATTAATGTTCTTTTTCTCTGTTGAGTTAAAGTATGGGTGGTCTGTTGTAAGTTTGGATTCTATAAATGTTCCAATCGCATAGGTTTCTCTAATTTGAAAAAAATTATCAGTCATTTGTGTACTTTCTTCCTCATGTTTTCTCTCTTTCTAGGGGCCCTATTGTGTGTATGCTGATAGGACTGACAGACTTTTTTTTCATACCTTTTATCCCTTTATCTCTTCCTGAGGCTATTGGTAGCATCTTTGACTTAACTTTTCAATTTATTGATTTATTTTGCAGCTCTATTCATTCCGTTATTCCATTCATCTATTGAATTCTTTATTTCAGCTACAAGTATCATGTTTTCCATGCATAGTGTCTTTATTGTGTTATTTTTTGAAAATGAATTTTGTGTTCCTCGCTTATGTCTTGGATATCCTCCTCATCTCTTTGGGGATATTCAATAAACTGTTCTTTAATTTTAGTTTTATCTGGTATATTAAATTTCTTCATCTGGCACAGATAATTCAGCTTGTTGCATTTCTGTCTGAATTGCAGTAAAGTGTGGTGGTAAAAGCACAGGCTTTGGAGACAGACTGCTTACCTTCAAAGCCCAGTTCTGCCCAAGGTCAGCAGACACAGGTTCTGTGTGATCTTGGACAGATCACTTGACCTCTCTGTGATTTCCTTCTTTCACATTTAAAATTGGGATAATGAGTAGTTGTGAGGCTCTAAGAGGCTGATATTTGCAGCATGTAGAACCATGCCTTACATATGCTCAGTGATGGGTAAGTTTTTACTATTACCAGGGTCGTTTTACTCCTTGGATATTGTGTTATTTTCACGTCTGAGATGATATTTTTTGTTTTGTTTTTGTTTTGTTTTGTTTTTGTCAGCATTAAAGGTCTTGGCCATTGTTTCTCTCGCTGAGTTTCCTGTGGAAGAGAGAGTGTCACATCTCAGTTATAACCCCTACCTCTGCCCTGGCATTGATTCTCTTTGAGCTTTTCTTCTCTCTCAGTTGCAAATACCTGGCTTTTGGGTTTGGAGGTGTGGGAGGAGGAGGGCTTTGGTCAGCCCTGCAGGTGTAGTTCAGTGCTCCCACTTCCGGTGGCTTTTACTGTTGGCTTGCAGCGGTCTGCCCTGGACATCTTTTCCTCTGGGATGTCCACCTCCACTCCATCTCCAGGGGGCCCACTCACCTTCTCTGGCTCCTTGGATTCTTCTAGATGTTCCCCTAATTCTAGAGATGTGTCAACCCTCCTTTCCCTATTTTGGGAGTTGCCAGTGTTGCATTGTGTCGGGGGTGGGGAGGTTGGGGAGGGGGGAGAGGCAGTCTTTGCTACTTTTCTATCTTGTCAGGCTATTAAAATCATGATTCACTCTCTGGCTTCACAATGGAAGAAATGGAGGCTCACCTTGGGAGGGGAACTCATGTTTACTGCATTCCTGCTGCTGGTGAAGCGTAGGTTCTAACACCGCAGTTTTACATCATCAGTGTGCAAATGTCTTAGTAAATTACAAGAAAAAGCAATCGTATCAACAGCTTAACCTCCAGAAACCCATAGACTCAATTTCCTGGAGCCCTAACACCACCCTCCCCTCCAGGATGATGTGGGGAACAAAGGCAAGACAAAAATATAAATACAATTACATTTCTTTATAATCTGCAGCCCATTGACAAATATTTGAGATAGGCGGGGTAAAACACTCCTCCAATAAACTCTCAACTGTCATGCCTTAATGTTAACACCTTACCAGAGGGAAAACAACTTTAGCTTAGCAAGACCTCCAGGATCTTAGGAGTCCTCTTTAGCATATGAAAATCCTTCTGGAGGCCTCCCTTTTGCCTCTACCTCCCCCAACTCCGTAGTGAGCAATCGGTCACTCATCATCACAGCCCCAGTGCAGCTCTTTCTGCCCTCTGGGTCCTGTCCCCCTGCTTTGATAAAATCACCTTTTGCACCAAATATGTCTCAAGAATTCTTTCTTGGCTGTCAGCCCCACAGTTCCCAAACCGCATCAATAGCAGTGCTCCCCCCTCCCCCACCCTCCCGGGCAGGTAATGTGCTAGATGCTTGATTCCAAATCCTCACAATTCCTGCAAGGAAGGATTTCTTGCCCGAGAGGATGATGAAACTCCGAGAGGTTAGGTACTTGGCTTAAGCACAGAGAGCGGATAGATAAACGGCAGAAGCTCCATGCTGTAAACACCAGATCATGCTCCTTTCCTCCCCTCTGCTTGGAGGCCCTTGGCTATAAAACGCCAAGCCCAAGTCACCGAGGGAGCTGGTGACAGCCCAGCAGCAGATCTTGGTCCAGGGACTCTTGATCTTCTGTGCTGTCTGCCACCTGCCCGGTCCTAGATCCCTGTTCTCTTCCTTGTCCATGTCCAAGGATGCAGACCAGTCCTTGGAACAGTCTGCTAGCAGCTGAGTGGAAAAACACCACCAGAGAACCAAGAAGGGGATTAAAAAAAAAAAAAAAAAAAAGCAAAGAGAAGAGGCAAACACCTTATTTATCACTCTTGACTTCGTTACAAAAGATCTGCAAAGCTCACACAAAAAAGTCAACCTGCAAATCATGTTATGGTTAATAAAACAGTAATTTAAGCCCCCCTGGCTCTACGTGCAGCCTCCTCAGGTACTGACGGTCCCCTTTCGGTGTTTTATTTTAGGGCCCAGCACAAAAGGTTTTCACCTTAACGTAATTAACTTTTTATCATTAAGATTCTGAAAAATTGAATTGTGTTGGACACAGGTCACCATAATGGGAATTTAATGGCCACGTATTACAATGCAAGCTAAGCTTTGAATACGTGCTAAAGGCTTCACATTGCTCCTGACCTATGCAAATTTCCCTCTCAGTGGCCCTTATTCTTCCCCACGGTGGCATCCGGCCCCCTCCCCGATTTCCTCTCATCTCCTTAAACAATGATTCCCTCATTTTCATATTAATTGCATCACTTAACTGAGATAATGCTCCCTCTGAAATGAGCAAAGGGATGAATCACTGAAACGGGCCATTATTCTTTTTGCTTAACCAATTTCAC
Organism: Leopardus geoffroyi; assembly: GCF_018350155.1. Classification (NCBI taxonomy): domain Eukaryota; kingdom Metazoa; phylum Chordata; class Mammalia; order Carnivora; family Felidae; genus Leopardus; species Leopardus geoffroyi. The sequence continues at coordinate 195,708,304 of NC_059327.1, read as the reverse complement.
AGGCCCCGCACAAAGCACTGCCTTCATTTGGCTTCCTATAATTGCTTATCATTAGGCCCAGCCGCCCCACGAAGTACCTTTTTATTTATTTAAGTCTCATCTGATGGATGGAAAATGAGTCACTCGCATATCTGAGGAGCCCAGACTATTGCAGGCGAGGGGGTGATGGGATACCCTGGAGAACTCTGAAGGCAGGAATCGAGGACGGCCCCTCCCCTTCCTGGTTCCCACGGAGACTCTGGGCAGGAGACAGCCATCAGGTGACCTAGGGGCATCCAGCAGGAGCCCCACTGGCTCCCCGTGGCCGAACGGAGAGGAGAGAAGGCTTGATCCCCGTGATGGTGGCAGCTCAGCGCCCACGGTGGGATGTTTGGGGCTGCCCGGCTGCTCGCTTCACCAGGGAGCTTGGTACGTGCCTACAGGACAGGGGCAGGTGTCCGTACCCTGGCCCGGACCTGCCTGTGCTGGACCCTTGGGCAACAGCCGGCCGGAGGAACACAGAGAAAGCCTGCTATGCATTCTCTCCCCGCTGCCCCTCCCCTGCAGCGGGCACTGAATGGGGAATGAGAGGGACAGAAGGAAAGGACATTTTCCGAGGGAAATTATGCTGTTATCAACCACAGACACACTCAGAAAGGCATCAGGAGAGAATAGCTCACGTGACAGGAAAAGGGAAAACTCCTATGAGGCTGTCAGGAGATCTGGGCTGAAGCATTCCCGGGAGGTTTGCTGGGGCGCACGGTGAACTTTTGTTCCTGGGCGCAGGACGGCCGTCCGGAAGCCAGCTATCTGTGTCCTTGCAATCCGTGCTGTCCTAATATCGTGACTCAGATATCGCTGCTGTGACTCGGGCCCCGCCTGTTTGGTGGCGGCTGTAATTTTACCTGTAAGTCTTGTGCTGGTCACCACGGATACTTGGCTGGGCACCCCTGCCCTCATAGGAACCCATCAAGAGCCTGACCTGACAAATAACTTCTCTGAGGAAGTAAGGACAGTTTCCTGTGTCGTTGCCTTTGTGTCTTTGTTTGTGATGTCCCTAGGATGGCTGATAGGGGCTGAAATCCAGCCTGCACCGTCACCCTTCTTGACGCAGAAGGAAGATGACTTTGGAAGTACACTTGGGCCACTTGATTTAGGGCAGGAGTTAGCAGAGGACGGTGGTGCTCAAAATGGGGACCTCAAGGCAGCAGCATCACCTGGGACCTTGGTAGAAACACTGATTCTCAGGCCCCACCCCTGACTGCTGAGTCTGGAAATCTGCAGATGGGCTCCAGTGATCTGCGTTTCACAAGGCCTCTGGGTCATTCTGCTGCTCAACTGTATTTTGATTTGGCTGTTTTCTTTTTTCATAATGCTCTCACATGCGGCACCTCACCGGGTTTTCACCGCCATTTTGGAAAGCTGGCAAGAAAGGTCAATCTGGTGGCGTTATCCCCTCTCTGCAGATGGAGAAGTAAAGATTATAGAGGTTACACGACTGGCTGAGGGCTTCCCAACCTGCTGGAGCCGGAAATTGTCCTCCCATGTCCAGGTCCAGGCCACTCGAACTCGGCGTGCAAAGACAAAGATGACTCTTAGAGGCGGAGCAGAACTCCAGAGTCAACAGCAGAACACGAAAAGAGAGGTTTTCCATAACCCTCCAGGTATTGTTCAAAGCGCATTCGAAAGCCACAGCCCTTTGGCTAACAGCAACACTGAGAGACTACCACCCCTTACCAGCCACGGGAGCTTGCTCAAGGTCCCAACGTCTCAGAGCCTTGGCTTCTGGATTATAAAAGGGGGTTGACACGGGGCGCCTGGGTGGCTCAGTTGGCGAAGCGTCTGGATCTTGATTTCGGCTCAGGTCATGATCTCACAGTTCTGTGAGTTCAAGCCCCACATCGAGCTCTGTGCTGACAATGCGAAGCCTGCCTGGGATTCTGTCGCCCTCTTTCTCTGCCTCTCCCCTGCTTGCTCTCTCTCTCTCTCTCTCAACAATAAATAAATAAGCTTCTAAAAAAACCTTATAAAACGAGGCTGATAATAGAAGCATTTACCGCAGAGGCTGTTTTGGGAGTCAAAGAACGTAATGCTTGTAGATTCATTGGCATATGTGTCACTCATAGCCAGCAGTTAATAAGTGATTATATTATTACCATTAGGAGTTAACAGGGGGGTAAAGAGGGACACATCTCAACCCTTAACTGTTCAAAAGGATAAGGTCAGCAGACATGTACCAAGCTCCTCCCACACGCCCTGGTTTCTGAAGTGGGAACCTCTTGCAGGCATGGGACTGGATGCTGGGTGAGATCTGTAAAGGCCAAGAGGGCTGGAACTGGGGGAGAAGTGTTTTCTGGAGTGGCCAGTGGGGGCAGAGCTAGAGGGAGACCGAGCTGTGTTCAGGAAGAGGCACCCGACCCGGAGTCAGGAACATAGAACGCGCAGGGCAAGACTGAATGTAGGATGAGTGACAATGACAGGATCTGGCAGGTGGGGGTGTGGTGTGCAAGGGGAGGTTTCTGTAGGTCATTCGGGGCCAGGTCTGTGAGCTGTGGATGGTAAAGAGGTCCAGTGATTTGTGGGGCTGGCATTCTGGCATGGGGATGGTCTGATGGCTCACGAGGGCTCTGTGCTGCTAGATGCTACAACAGAATGAATCTTAATATTGCATGTTTGAAAAAATATTGACAGTGTTGCAGGTGAGCCCCCTTCCTGTGTCCGGCAACCACAGGGGAGAAGGAACCCGAGGAACATTTGCAGGGTCCCTCTTTCCTCGGAGAGAAAGTGCGACTCAGTGGCTGAATTGGATCCCTGGCTTATTCATGCAGCTGCTTAGGAAAGGCTGCCCAGAAGCTGTTCCCCAGGGTCCTCACCAGGAACTGAACCAACCAGCACCTTGATCTTGGACTTCCAGCCTCCAGAGCTCTGAGAAATATCATGACTTAAGCTGCTCAGTCTGTGATATTTTGTTACAGCAGTGTGAGCTTGTAACTCAGCCAACGTGAGTTCACTCCTTGGTGTGTCAGAAACCGCACCAGGGAGAGGTGCCGAACAAAGAAAAAGTATCTGCAGCAAATAAGAAGACCACAGGGAATGGCTTCCAAAGCCATGACTCCCCTAGAGAGGATGAATGGGTTCCTTTTGCTTAGGGTTAGGGTGAATATTTAGATAGGGAAACCTTGTCATGGTTTGTAGAGGCGGGCGTAAGGTCACACATGTGCCATAAGGAAACATGCCTATGCATACATCGTATTAACATACATGTAAAGGAGGCTGAGGCCCCTACTTGGGTGATTTTAGTATTATAATGGAATAAAGGCAATGATAGATCATTCCAGAGGTCACTCCGTGGTCCATCTGTGCAGCCACAAGTCAGGGGTTTAGATCAAAAGTTCTGGGTGGTCTGGGATGGTGGGAGGTCTTGTCAGGGAAGTCTCCATCACCTGAGGGGTGGTTTTGGGGTTTCATTTGCCCGAGTTAACAGGTAACCTGGAAAGAAGACCTTAAGGAAAAATGTAAGACAAAGGTTAGTGAGTACAAGCAGGTGGGCAGTAAATGTCAGGTCTTGGGGTCTAGCTGGTGACAAGCTGACCAAATCACTACATGAATCAATAGTTTGCTTCCTGTTTGACTTTTGCAAACTGACCCTTGAGACCATATCTTCCTGGTTGGATTCCACAGGGTGGGAAGTTGCTGTGGCCCCAGCCCCCAACAGGACAGTCTATTTAGGCTTCTGCTGGCTATAGGCGTCCTTCAGACACTTCCAACAAACACCTCATTAGCTTCTGCTTGCATGCCATTAATAACAGGGAACTCACTACGTTCCAAAGCAAGCTTATTCACCACAACTGTGAGACCTTTTCGAGAAGAGAAATCATCCCTGAATCGTCAGCTCCTAGAATCGTGTGTGGCATTTAGCAGAGGCTCAATGAGTCTTTGTTGAGTTAGTGATACGGGGATGCAAAGTGCATTTACTCATTGCTGGAGTTGAATAGTTCATTAAACTCATTTTTCATGATGTACAACTGAGGATTTCAAGTAACTTTGCCAAGTTTGTTGAGTAGAATCCCACTCCCTTGATACCTCCACTATGATGTTTCTTACTGTGAACTTTTTCTTCCTATAGAATTTAGAATCCACCATGGACAAGAGGAGGAAAACGTGTGAACCTAAGTAGTGAAGAATGAAGTGCTCATTGTATGTAGTACTGGCCTGGAGGGCCATGGATTTCAGAAATCGAGATTGATGTGAGCTGGAGTGTTTGGCATAAACACGTTCATCATGGTGTAAGCAGAATGAACTGAGCCCGAAAGGGTGAGCAGGACTTAGATGGCAGAGGGGCAGAGACAGGTGGCTGTCACTAGAAGAGGTACGAGGACCACAGAAGATTGGTGAGTGCAGAGCATGGGAGGGAATTTATAGGTAGTGGGGCCAGAGCCTGGAGGGGAGTCTTGAAAGAAAGGAAAAATGACAATAGGGAGCCATTGCAAGTTCTTGAACAGTGAGATAAAGTGGTGCTTTACAAACAATAATTTGAAAGTGATGTTTGAGATGGATTCAAGTAGGAGAGACTAGAAACCCTTATTATACCCATTAGCAGTCCAAATCACCATATTTGTTGTTGTTGTTGCTGTTTGAATACTACGTGGCAATGAGAAAGAATGAACTATGGCCTTTTGTAGCAACGTGGATGGAACTGGAGAGTGTTATGCTAAGTGAAATAAGTCATACAGAGAAAGACAGATACCATGTGTTTTCACTCTTATGTGGATCGTGAGAAACTTAACAGAAGACCATGGGGGAGGGGAAGAAAGAAAAAGTTAGAGAGGGAGTGAGCCAAATCATAAAAGACTCTTAGAAACTGAGAACAATCTGAGGGTCGATGGGGGGTGGGAGGGAAGGAGGGTGGGTGATGGGTATCGAGGAGGGCACCTGTTGGGATGAGCCCTGGGTGTTGTATGGAAATCAATTTGACAATAAATTTCATATTAAAAAAAAGTTAAAAATAGAAAAAAAAAATTCAGTGTAGGGATGCCTGAGTGGCTCAGTAGGTTGAGTGTCCAACTCAATTTTGGCTCAGGTCATGATCCCAGGGTCGTGAGACTGAGCCCATTTCAGGCTCTGTGTGGAGCATGGAGGCTGCTTAAGATTCTCTCTGTCTCTGTCTCTGTCTCTGTCTCTCTCTTTCTTTCTGTCCCTCTCCTCTGCTCCCTTCCTCCCTCCCTCTCTCTTTAAAAATATAAATTAATAAAAAATAAAAAATTCAGCTTAAAGTTTAAATTGCTTTCTCCAGCAATGCTCTGTAAATCGCAGACATGCCAGAAGGGAAGAGCCTCCCTGGAACTCCCAAATCACACCGTATTACACACTTCTCTGGGTTTCAGTGTACTTAGTTGTGACTGGGAATTAACCAATTCCATAAACTACCTCTTTCCACAAGGTGTGACTAGTTTGTTTACTGCAGCAGATCATTCCAAATTTGGAATAATTGGTGTTAGGAACTGTTGAATTTCCTTGACTTAGAATTGCCACGATAAAAGCTACGGTTGGGAGAGATTGTAGAGTGGCAGCAAAGAGATATTTTCATTGTGAACAACATATAATTAAAATGAACAGGTTGACTTTAAAGCTGACATATGTCATAAAAATTAAACTGGGAAAGAGCCAGGCTTAGACTAATGATACTGAGGAAAAATAATCCTTAACAATTGTGGAGTACATTAACATTTGTATTAGTTTATGTGGACTAAACTGCAGCCAGAAAGAAATTAAGAAAGGTAGTAGCTCAAACACAGGGAGGCTTGTTTTCTTCTTACCTGAGTCTAGCAGGAATGGTTGCCCAGGTCAGCAGAGGTGACTGGTGGTGGGGAGACAGCTTCTGCCCCATGAAGTCTTCCAAGGACTTAGGTTGACAGTGGCTCTGCCATCTTCAACACATGGCTTCCAAGGCTGTCCCGGTCATCATTATTGGTCAGTAGCCGCAGGAAAGAGCACGTGGAGGAGTCTGGAGGTTTTTATGGCCCAGCTTGACATGGTACACATCACGTCCACGTGCATCCCATTGGTTCAGACCCAGTCGTGCAACCATGCCAAATTGCACAGGAGGCTGGGAAATGCAATCTAGCTCCGCACCTAGGCAGAAAGGAAGAATAGATCTTAGCAGACAGCTGGAATTCTTCACACAGTAGATCTAACAGGTAGGTACTCTGATCTCTATTTTACTGATGAAGACGGTGAAATTCTGGTTAAGTGAGTTTTGGGGGAAACGTTAGCTACGTGGATCAGGAAAAATTCAAGATTACTTTATCACCTTTCTGTTTAAACTTCTGCCAGAAATGTAATTATTTATAAAACCAAAGATTCAGAGAACATCTACAGTGCGCCTACCTCTGCATCTGCATTATGTGCTTGGAATTCATTGGTGGTGAAAGCCTCTCTTGGCTTTCCCACTGAAGAGTGATTTCTGCACATACGGACTGGAGAATGAAGCTTCTTTGCCTTTGATCTTTAAACACTGTGTGAAACCCATAGTCGCATGCCTTATTTCCTAGATGGGTTAAATTTTTTGTATAATACACATGACATTTTAAAAAGCCCTACATATTCACAAAGCTGTAAATTTGTCAGGAGGAGAGGGAGTGACATTTCTGGATGTTTTATAAAATCTTTGTAGCATTTAGGATGGGGTTTCAGAATCAGACAATAAGGAGTTCTTTTATTTATTTATTTATTTATTTATTTATTTATTTATTTATTTATTTTAGAGAGAGGGAGCATATGAATAGGGGAAAGAGACAGAGGTAGAGAAAGAATTGGGATCATGACCTGAGTGGAAATCAAGAGTCAGACGTTCAACCCACTGAACCATCCGAACCATCTAGGTGACTCAAGGAATTCTACTTTCAGTTTCTCACCTTTAATCATTTCATTTTACCTTTTAAGTTGTGGTTACATTCTTTAAAAAAAATTATGTAACATTTATTCACTTTTGAGAGAGAGAGACAGAGCATGAGCAGGGAGGGACAGAGAGAGGGAGACACAGACTTGGAAGCAGGCTCCAAGCTGTGAGCTGTCAGCACAGAGCCTGATGTGGGGCTTGAACCCATGAACCATGAGATCATGACCTGAGCTGAAGTTGGATGCTTAACTGCCTGAGCTACTCAGGTGCCCCGATCTTTGTGTGTTTGTATGTATGTATGTGTGTATGTATTGAGTTTCCCCAATGAAATGCTATCTCCTTGAAAGTAAGGCTCCTGTTAGGTTCACTCACTGCCACGTCCATAGCACTAGCACGATCCTGGAATCATCCATTGCTGAAGAGACTGTCTTTTTTTCATTGGATATTCTTTCCTGCTTTGTCAAAGATGAGTCGACCATTGATCTATGTGTCTGTTTTTGTGCCAGTCCCATACTGTCTTGATGATTGCAGCTTGGTAATATAGCTTGAAATCCAGAATGGGGATGCCTCTGGTTTTCTTTTTCTTTTTCAGGATTTCTTTGGCTATTTAAGGTCTTTTCTGCTTCCATACAAATTTTAGGATTCTTTGTTTTAGCGCTACGAAAAATGCTGGTGGTGTTTTGATAGGGAATGCATTAAATATGTAGATTGCTTTGGATAGTATAGACATTTCAACAATGTTGGTTTTTCCAATCCATGAGCATGGAATGCTTTTCCATTTCCTTGCGTCCTCTTCAGTTTATTTCATACGTGTTGTATAGTTTTCAGAGTACAGATCTGTTACTTCATTGGTGAGGTTTATTCCTAGGTATCTTATTGTTTTTTATGCCACCCTGTCCATCTTGAATGATGATTGGAGTAAATATGAAACAATGAATGTGAAAGGGATAGGATATTATAAAATGTGATGAAGACACATAGAATCATTATTATACTACTATTTGGTGCTCTGAATTTTATCAGAGTACTAACCACACATTTGCTCTCATAATGTTCACAATGTTCTATGGGAGGTAGGGCTTATTATAATTGCCATGTTTGCCAAAGAGAAAATTGAGCTTTGGACAGGTTTGTGGCTCCTTCTTTGTCCACAGATGGAAAGGACGAGATAGGTAGTATGAGAACATGAAGGACAGAAATTGTCTCTGGAGGCCAAGGACTTACATTTGAGGCCCATCTCTGGTAAATATTAGCTGTGTGAGTTTAGAAAATCACTTTTCCTCTCTGAGTCTATTTCCTAATTAGGTAGAAAAATAGCTTTGGTCCCTTTATCATCTCACAGGGTTATTATGAAGATCATAGAATCAATATATCAAAATTACCTTAAGTTTTTTTTTAATGGCTTTGTTAAGAATGAAAAATTCTAGGCTCTGTCTCTCAAGTCAGCCTGTGGTAGCAGGAGCCATATAAGTTGAGCATTCTCTTTTCGCAGATTGCTTCTCGTTTCACTGAGGTCTGGGGTGAGATTTGAGCACAGACCCTGAAGCTTTCAAAGACTGATCGTTATGTTATAGAATATTAACATATAGAATACTAATATTAACATTGGAGGCCTTTAAACTTTAATCTAGTAAAAGCAGTCATCAAACACAGAATTCCATTAGATGGTATCTTTGAAAAGATTGTCTTTCATATCCAGTTGTAATAATTCCAGCAATGGGAACTAACTTACTTATAAGAAGGCACATTCTATCTAGGTATTTGGTTTAGTCAGTTTATTGAGCTACCTCAATAAATGCCTACCCTAGCTAACATAGAGGATTGGATTCTCGAATCAGACTTATAAGGATCAAAGATCTTACATAGTACCAAGATTTACTAATAATTTCAGAGGTGCAAGCAATCTAGTTGCACAAGTGAAGCAGAGAGAGGTCTGGGATCTTCTATACGACTTCCCAGGTCTTTCCTTCCTGAACCACGAGTGGAATTTCTGGCCCAATCTAATAGGTGAAGTTGCTAAGTGAGGTTTGTGGTTTGCTACATCCGGAGGAGAGGGTTTGGGTTAGGAAGCAGTTCCATTTTATACCCTCAGATATTTGTACTACTTATGTGACATCCTCTGGGAAATTATGCCACATAAATCCATGGATTCTAGGTTTGTTTACCCCAAGAGATTCTAAACCAGGGACACCTTGCTAAGATTATTCTGTAAATAATAACCCCCTTCTAGGAAATATCATGTCTTTCTTTTCCAGAAGGTCCAGTTATCAGCATGTTTAAAGAAGATTAGATTGGGCTATCTTCCTTTTTTTCTTTCCCTGGAAAGTTCTCTGGTAATTGAAAGACAAATGAATCATAGACCAGGTACTTTAATTCCTTTCCCTCCAGCTGAGTATGGGAAACATAATGGTGAATAGAACATACAACATCTCTGACTTTGACCAAGTCACTGACTTAGGAGAAAAAAAAGGAAATCAGACACATTAAATAGGACTAGCTAGTCTATGGAGTGATGATCAAAACAATTTCTCAACACTGGGTAAAAGTTATCCTTGTGAAAAGCAGCCCAGTTTCAAATCATATTTGTACTTCAGGGACCTATCTTTTAGAGTTTTGATTTGGGATTCCTTTTAAAGCTATCACTCTTTTTCTCTCGCCATCAGTAGACCTGCCACCCATATGGCATGCTGTCCCAGTTGTCAGTCCTGTTCTCCTTCCCTGTACCTCAGCTTTAACTGCTCTGGATGATGGCCGTCTTTCTGTTTGGGAGTGACACCAAGGCCCACTTAAGTGAATTTTATATTTGCTGAATAGTCTGTATTTTAATACAGACCATTCCATTAAGTGCCCAAATTATATGAAAATCCATTTAGCTATTTTCAACTGCTATAGTAACATATACACTCACAGAGGTTTAATTTATTCATATGCATGCAGAAGGCCAATGGTGGAGATGTATATAGAATGCTATGGGAGTAGAGAAGAGGGGCACGCCCATAAACAGCATATAGCCAAATCAAGAAGAGGTGACAAGACACTTCAGCAGAAAACAAGAACTTAGAGAATAAACAACTCTGCATGTGCCAAAATTGCAAGTAGTTTGGTCTTCATTGGACATTAGGGGCAAAGCAGGAGTGGAAGATGCTGGAGCTGGTGTGGCCAGCCAGAGAAAACCCTAGGAGCTGTAAAAGAACTTGGATTTTATCCTGTTGACATGGTGGAGTAGGGTCATTAGTTGCTCCAATGCCAGGAAGTTGTGAACTACAAGAAAGTTTTTTCCCTTTTTGAGATGAAATCTGCCACCCTGTTATTTCTGTCCACTGTTTTTTTTTTTTTTTTCAACGTTTATTTATTTTTGGGACAGAGAGAGACAGAGCATGAACCGGGGAGGGGCAGAGAGAGAGGGAGACACAGAAGCGGAAACAGGCTCCAGGCTCCGAGCCATCAGCCCAGAGCCTGATGCGGGGCTCGAACTCACGGACCGCGAGATCGTGACCTGGCTGAAGTCGGACGCTTAACCGACTGCGCCACCCAGGCGCCCCTCTGTCCACTGTTTTTATTGCTGCCCTTAGAGCTAGTGAGACGACATCTAACTTCTCTTTAAACTGATGACCCTCAGACATTTGAAGACAGATCTCATGTTCCTCTGAGCTTCTCCAAGAGCAATCTCTTCATGTTACATGGCCTCTAGACTTGTCACCATCTGGTTTCCCTTCAGTTTAGCATCTCCCAAGTGCCATGGTTCAGAGATTGGAGAAGGATATTGCTCTCAGGGTTGAGGCAGGGAAAGCAATGCAGTCTTGGATGCCAAGAAATCAGTTACTTTGCCCCAACTAAACCTCTGTTAAATTAGGCTTTTCCATATGAAATTCAGTTCCTTAATTCCTTTCACAATCAGGTATGTTTTGTTGGGGTTTCACTGATTGCAAGGAAATATTCAGAATTCCCCCTAAAATTTGTATATAATGTCTCTGGAATTTACTTTACTATGATCTCCTCTGTCTCATGTTTCTGTAATTGTGCATGTTGTCTTTGAATGGCCATGCCAATGAATGCTGAGAACAGTGTGTATGTAGCACTTGATTTGTGCCCAATAAATATTTGTTGAATGAATGAATAGACCAACATCCAGGCAAAATCCAGTGTCCTCACTGGTTGCTCCCTTGCTTCAAGCATTTCTTAAGTTGAGAAGAATTTATTGGAAATTAATGGTCACAACAAAGTAAGGCTGCAATTTTCTGCTCTTTGTTCCTTTTCTCAATCCATGTTCTGAAGTTCTTTCTCTGTCCCTACCTCCTTTCCAAAACTTAGTCATATGCATCAAGAACAAGGTATGCTGGGGAGTGTTTAACAACTGACTCTCCCCAAATTCCCACCATGGCTGATGTCAAAGTACCGACGTGAGGTCACTCAACATAGGGTTGGGCAGAGATGCACAGGATCGGCTCTTGAGAGCTGATAGAAACTGGCCCTTCAGGTCACTCTAGGGGCTCACCAAACAAAGGATCCACCCTCCTTAGAGGATGATTGAGATTACAGTTACTTTTTTCCCTCCGATGACATCAAAAATTATGTCTAGCACAAATTAGACTTTCAAAACAAGACTCCCTAAATTTACAAACTAGTGCTTGACCCTTTAAACCAGTGGTACTGAAATGGGAGAAGTGCTGCCCCCAGAGGGCATTTGGAGATTTGTGGGGCTCGTTTTGACTGTAGCAATAACTGTGATGCTATAGGCATTTAGTGGGCAAAGGTCAGGAATGGTGAATATTCTGCCAAGTGAAAGACAGTGCTGCACAACAAAGAATGGCTCTACTCCCAAATCTGGCACAATCCTTGGACATTTCTGCTCTGCACCACGCTTCACACAGGTTGGCTTTCTGCCAGACCATAGTCCTTTATATTCTGCTAAACTTTTGTGATAGAAATAATCATACCCTGATGATTATAGGAAAAGGAAGTTCTATCTCAGTGACAGATGCTTGTTTTATTCTTAAATGATTGAAATCAAATGCATTGGAATGAAACTTTTTTTCCCTGTTAACCTTTAGCAGCATTTATAATGACCATGTTAAATCAAACCTCATTACAATGAAATGGGGCCTGACTGAAATACTGCAGGTATGATGCTGAGTAATTTCATAAATTATTAAATGGTAATTGAAAGTAATATGGCAGAATACATTCTACTCCTGAGGGGGAAAATATAGAAGACTTTGGAGGGAAATAAAGTTGGTTAAAATATAGCATATATGAAAGGCTTGAGAGCAGTGTGGAAGGGTGACAGAAGACCTGAAAACCTTTTGATTTTTGGCATTGTGTTAACATACATGATTTTGATACAGGGGTTATGCTCTGCTTGAAACATTACAGACATCTAGACTCCTCTCCCGCTTCTCGTGCGCAGGCATTTTTCAGGGCAAAAAAAGATCAAATTCAAATTATGTTTTATACCAAATGTGTCTCGATGCCATGTCTTTATTTCAATTATAGTTCACTTCAAGACTTCATTTTCCCAATTGCTTTTCAGAACTTTCTTTAAAAAAAAAAAATCCCCATCAGTGAGTAATTATGCTTGTTGTGAAAAAAAAATAGTAAAAACTATAAACTTGGAGGGGAAGTCTTTTACTTCCATACTCAGTTCACTCTAGGTAGCATATAATTCTGGATCCACACACATTATGCTTGTCAAGTTTATTTTTCCAACAGGGGCCTATACTATAGGGACTATTTTACAACTTGCTGTTTTCACTTATCATTATAGCTTGGGCATCTTCCTATGTCTATGTATGCAGATCTAAATTTAATTTTTTTTTGTTTTGTTTAAAGTATGCCATAAATTGTGCAGAACTTTAGTGTAGATCTTTATGATTTTTACCAAGTGAATATAGCCATATAATCACCATTTAAATTAAGATAGATAACACTACCTCTGAATTCTCGCTTATACCCCTCCAAATCATTTTACCCATTCTCCCTGAGTGTAACCACTATCCTGAATTCTGTTACCATAGATAAGTTTTGCCTTTTCTTGATTAATATAAAATGAATCATTTAACATTAACTTTTTTGGTGTCTGGGTTCTTCTGCTTGTTATGACTGTGAAATTCTTCCACTGTTGTGTGGAGTGGTAGCTAGTTCATTTTTGTTGCTGCAAAGTATTCTATTGTATGACCATGCTATAACTTATTTATTCATTCCGCTTTTGATGGACTTTCAGACTTCTGTCGTTTGGGCTACTACGTATAATGCCTTTATACATAGGTGCTTTTGAAAGCAATTGTAAGAATTTGTACTTCCACAGGCTGTTCCAATTGAGGTTCCAGTTGTTCTATGTCTTTGCCAACACTTGGTAGAATTTTTGTTAATTTAAATTTAAGCCAGTTTTGTGACTGTCAAATAGTAATTCACTGTGGCTCTACTTGCATTTTCCTTATGACTTAGGATGCTCGACACCGTTTCCTATGTTTAAATCCACACCTGGTGAACTTCTTTTGATAAGTGTCTGAACAGGTATTTGCCTTTATTTTATTGGGTTGTTTTTCTCCTTCTTACATATTTATTGGAGTTCTTTGTGTATTCTCAATATAAGTATGTTCTTGGATGCAATTATTGCAAATTTCTTCTCTTACTCTGTGTTTTGCCTTTTCATTCTGAGGCATCTTTTAATGAAGTCCAATTGATCTGTATTTTATTTTATGAGTAGTGTTTTCTGCATTCTGTTTGGGAAAATGTTGCCTATCCCAAAGAATCTATTATCTTATATTATCTCCTTTAAGTATTATTGTTTCACTTATCACAATGAGATCTATGATGCATCTGAAAGCAGTTTTTGTGTATGGTGTGAGGAAAGAGGTAAAGTTAATTGATTTAGCATCACTTACTGAAAATAACATGCTTCTTCCACTGTATTTCATAGGCCAATTTTGTGCTATATCAGAAGTATGTATGTGGATAGTTCAGTTTCTGGAGCCTTTATTCTATTCCTTTATTGCCTGTTGTCTATCCTATCTCCACCATCACACTTAGAATTATGGTTTTATGAGAGTTGGTATCTGGTAATGTAAGTCATTCAGCTTTGTTCTTCTTCAGGATTATATTCATTATTCAGAACCCTTTTCATTTCCATATTCATCTCATTTAGAATCATCTCATCAATTTCTATGAAATTTTTGTTGGAATTGAATCTATAAATCAACTTGGGGGGAACTGATATCTTTAGGATATTGAGTCCTCTAATCCATGAATGTTGTATAACTCTTCATTTTTTAGTTCTTCTTTAACCTTTTTTATTAATGTTTGTATTTTTTGGTGCAGAGGTCTAGCTATTTAAACAATTAGATTGATTCTTAAGTATTGATATATTTGAATGATAGGTATTGTTATTTTTATTTCTGTAAATTTCTTTTTAAAAAAAAATTAATATCTATTTATTTTTTTTGGTGTGGGGAGGGGCAGAGAGAGAGGGAGACACAGAATCCGAAGCAGGTTCCAGGCTTCGAGCTCTCAGCACAGAGCCTCATGTGGGGCTCGAACTCACAAACCACAAGATCATAACCTATGCTGAAGATGGTCGGTTGACTGAGCCACCCAGATGCCCCTGTAAATTTTATTTCTAATTATTTGTTGCTGGGATGTAGAAATATGATTAATATCTGTATGTTGACTTTGTAACCAGAAATCTTAAAAAAGTAACTTATTTACTTTCATAATTTATTTGTAGTTTTTTTTACATTTTCTATTCATGTTGTATTTTTGGGACCAATAACATTTTTATTTAATTTTTTAAATGTTTGCTTATTTATTTTGAGTGAGAAAGAGATAGAGAGCGAGCGAGCATGAGTTGGGGAGGGGCAGAGAGAGAAGGAGAGAGAAAATCCCAAGCAGACGCTGTGCTGTCGGGACACAGCCCAACCTGGGGCTTGATCTCACGAACTGTGAGATTATGACCTGAGCTGAAACCGAGTGTTGGACGCTCAACCAACTGAGCCACCCAGGCACACCCTATTTAATTTCAATTGTAATTTTTCTTTTCTTTTCTTTTTTGTGTCTTATTGCCCAGGTTAAAACCTCTAGAGTAATGATAAATAGAGGAGGTGAAAGCAGTACTAATGAAAGAGTTATTCATGACTCGTGAAAATAGAAAGGCAGGCTTTATTCAGGACTATCGTGATATGTACAGGGACCACTGCGATGGGGTTTTGCATTAAGGAAGAGAGGTAAGGCTCAACTCAGAATACAACAACTTAAAAGGTGTGGATTTATAGCCAGCCACGGGGCAAGGTTTGGGGGAGGGAGTCAGTGGATGAAAAATTACTAAGAGTGTAGGGCAGTTGCCAACCTGACCTAATAGAATTCTTGCTGTGAAGGCAGGCCAGGGTGATCAGATATTACGTGGGAGATGGTGGAAGATGAGAAATTTGTTTAGATAATGAGAGCGGGTGGCAGATTCTGGCTAAACTGACTTAGCAGGATTCTTGCTAAAACTGGATTCAGCAGGATGGAGGCAGAAGCCCAAGGACTTCTTGAACAGAGGGCTCACAGAGGCTTGCCTAATGTCTGGCCAACGAAAGAATCTTCGTCAGCAGAATAAATTCTTTGTATGCGTCACTGCATTTGGTTTGCTATTACTTTGCTTTGGAGTCTCGCATGTGTGTTCATTACAGAGATTGGTCTGTACTGTTTTGTTTTGTCATTTCATTGGCAGATATTGGGATTGGGTTATGCTAATATCCTAAGAAGAGATATCATTCTTCCTATTCCCAGGAAGAGTTCATGTATGTTTGTCATTTCTTGTTGAAATATTTGAAAGGATTCGCTGGTTAAGCTATTATGGACTGAAATTTTCTTTGTGGGAAGACTTTCACTTATGGATTAAATTTCTTTAATGGATGCAGAAATACTCAGGTCTTTTATTTATTCTATGCCAGTTTTGGTAAACTATGCTTTTAAGGAATTCGTCTATTTATTCCAAGCTTTCAAGCTTATTCACACAAGTTGTTGATGTTGTCTTCTTACTATCTTTGTAATGACTTCAGAAATTGTAAGGATGCTCTTTTTCTCTTTGATATTAGTAATCTGTGCCCTTTCGTCATTACTTTTTCTCAAAGTTATAAGAAGTTTATAGACTTTATTAATCTTTAAAAGTAACCAAATTTTTATTCAAAAAGGTCACTGCCTGTCTTCTAGGATTTTTAATGGCTTCAGTCTCACATTTAGGTCTTTAATCCAGTTTGAATTTATTTTTGTATATGTTGTAATAAAGTGGTCCAGTTTCTTTCTTTAGCATGTTGCTGTCCAGTTTTCCCAACACCATTTGTTGAAGAGACTGTCCTTTTCCAATCAGATATTCTTTCCTATTTTGTCAAAAATTAATTGACCATATAGTTGTGGGTTTATTTCTGGGTTTTCTATTCTGTTCCATTGATCTATGTGTCCATTTTTGTACCAGTATCAAACTGTTTTGATTACCACAGTTTTGTAATATAACTTGAAGTTTGGAACTGTGATGTCTCCGGCTTTGCTTTTCTTTTTCAAGATTGCTTTGGCTATTTGGGATCTTGTGTGTCCCATAAAAATGTTAGAATTGTTTGTTATAGTTTTGTGGAAAATCCTGTTGGTATTTTGATAGGGATTACATTAAATGTGTCGGTTGTTTTGGGTAGGATAGACATTTTAATAGTATTTGTTCTTCCAATCTATGAACATGGACATCTTTCCGTTTCTTTGCATCTTCTTCAATTTCTTTCATCAGTGTTTTATAGTTTTCAGAGTATAGGTCTTTCACCTCTTTGATTAGGTTTATTCCGAAGTATCTTAATATTTTTGGTATAATTATAAACGGGATCGATTCCTTGATTTCTCTTCCTGCTGCTTCATTATTGGTGTATAGAAATGCAACAAATTTCTGTGCATTGATTTTGTATCCTGGGAGTTTACTGAGTTCGTTTATCAGTTCTAGCAGTTATTGGTGGAATCTTTCAGGTTTTCTATATGGAGTATCGTGTCAAGTGCAAATAGTGAAAGTTTTACTTCTTCCTTACTGATTTGGATGTCTTTTATTTCTTTTTTGTTTTGTGATTGCTGTGGCTAGGACTACCAGTACTATATTGAATAACAGTGTGAGACCGGACATCCCTGTCTTGTTCCTGACCTTAAGGGGAAAAGCTCTCAGTTATTCACCATGGAGTTTGATGTTAGCAGTGAGTTGGGATTACCTTCTTTTTTTTTTTTTAATTTTTTTTTTCAACGTTTATTTATTTTGGGGACAGAGAGAGACAGAGCATGAACGGGGGAGGGGCAGAGAGAGAGGGAGACACAGAATCGGAAACAGGCTCCAGGCTCTGAGCCATCAGCCCAGAGCCCGACGCGGGGCTCGAACTCACGGACCGCGAGATCGTGACCCGGCTGAAGTCGGACGCTTAACCGACTGCGCCACCCAGGCGCCCCTGGGATTACCTTCTTTTTGCCTGAAGGATTCCCCTTAGTATTTCCTTTCTACTAATTACATATTATTGCCATTTCTGCTTTTCTAAAAATGTATTTGGCTTTCATTTTAATTTTTTAAAATTTTACTGAGCAAAGTATTCTAGATTGGTAAATTTTCTTTTTTCAGCACTTTATTTTTTATTTTATTATTATTAATTTTAAAGTTTATGTATCTATTTTGAGAGAGAGGGAGAGAGGGAAAAGGGGTGGTGCAGAGAGAGCTAGGGAAAGAGAGAATCCCAAGCATGGTCCCCTGACAGCACAGAGCTGGACATGGGGCTCAACCCCACAAGCTGTGAGATCACGTCCTGAGCGGAAATCAACAGTTGGATGCTTAACTGACCGAGCCACCCAGGCACCCCTTGTTCAGCACCTTAAAATTCATTATATTGTCTGGCTCCCATAATTCCTGCTGAGAAGTCAGAAGAGACTTTTTTGTTCTTCTTTCTGTTTTTGAGATTTTCACTTTGTCTATGTTTTTCGACAGTTTTTTTCTATGATGTTCCTTTTGTGATTTTTTGTGTTTGTATTCATCTTGTTTGGGTTCTGAGATATTCTTGAATTTGTGGTTTGTTGTTTTTCATGTTTTAGAAAGTTCTTAATCAGTCTTTAAATATTTTCTGATCAATTATCTCTCTTCTGTCTTCTTCCTCCACATTTCATGCATCTTTTTCCATTTTGTTCTCTATATTCATGTCTCCACTCTATGCATCAATATGAACATTTTTTAATGATTTGTTTCAGTTCACTCATTTTCTCCTTTGTTTTCTTTAATCTGCTTTGTATTCTAATTTTAGTTATTATATTTTTTATTTTTAGAATTTCTACTGGGGTATTTTTTATAGATATCAGTTTATAGATAGTAAAACTCTATATCTTATCCTGTATCTTATTGAGTTCACTACCTATAATTTCTTTAATGTCTGTATGAAAATCCAATTGTGTGATCACCTTTGGAGACGTTTCTATCATCTATTTTTTTCTTTTGGGTTTTGATCATTTGTTATTTTGTTCTGGCATGAATTATGATTTTTTTTTCATTAAATGCCCAATATCATGTATGGAAAATTTCAGAGGCTCTGAATGACACTACTTTCCTGGAGAGAGGATTTACTTTTCTTCTTGCAGTTATATAATGTATAAGAATTGATCCAAGTAAGCTACGTTTCTGGCTTTATCAGGGCTTATTTTTTAGCTGTTTCCTTACTTTGGGGGCATAGCCATGTAACATTCTCAATCTAAAACCTGGGTTTTCTACTGAGGTCTTCTTCCATGATGGATTCTGGGCTCCAGTTTATCTTGCCCTACTACCATAAGAATGCCTAAATCTTTGCTTAGATTTTAAACTTCTTAGCAGCTGCTTTTTGTTTGATTTTTTTTTTTCCCCATTAGCTAGCTCCATGAATCCACAGTTAAGAATCAGGGAGTAATTGGGCAAAATTGCATGAGTAATTTTGGGCTTACTTTGCTCTGGTGCCCTTTTCTTTGGACCCCTCCACTCCTGGCTGCCTTCATCACCTTTAATTCTAATTTTTGTCTTTCTGTTTCAGCTAGACTGCTGCAATTCTATTTGCTTTCTATTTATCCTCGGTGCCCCTTGCTGCATATTGGCAAAGCCCTAACGGGCAGAAATGGCCATGGAGTATGGCTCATCTTAGTACATTTTCTTTCCTCTTGGGATTCTGACCCCTTAATTCTTACCTGCCTTGGTTGCTGTCTGATAGTTTCAAAAAGTATCTTTTTAAAATGTATTTTAACCAGTTTTTAGGTTGTTTTCACTAGAAGGGTTAGTATGACATAAAATGGTCATAATTATGGGGACTATTTTATTCATTTTGAAGGCTGCACGCAATTTCAAGTTGCGGATATACCAATTATTTAGTCGCCTCTTGGACTTCTGGTCTCTTTCTGAGTTTTCACTAGTAAGAACAGTGCCACACTGATATTCTTGTGATATAATTTCAGGCAACTTTTACAAGTATTTCTTTAGAATAAATTGCTTACAGAGAATGGCTGGACATGTCTTATATCACTTTGCCCATCTTCTATTGGCTAGAACTCAGTTGTAGTTTCAACCTAATCGCCGGGTGGACTGGGAAATGTAGACTTTTTATATGTACAGGAAGAGTAAATGGCATGGCGAATGCGGAATTGCCTTTGCAACTAGCTACTTCCTAACCAGTCTCTGTAACTTGAGACTCTTCCTCTATAATCCATGCACTATAATATCACTTTACTTAATATCTGTAAATATCATTTCATGAGAACCACCAATAGACCAAAATCTTTTGGAGTCTTTTTTTACAAAAAGATTTTTAGTGCTTATTTTTGAAACAGAGAGAGAGAGAGATAGAGCACGAATGGGGGAGGGGCAGAGAGAGCTAGGGAGACACAGAATCCGAAGCAGGCAACAGGCTCCGAGTGGTCAGCACAGAGCCCCACGTGGGGCTCGAACTCACGAACCGTGAAATCATGACCTGAGCCAAAGTTGGACGCTTAACCAACGGAACCACCCAGGAACCCCGAGTCTTTTTCTTTTTTTAGCTTAGAGAATGAACTCGTGACTTCTTACAAATGTATTAAGTGACACAGACTGAAAGAATGACCGTTTGTTTTGTGTTTCTGAACCCAGTTCTCTTATCATCCTGCCCTGACTTACTTTTTTTCGTTTTATTGATAGAAGTGAGATGACGTGAAGGGTTCGGAGGGGCTCTGGTGCACAGTTGGGTAGAGATGATCACACTTACCGAGGCCGTCTCTTCCCAAACACCAGTGTAGCTGCGAGGACGAAGGCAGAGGTGAGAAAGGCAGAGACATATGGGATTAACATTGTTCTGCCTCATCTGGCAATTAGACCTTGGGCTGGCTAGTCAGTCTTTCTGTGTGTCTGTGTTCCCAGCTGTATTACCCAGTTCTGATTATGGGATGAAATGGAAACCATATTATCATGACCCTCCAATCTCCATTTAAAAAAAAATCACCAGAAAAGACAGGGCTTGGCTTTGGGAAAGATAGGAATCTGAGCCATAAAGCAACTGTAGGTGGTGTGTGTGTGTGTGTGTGTGTGTGTGTGTGTGTGCGTGCGTGTGCGTGCACGTATCTGGTGCTCA
Source organism: Leopardus geoffroyi (assembly GCF_018350155.1). Taxonomy (NCBI): domain Eukaryota; kingdom Metazoa; phylum Chordata; class Mammalia; order Carnivora; family Felidae; genus Leopardus; species Leopardus geoffroyi. The sequence goes on along the minus strand of NC_059327.1, from coordinate 195,687,829 downwards.
CACTAAATGTCTCAGCCCTCAAAGCTGAAGACACCATCTTCAGTGCATTTTTATTTATTTGGAGTCATTCAGATCAATCTTCATAGAAGCAGTCACACTTCAGGGTCCTGACTTTGTGAAGTGCCTCCTCAGCTCTCTGCCAGAAGATCCAGTTTAAGGCCTCACAAGTGGATCTCTTGAGGGTTATTTGTTTTTAATCTGCTGCGAGAGGAACAGCCTGGTGGGAGTCCTGCAGCCCTAGTATTTCAGCTGTCCTCTTTAAGAAATGGGAGTCCTCCAAGTTCATTATCTGGTTCCTTTTGGGCCATTAGGTTGTCTTTTCACAGACAGGGGTTAAAGAGCCCAGTGTAGAACCCTTGCGTAGGTGTAATCCCTGAGTACTTTCTCTGAAATAACACAGCATTGACCATAAGAAAAGAATCATTGATATTGTTTGCAATAGAATATTCTTGGTTTGAAATAGATAGGCAAGTTGCCCAGTTAGGATCCCACTTCTGCTATTTATTAGTTCTGTGACCTGAGAAAAGTTGCCTAAATTATTCATGTCTCAGACTTCTTAAATATAAACTGAGAAAAATAATGGTACCATCCCTATAGGTCCCTGTGAGAATTAAATGAGGCGATTTATAAGAAAGAGTTTGAATAATGCATGGCATATAGGAGGCCCTATGTAAATGTTAGATAGCCTTGTTTTAAATAATGACTAATTATTCAATCATTTCATTTATGTAACACTCCTCTAAGAGAGATATTTCACTTTTATTCTCCTTTTACATATGAGGAAATTAAGACAGAATGGTCAAGTAACTTATCCTAGCCAACCATGTTCGATGTTACAGAACTGGAATTCAAAACCAGGCATTAAAGAGGACCTAATAATGAGGGAAATGTGACACTTGATCCCCAGGGGAGTTATATCCCAACATAGAAGCTGGTCGTTCTGATGCCACTTGACTGTGGTTTGTGCTGACTTTTCTTGGCTTCATCAAGGTATGGGCCATTGATAAAGGCTACATAATTTTGGGTTGAGAACTTAGAGTCTGGAGTCAGACAATGTGGGCTGAAACTCCAATTCTGCCTCTCAGCAGTTGTGTGACCTTTAATTTACTTAAGCTTTGTAAGCCCAAAGGTCTCAACCTGCAAAATCCTAAAAACGCCGTTGTGTATTAATGCATGCAAAATACTTAGCAAAATATCCTAGGATCCCATAAAGACGCAGAAAGAGTTAGCTATTGTGGTAGATTCCACACTGGCCCCAACTCTTTTCCCTTTCTGTATTGATACCTTTTTCCATGTAACTTTTTGGTGTCTTCCACTAGGTGTCCAGATTTAGCCATATGGTGCTCTTTGACCAATAGCGTGGGGTGGGAATAATGGTGTGCCAGTTCCGAATCTCTTGTATCCTGATCATCACAATGAGAACATGTAGATGCTGTGCCAGTAAGAGAGGTGCGGAGCTGGACTGAGTCACAGAGTGTGAGGCGGACCTGGGATTTGAATCCAGGTTGATCTGGCTTGATAACTAAAGCTCTTCTCCACTTGGCTGGTGCTCGTAGCATTAGCACTGCTACACGGAAAACTTAGGGGCAGATAGAAGACAAATTTCTGTGGTTTTTTTTTTTGTTTGTTTTGTTTTTTTTGCATTAGATTGGAATACCACGACGTATTACAGAATAAACTTACGTTTAACCAAAATATGACTACAACGATGAGTAATACACAGAATATAATAGTAGAGTATAATAATAATATAATAATAATATATAATAATATGATAATAATATAATAATAAAATAGAGTAATAAAGAGAATAGAGAAGAAAATTTATACGTATGAGAACAAAATCAGTTTTATAACATGTACATAGATAATGCAGAGCGGTTTCTCTAGTCACATCTAACATGTTCCTTCTTCTGTAACATATGAGCTCACATTTAATAGGTTATGCCTCCTCGACGCTTTACAGATCCAGCAGCCCGAAATGTGTTAGGAGCAGTTGTGCTTGGCACCAGAAGAAGGGTACTATATAATAAAGAATGTGACGAGCCTTTGTTCTAGTTCTGGGAAGGAGACTCTAAATCCTTGGAATTTCTTCAGTAATAAGAGCCTGTTATTTATGAGCTGCTCAGACATACCTGAGTTTATGCTAGTGAGGTGACTCAGATCATGGGCTGGTCCTGTTGGAAAGGCAAACCGGGTAATTAGAGGGTTGGGGCTTTGAGCCAGATCTCTCAGTAACCGGCGGGGGGGAGGGAAGTGAGGGGCTGGAGAGTGCCTCCAATCATGTGGCCAATGAGTCCATCAAGCATGCCCTCGTAACGAGTCCCCAGTAAAACTTTTGAACGTGACAGCTTTCTGGTTGGTGAAAACATCAGTGGCCAGAGGGGTGACATACCCTGATTCCACAGGTTGAGAGCAAGAAGCTCTGCCTTCAGGACCCTCCTAGAATTTGCCCTGTGTTTTTTCATTCGCCTGGTCCTGCTTTATATCCTCTGTAATAAAACTGTAGTCATAAGGGTAGAGTTCGTGAGTTGTTTCAGCAAATTATCAAAACTGAGGGGTGTCATGGGAAGCTCTGGATGTGTAGTGAATTGGTCAGAAGTGCAGGTGGCCTGGGAACTCCCAAATTTGTGGCAGGTGTCTGAAGTGTGGGCAGTCTAGTTGGGGACTGTGCCTCTAACCTGCGGAGTCTACATTTCCTCTGCACGGTTAGCATGAGAACTGCACTGCGATATTGCAAGTGGCCTGGGTGACTTTATGTACTTCCTTTAAAAAGTTGGTATTTTTACTATCTAATAATAATGTGTGTATACATACACATATACACACATATATATGTATATGTATATATATGCATCCTTATTAAAACTGGAGTTTTATACAGGTCGAAATGCCCTTTTTCCATCTCCTCTCTAGCCTAATTTCCCTTCTTCTCAAAGTAAACAACTTTGGTTACTTTGTTATCCAGTTTTCCCGTTCTTTTGAGGCATTTGCTGACGTGTCTCCATAGACGACACAGAGTGTTATTTTGCGTTTGTGGTTTGTTTATTTATGTATTTAGTTTTAAACGTGTATTTACTTTTGAGAGAGAAAGACAAAGCACGAGTGGTAGAGGGGCAGAGAGAGGGAGACACAAAATGCGAAGCAGGCTCCAGGCTCTGAGCTGTCAGCACAGAACCCAACACAGGGCTCGAACCCATGAACCAGGAGATCATGACCTGAGCCAGTCAGATGTTTCCCCGACTGAGCCACCCAAGCACCCCATATTTGTGTTTTATTTGACATAAAAAATGTCATGTTTGTATACCCACCAAGGTTTTCTTTTCAGTCAAGAATACTTTTCGGACACCTAATATTTATAAAGCTGCCACATTAAAAGCAAAACAAGGCAAAACACCTTTGCCCACCCATTCCCCTGTTGAGGGATATATAGGTTGTTTCCTAACTTTAGATATCATTTCAAATGGTGATGTAATGAACATCTTGTGCATGATTCCTTGGACCCATGTTGAGTGTTTTCCTAAGAGGTTATCTTTGAACAAATATGCTGTGTGCCTTTGAAAATTCTGGTGTCCTTTCCATGATCTGCTTTGACCCTTTTAGAAACAGTTTATTTAGTGATGATTTGATGATTTAGAATCAGTGCCTCAAAGTTATAGTAGTTATGCATTATGAGGAACAATTTGGTGGTGGATAGGCTGGCTATAAATTGATTGTCGGGGGAGAAAATTTTTGGCTAGAGGAAAGCATTATATTTTTGTGTATTGTAAATTGTAAGATAATTGAGAAAGTGTGATTTTGAAGGGGAAAGGATAAATGGTTAATGTTATGATTTTGCAACTTACAGTCAAATATGTTTGCATATGTCATGAATGTGTGTGTGTGTGTGTGTGCGCGTGCATGTGTGTGTCTGTGTGCATACAGGCACAATTATACACACAAGAGGATTGTAATTTAAAGATGGGGTGTGATGTTCCTAAATTGCTACCCTAACTCTGGCAAGTGCTGTTTATAGAATAACAGTGAGTCTGCCCAGGCTGCTAGATTGGGTGACTTCAACAACAGACATTTATTACTTATCTCTGGAGCCTGGGAAGTCCAAGAACAAGGTAAGATTCCCTTATAAGGGCACTTACAACTTCCTCTTATTTTTTAAAGTTATTTATTTATTTATTTATTTATTTATTTATTTATTTAGAGACAGAGCGAGAGAGGTAGGAGCAGAGAGAGAGGGAGAGAGAGAATCCCAAGCAGGCTCCACCCTGTCAGTGTGAGGCCCGATGTGGGGCTCAGACCCACGAACTGTGAGATCATGAGACCATGACCTGAGCCGAAACCGAGAGTCAGAAGCTCAACCGACTGAGCCACCCATGCGCCCCTTACAACTTCGTCTTCTTATGAGGGCACTGATTGCATCATGAGGGCCCTAAACTTATAACATCATCTAAACCTAATTATCTCCCAGAGACCCTATCTGCAAAAACCATTTTGCTGAAGGTTAAGAGTTCAAAATATGAATTTTGAGGGGACACAAATACTCAGCTCATAAAAAAGTGGTTACATCCTCATCCCAAGCCCTTAGAAGAATGGCCTCAGTAAGTCCTTCTGTGACATGTGTACAAAGATTTTCTTGTGGTTCAGAAACTTGTAATTAATGATGCTTTCTTGCCACAGTTCATTTCTTATTCACTCTCCTTTCCCACCTATGATGGTTATGGAGCAGTGTTCTACACTCATCTTGGGATCTTCTTTTTAAGGCTCCGAAGTGATTCTATCAGCCAGATGGTTCAAAAATTCTGAAGGGATCCCAGGGCATTGGTACTTTATTTAGAAACAGTTACAGATGAGAATCACAGCTTTGGACACTAGGGCAAATTTCAGTTCATCACAGACCTTAATTATCTTTTATTCAGGGCTCATTCCCACGAGAGGAAGCCCGGAGTGATTCTGACCCCTTTGTTGTGCAAAATATTGCTCAGTTTTTTACCTTTAGGTAATGCTGTCTTTAGGCAGTTCTCTAGCCTTGTACATGTGAAAAGAGTGACAGTCTAGGGGGTGACAGGGGAGATATCCTATGTGGTCAGCAGTGTCTTTCTTGCACGAGGAGAGGATTGAGTCTGGATGCTGTACATTTGCCTCCCTGCTGTACAGATACTTGCTTCCTCCTCCTCTCGATTCTCTGGCCACTTATTCTCTCTTCCATTGGTATGCTCATCATAGTTGTTCCTTTCTTCTTAGGTCAGTTTTCCACGATATCACCATGCAGAATTCATGGCAATGTCAATGACAATCATTTATACTAACAGCTAACATTCACCAAGTATCTCCTTAGTTACAGGACCTGCATGTTTATACGTAATTCTCTTACTAATCCTGGGGCACCTGGGTGGCTTAGTCAGTTAAGCATCTGACTTTGGTTCAGGTCATGATCTCATGATTTGTGGGCTCTAGCCCCGCGTCGGGCTCTGTGCTGGCAGCTCAGAGCCTGGAGCCCACTTTGGATTCTGTGTCTCATTCTCTCTCTACCCCTCCCCTACTTGTGCTCTGTCTCTCTTTCTCTCTCAAAAATAAATACGTGTGAAAAACAATTTAATTCCCTTACCAATTCTAAGAGACTGGCTCTAATGTTATTCCCATTCCATAATGGAGAAAATAAAGGCTCAGAAAGACTATAGAGTTATCTGAAAGTCTTACAGCCAGCAAGTGGCAATGCCAGGATTTGTACCTAGGCAGTCTGACTCCATTTTTTGAATTACTACTCAGTTCTTTATAAACTGGGATTTTCACTTAGCATCCAGTGCTATTTAATTCTTGTAGCAGTACTTTAAAGTTGAGATGATGAAGCCCACTTTTCAGATGAAATTTCCAGCCTCGGCAGAGTTAGTTTGCCCTAACTCATCAGTAAGTGGAGGAACCCCCTGAAATATTTCTTTTTCATTAGGCTGCCTCAATTTACTTTCTCCTTGTTGCAGTGAATTGAATCAAAGTCTCAAGGTCTTCTGTCCCAAGCCAGAAAATAAACTGTGAAATGCAGAATGTGTCTGTTTCCTTGACTTTCTCTTGCTCTTTTCTTATTTTTGTGACCTTGTAGATCCCATTATCATTGCCCCTTCATAGGATGTGCTTCAACATTGCCCTCTGGTCTTCTGGCCCCTTGCTTCTGCCCTCAAGCTACAGCCAGACCAATCTACATTTTAAAGTTGTCACAAGTTATGCTCAAATTTCCAGAGTCCTTGCTGCCTTAAGGAACAGTGGATCTAATTTTAAAATGATTTATCGTTGCAATTTGTGCTAATATCATTATAAATCATCAATTTACATAGACTGAAGATCTGATTAATTCAAATGTATTCATTTATTTTAGATTAATATGCACCCAGTGACTAACCTCTGTATTCATTTACACACAAGATTAAAAACAGATTATTACATCCAAACAAGTACCTACCCCAAGCAGCTTGAGTACAGTTGCCCATTTCCAGTGCTGGTGGGGTAGCTTGAGGATTTCTTCTGCAATCCTGAAGGGGTCAAAGGAAGAAGCATCCCTTCTGGCATGTGATCACAGCAACAGGCCTTGAGCTTCTCACTCTTACACTGACACTGTAAGACACTTGTCAGCCTTGGTTTTCCAGTCTATAGAGACATAATGAGTATGGACAAAATGCTTAGCGCATACTCAACCATCACATAGGGCTTTACAGATTCTAACTCATTTAGTCTTTGCAACAACCCTTGAGGTACTCATATTGCTCCATTTTACAGAAGAGGGGATCTAGGCTTAGAAAGATAGTAATTTGCCTGAGACCAAGCTAGTAAGTGTCAGAGATAGGATTCGAAGCTCCAAAATCTGGTTCCCCAGTCCATGTTCTTAGCCATTCTTTTATGTGGCTTTAGGATCAATGCAGAATCATGCAAGAATTGAAAGGGCCCTTAGAGATTTCTCCAAAATATTTCTAATGCTAATTGTCAACATAGATAGACACTCTGAGTGGGTGAAATCATGTCCAACACTTACTATGAAATCTCAAGATACTCAGTCTAGTTCCGGAGAAAAGGCAGTTGATCAATAGATGTGTTTTGATTAGCTCTGGATTATTTTCCCTTCATAATGGAATCATCTCTTTAGAATGAAGATACTTGGTTAAGGCCATAGAATTTTGGGGTTGTAAATTATGAGTTTGGTTTCCACTTCCATTAGTCTTTGTTCGGCCACTGTGCCCAAAGCCCCTGGGGGAACTTTAGTTTTCTACTCTGTTAAGCTATCATCTTGTTTCCCTGATTGGCTTCTTTGGTCTGAGCTGTGAGCTCCTATGACACATCAGCTGATTCCACAATGCCATTTTATAGGCAGTCCAGGCCTCATTAGCCTGGACGTGAGTTTCTACCCCCTGCAGTTTTTCCCAAGTGCTTCACTGCTGAAGGAGAGTCCAGGAAGCAGGTCACCTGTTTCCAATCTGTTAAAAGTTTACAGGCAAAGGCATTGGGTTGACTTGAAGCACAAAATATGATTAATGATTTGGAGTACTAATGGAATGTTGGCCCTGCAAAAATGCCTTTCTATATATTTCCAAAAAGGCCTTTCTTACCTAAGACCTTGAATTTTAAATTATGTTCCTAGGTCCACTTTTTTATAGTCTAAACATATCTGTCGGCCACCTATTGTGTGAAAAACATTTTGCCTTGTGGGAGAGGAATGTTAACAGTAATAAATATATCGTGAACTTGTAGATTTTTTTCAAAGGATTTTCATGTACTGCTTTGTATCATTGAAAGTGCAGTGAAATGAGAGACTGAAGCTTGAATCAGGTTTTATCATGGCAAAACGACCTTAGATAAGTCACTGTCTTTCCTTGGGTGTCAATTTACCTGTCTGATGTGGGATCTGAACTCTGCTTTTCTATGATGCTTTGATACTTTGTCTTATTTAAAGTGGAAGCTATAGTCCCTCACACGTTGAAAGACACATGCTAAGTGCTCAACAATCTTGATGAACTGAATAAAAAATATACCAAATGCTTTAAATCATAGGTTCTGACATCAGGCTGCTTGGGTTCAAATTCTGGCTTAACTATTTAGTATTTAACAAGTTACTTGATCTCTGTATCCCCATGTATAAAACTGGGGTGGTTAATAGTACCTATCTCACCAGGTCAAGCAAGGAGTAAAGTAGTTAATAAATATAAGTGCTACAGCAGTGCCTGGCTCATAGTAGGTGCTCAGTGAATACCAGTGGCTCTTGACTGGTTAAGAAATATGGAAAACACTTTCACGCCGAATGCAGAAGCCTGATGTTTACCCATGGTTTTTATCAAATCCACTTCGGGTACTGAGGTCCAAAGTGGAACTGAGCAGAGGACAGGACCAGATGTGGGGGTCAAAATGGAGTTCTCTGGACCACTAGAAGAGGTTGCAACTTTGTCTTGGAGATAAGCATGTTTAAAGGGCAGAGGGAAGGCTACAAAATGAAAAATGGCTAATGAGGTAGGGACTTGAGAGCCAGGTCTCTGGGAATAATGCTCATTCTGATGACCCAAGTGTCAAATTTATTTTTCTGTAGGTGATTGTCCTTTCTTTGTTTTTGTTTTCTTAATTTTTAGAGACTTAATTTTTAAGAGCAGTTTTAGGTTTATAACACAGTCGAGAGAAGATTTCCTGTGTATCTCCTGACCCCACACATACATCTCCTTCCACCTTATCAACATCACTCACCAGAAATGTACTTTTTATTTTTTAAACCAAGTATAAGCCTCCGCTGACACATCATAATCACTCAAAGTCCAGAGTTTACTCTCGGTGTTATACATTTTATGAGTTTGGCACATGTATAATGGCATATATTTATCATTGTGATATCATACAGAGTATATTCACTTCCCTAAAATTCTCTTTGCTCTATTCATCTCTTCCTCCCCTACCCATCCCTCCCCCAAACGCCTACCTCTGATCTTTTTAGTGTCTCCATAGTTCTGCCTTTTCTAGAATATCATATAGTTGGAATTATAAAGTATGCATCCTTTCAGTAATATGCATTTAAGGTTCCTCTGTATCTTTTTTGTGGCTTGATAGCTCATTTCTTTTTAGTACTGAGTACTAAGCCATTGTCTAAGTGTTCCACAATTTACCCCATTCACCTACTAGAGGACATCTTGGTTGCTTCAGAGTTTTTGGCAAATAGGCATTAAACTGCTGTAAACTTCCATGTGCAAGTTTTTGTACGGACATAAGTTTTCAATTCCTTTGAGTAAATGCTAGGGAGCAAGATTGCCGGATAGCATGGTAAAAGTATGTTTAGTTTCGTATCCTTTTTTTTGAAAAAAAAATTTAATGTTTATTTATTTTTGAGAGAGAGAGAGAGACAGAGTGCGAGCAGGAGAGGGGCAGAGAGAGAGGGAGACACAGAATCTGAAACAGGCTCCAGGGTCCGAGCTGTCAGCACAGAGCCCAACACAGGGCTCAAACTCATGGACCACAAGATCATGACCTGAGCCGAAGTCGGACACTCAACTGACTGAGCCACCCAGGCACCCCTCGTACCCTTTCTTTTTAAAAGCATTTGAGTTCTCTCCTCCAGGGTCTTGACGTTTCAGCACTTTGCAAATTTTCAGGGACCTATTCCCCATGATGGGCACTGGCTTTGCTATCCTTCCTCTATCTCTTCCTATCCTTCTTTAACGCATTCCTGTTAGTAAAAGATCTTGTCATCTCCCACCCCATCAAGACCCGAGTCCTGTGAATCCACTCACCTGATCCTCTCTTTTTCCACTCTTGGGTTGAGGTCCCCTTGTCTCTTGCTGGGACTGTTACTATATAATAATCTCTTGCTAGTGTGTCTGCCTTTGGGATGGAAACTCTTCAGGGCTGACTTCAGAGTTTACACTTTGAATACCCTCTATTATGCAGTAGGAAAGAGATTTATTCCCAACTTCATTTATATCTTTTTGGACAGGTTACTTGTCTTGTTCCATTTTCCTATCTGTAGGCAATAGTGATACCTACCCTCAATGTGGTTTTGGAGTCTAAACACCTATTGGTGGAGATTAAACATCTATGCTCAGCACTTATCATAGTGCCTGATTCATGGTCATCTTAAAAACTCAATGTTATATGTTGCTTGTAATACGACCACTGCCACCACTAACTGCATAGAAAGTGAAGCTGGAGGGAAGGACAGGTTCCAGATGTGAGCTACATTGCAGTTCCAAGTGTCATCTGGTCTCCAGCACAGCAGTTCATGCTCATTGAATTTTTAAGACCATGGGGCATCTGAAACTCTAACACACAAGAGGTATCAATGGAGGTAAGGTCGCCGAGGCTGGCAAAGGAAGATGGCCCGTGTCTATGTATTCACAAGTCTGTGGAAGAATTATTAGGAGTGATAATATTAGTAAAAACACAAGTTACGACGATAGTTGTGTGACTACTTCTGCTACCACTGCTATTACCACTGTGGGGACAGACACTGTGAGAAATTAGCCACCTTTAGCTTGCTTCCAGAGCTGAAGAAGCAGAGCCAGTGGGAGGAACGGAATGGAACATACGACACCGCATCTCTGTCTAGCTTAGTCTTCCCAACAACCCTACACTACATTTTCACCATCCCCCTTTTATGTCTGAAGAGTCTGAAGCTCGGAGTTGAAAACGTCAGAGCTCAAAACTCTTCTGAGATACCATGTTTCTCCTCTGGATTTTGGCGCACCACGGGGAAGTTCTTTCTCACAATATCACACGTAAAAGAGCTCGCCTTTGCCCATTGGAAGCTCTCCAGTGCCATATCTCGAATAGAACCTCCAGTTTGTGAGAACATGATTAAGAATGCACTTGTATAGTTAGTTAGTAGCCTTTATCTATAAATCCCCTCAAAGAAATCCCAGAGCATTAATTGGCCATGAAACTCCACAGAGGGGCATTTTCCTTAGCTAAAGTCAGCATTTTCTAACTTCCTGTAAATATTCGCTCACATGGAGCAGCTAGCAGGTTTCCTCACGCAGAACATTCTTGGCCACCGATGGAAAAGGTCTCAAAAAGATGGATTGCTTTCTTGTGGCCTCGGGACAACTGCTGGTCGGAATCTGTATGCTGCCTGACACCCCCAGTTAATATCACACCTCAAAGTACGATTCCAGGGCCAGATAAAGACAGATCCATGAAGGGTCCCTCTTTATTGTCTTATCAGCCTTCACTCCATGCTGGGCACAAGTCTAGGGGCTTTCCATACATTATAACATATGATCCTCAAGGCGACCTGGCACAGGATATACTTTACAGATGAAGTTGCTGAGGCTCAAACAAGCTAGATGTGAACTGCCCAATGCGATAGCCAGTAGCCACGTATGGCTATTTAGATTTACATTTACGCTAATTAAAATGGAATAAACTTAAAAATTCAATTCACCAGTCACCCCAGCCACATTTCAAGTGCTCATTCGCTACACGTGGCTCGTGGCTACCATATTGGACGGTGCATATGAGAATATTCCCATCATCTCAGGAAGTTCATTTAAATGGTAGAGCTGGGATCTAAAAACAACACCTTTGATTTTTTGTTTGTTTGTTTGTTTGTTTGTGCAGTGCTCCAGAGAAAGTCATCTATAGCAGATGCTCTCTAACTCCTTAAGTGGGGGGGGGGGGAATGAAATTAGCAGAAGCATCAGCGTGGATATTTGGGTGCTGTGGGATGTTGAAGGGTGGACGCTTGCAATAGGCCTTGTGAGGTCCCCTGATGTCAACCAAGTGAACACAATTAACTAGTGTTGGGGCTCAGACCTCCGTGTACCTTCAGAGCCCTTTCCTTCAGAAACCTACACCGCTTTTCTATTTGACTAAAAAGCCCAAGGTATTTCAGAATTATTTCCGCCAAATCACTACAGATAGCTTGCCCATTGACCGACGGATCTTTGAAAGTGGCATCTTACTGTAAACTGATCAGTTATCCTGTGACTGCCAGCAGACGTGTTTACTGAAGTTGCTTCTCAGAGCCCCTTTCTACCCAACGTCTCCTCCTGAGGCTGCAGCATGTGGCTCTGCTGGAACCTTCCTCGAAACACTTCCGAAGTTCAGAGCCACCTCCAAACTGCATAAGGAAAGCAGATGGAATATTTAGTGCAGTCGCTGGAGCCATAAAAGAAAAAAATTAACCAAGCTTATTAGGCTCCCTGTTTCTTTTCTCCCATAAAGGGAGCGATTGGCAATAAATGCCATTCTGCTTTTTCACAGATGAATGGCCCGGTCGTGATAAATCCACTAGCATTTTCTGGGAGAAACATATTTTACTCCAGACAGTTTTAGTAGTGGGACCATATTTTTCCAAGGAGTGGCGAGGACACTCTAGTGAGGGTTCAACTTTTCAAACCAGTGTGAAGTCTGGGCCAAGAGAGTCCAGCTCCCCTGGGCTTAGATTCCCAAGTCAGGGGAAGGTACATTCGTCCACGGTTCTTTCCCTCTTTCATCAGCTTGCCTACAGAGAGTCTTCACGTTTCATCACCTCTGTGTTTTTATTTGATCTTACGTTTCTTCCTGGGATTAGGGAATAGACATAGATTACCTTTGTGTTCTTAGGTGGGGAAGTAACGCTCAGAGAGAGTCACTGTTTGCCGAAGTCATATACCTAGTAAGTCAGACGTCTAGGATTTGGACCCTAGGCCTTCACTTTCCTACTTGTTTCCTTCAATTTAGTTTTTGTCCTGAAGATGGTGAAGGAAGTACCTGGGAGTTAGGAAGTCTGGGTTCTGGGCACAGTTTGCAGCCAACTGGCTAGATGACCTTGGGCGAATCATCTCCCTCTTATTTCCTGCTGCCTGCACCGTGGGTTCTGAACTGCCTGGGACCGAGGCGTTTTCTATAACATGGGATGTTTAGTTCTAAAACCTGGAAAATGTCATGCCACCCCAGTTCTGGCATTGATCCGCTTTTATTCTCCATGAGCGCTCTTTGGGTAGACTCCTGTAATGGCTTTGAGCACCAGTACACTCTTACCCATCCTGTGTACTGTTTCCAATGTCTCCCCTTAGCTGTAGCCCATCTACATGATGGACATGCTCACTGATAGTGCCACAGTTTTCTCTATCCGAGTGTGTTCCACACTGCCCTCAGCCCTGTCCCTCTGCCACTCGGCCCCAGCCCCACCTCTCCAGTTACATTTCCTAGCAGAATTTCTGTTTTATTGTTATTCAGTGAACTCTTTGGCTACAAAAGATAAGGACCCTGAGCATACTTTGGAGTGGGGAGATTGACCAGAGGGATCTAAAACCTTTTCATATCACACAGCAATAGGATTTTTCAGGTTCTTAATAGGGATCTTAGAAACTCGGGGGGTGGGAGTCAGTAAACCGGGTGAGGACGAGAGTTGGCACCCGCCCACTGGGGTGGGTGGGGTACAGGTGATGAGCGAGGTGATCTGTTGGGAGAATCCAGGTCCCAACAACATGGCAGGAGGCGTACACCCAGGAGAGAGAGGGCCTGGGAAGGCTTGACCGATGAGCTTTAGAAGCAGTGATGGATGCCCTAGAGCGAATTTCTCTTCTACCTCATACTGCAAGGACTTTGCATGTTCGTGAAGCTCTCAGGACCACCAGCCTCACAGAACAGCATTGTGTTTGGATGCTTTGTCTCCATCTTCCATGGGGTGAGGAGATGTAGAGAGAACAGAAGCCAGCCAGCAGGAGCATATGCAAGATGCCAACACAGGCTGGAGGAACCTGGGAGGAGGCATTTGGAACAGGAGGAGAGAGGCCACACATAGGAGGCTCCATGCACCAGAAATTCCTTCTCCCCCAATCCAATCCACAGATGTATACAGGGGGCCTGCCTTTCATGCAGAAACATGTAGGATGTGGACTTGTGTCACTGTATTTAAAACTCAGGGGACACCTGGGTGGCTCAGTCAGTTAAGCATCCGACTTCCACTCAGGTCATGATCTCACGGCTTGTGAGTTCGAGCCCTGCATCGGGCTCTGTGCTGACAGTTCAGAGCCTGGAACCTGCTTCAGATTCTGTCTCTCTCTGTCTCTCTGTCTCTGTCTCTCTCTCTCTGCCCCTCCCCCACTTGTGCTCTGTCCCTCTCTCTCTCTTTCAAAAATAAATAAACATTAAAAAAAAAACCTTAAAAAATTAAGGAAACCTGTGAGTCCAGAAGGAGAGACTTAAATTATATTTGTGCCAGGTCGTTTACTGATTTGGTCACAAAAGATTCATTGAGTCCCCACTATGATTCAGATTTTTCCATATATTATTTCACAGGATCCGAGCCCAGCAGGTAAGGATTGGTATTGTAGTTAATGCCTGACAGATGAGGAAGCTGAGGCTTTCAGAGTTGGGGCAACAACCCTGGTCCTGCCTCCTCACAGGTTAGCGGGCAGCTCATGTCTGTGGAGGGTGCTTGGTCATGCGAGCCCTGGGAAAATGCAAGGGTTTATTGCCAGTTTTTACTTTCTGGATGAGGGACCAAAGCAGAGAGGAGGTGAGGGATGTGCTCTGTCTGCCTGGGCTGGCCAGTTGCAGTGTCAGGGTCACTGATGTCATAATGCTGGTGCTTCTTCCCCACTGCAGCTGGCTCTGATTTTATGAAGTGCCTTACGGCCACTTTTATGAGATTGGCCTTGGCTGCTGTGGTTCTCACTTACAGCCGGACCACTTCAGGCCTATGAAAGTTGGTGTTCCCTCCCTCTTGCCCCTTCTACTTGTTACGGACTGATCGGTATCCCTGCAAACGATATATTGAAGCCCTAACCCCCAGTCTCTGTGCATGTGACCTTAGTTGGATATGTAGGGTCTTAGCAGATGTGATGAGGTTAAAACGAGGTAGTTGGTGTAGACTCTTTCCCACATGATGGGTGTCCTTATAAGAAGAGACAGACATTCAGAGAGAACGCCATGTGACAACACAGGCAGAGATGGGGGTGACGCACCGGCAAGCCAGAGACAGCAAGGGTCACCAGCCACTGCCAGAAACCAGAAAAGAGGCAAAGAAAAAGTCTACCCAGCGCTTCCTAGAGAGAGAGCATAGCCTTGCTGATACCTTGATTTTGGAGTTCTGCTGTCTTGAACTGTGAAAGAATACATTTCTGTTGCGTAAAGCCACCCAGCTTGTGGCACTTTGTTACAGCAGCCACAAGAAGTGCATACGTTACCCTCCATCACCTTCAGGCTGGCAGAGGTCAGCTCCTGAGTGTCTCATCCATGCTCTGCAAAGATCACCCCTTCCTTCCTTCCTTCTTTCCTTCCTTCCTTCTATCCTTCCTTCCTTCCTTCCTTCCTTCCTTCCTTCCTTCCTTCCTTCCTTCTTTCCTTCCTTCCTTTCTTCTGTCCTTCCTTCCTTCCTTCCTTCTATCCTTCCTTCCTTCCTTCCTTCCTTCCTTCCTTCCTTCCTTCCATCCTTCCTTCCTTCCTTCCTTCCTTCCTTCCTTCCTTCCTTCTTTCCTTCCTTCCTTCTATCCTTCCTTCCTTCCTTCCTTCCTTCCTTCCTTCCTTCCTTCTATCCTTCTTTCCTTCTATCCTTCCTTCCTTCCTTCTATCCTTCCTTCCTTCCTTCCTTCCTTCCTTCCTTCCTTCCTTCCTTCCTTTCTTCCTTCCTTCCTTCCTTCATGTGCATGGCTGTGCTGGGCATTTTATAAGAAACACAAACAAAAACATGTTCCCAAGTTACCTTCAGTTTAGGGAAATGAGGAATTCACATCAAGAGGCTGATCAAATGAGATGAGATGGTGAGTAGAATGTGTGTTTCTGGGCCAGTCCTGGCACTCAGCAGGCACTCAGTACCAGCAGGTGTTATTGTAACATCAGGAGAGGCAGTAGATAGACCCTGGGCTCAAGCCAGACTGGTTGAGTTGGAATCTCAGCTTCTCCAATCTCCACTCACCCCCTCTCTAGGACAGCTTCCTCCTCTCTTGCCCCAGTTCTCTACCACATTTTCCTATTTATTTTTTCTGTGTCTCAGCAGTCCCTGAAATGATCATATTTACTGATTGGTTGTTTAGGTCTTCTCAACCTCAGCACTACTGACATTTTGGGCCAGGTTGTATTCTGTTGTGGGCCATCCTGTGAGCTCTAGGATGTTTAGCAATATCCCTGGGCTGTACCCACTAGAAGCCAGGAGCACCCCTCCCAGGCATGACAATAAAGTATGTCTCCAGACATGCCAAGTGTCCCCCAGGGGAAAATCATCCCCAGGTGAGAAGCACTGATTTCAGGTCTATCTCTCAAAGCAGACATATCCTGCCTCGTTCTCTATCATATCTCCAGTGCCTAGAATGATGTGTTTATGTAGTGTATGCTGGGTAAATGCGGGTTGACAAGCTGGCCGGACAGCTGCCTGAATTAAGTTTGCTGTTTTGTGGGAGTTCATAGAAAAGTACCCTGTTTCTGATTGGAAAACACCCCAGGGGATGCAGTGAGGAGCTAGCATGTAAGTGGAAATCCGTAGCATGAGCAAGATTTATCCTGGCCAGGGGCAGATGATTGGCATTCCTAGCAGAGGGAATGGGGTGTGGGTTGGAATGTGGGATGTTGGTGTAAAATTGGTGGTGAGGCTGGGGACAGAGTGACAAAGGAGGGGTTCGGGGGGATAAGGGCAAAATCCTAAGGGCTGGCTGAAGGCAGTGACAAAGGGATTGAGCTCCACTTTGAGATGTCTGATTAGTAAGAAGTTACTCTGAAGTCATTAATATACCTGATTATGAATCCTTGATTCATGCTCCTTGCTGATGGATTAGTGCTTCACGAAATGCCAGTACCCTTGTAAGTCATATTTCTCTACTTTTACTTTTTCTCAGCAACTATCACTTCTGATATTTTTTACATTAATTGCACATAACACTGCTTTGCTTTAAACATATTATTTTAAAACATTTTGTTTTACAGTTCACTTCACAGCTTGAAATTCTGTAGACAGTGGTCATAAATCTCTCTTGAAAGAAAATGGAAGTTGTCTCTTTTAATTTCCTATCAATTCCCTACCACTTGGGAAGAGGGATGGGACACACACACACACACACACACACACACACACACAACTTTGCAAGCGCTTGCAAATCTCCATGTTTTACTGGCAAATTGCTGCTTTTAAGCAAAATAGATTACTTTCAAATTGCATGTGTTTGAGGTTGGATTTGCAGACATGTTTTGGGATAAGGTGCAAGATTTGAAATAGAAACAGCAGTTTAATTTTGGGATGTGACCAGAAGTGTGGCAGCAATGAGATTTAAGAATCAGCCCAGGTTCTGGGCCAGAGAGATTTGGTTTTAATTCCAGCTGCTGTGCTCACTAGCTCTGTGACCCTAGGCAAGTTGCATTAATCTCTGTCAGTCTTCATTTCTCCACTGATGTGATGGTGGGCAGAGTCGTATAAACCCCACCAAAACTTAGTGCCATAAGAGAGCAACGGTAATCAGTTATTTTGCTCAATTAGCTATTATTTTCTTTGGGGCAGGACTCAATGCGGATGACTTATTTCTGCTCCTCATGGTGACAGTGCTGGTGACCAGAATGGAGCCAGAAGATGCATTTCCAAGATGGGTCCCGCACCTGGCTGCCACGTTAGCACTGACTGTTGACCAGGAGCTCAATGAAATCTGACAACCAGAGTACCTATAAGTGACCTCCCCAGTTTGGTGGGCTCAGACTTGTTGGACCACTTATAAGGTCTGGCTTCCCCTAGAATGAGTGTCCCAAGAGCGCTGGCAACCATTGTTCTAGTTTCCATCTCCATGTACTTGACTATTCGAAATACCTCATATATGTGGACTCATACGGTATTTGTCCTTTTGTGATTGGCATATTTCATTTAGTATAATGTTCTTAAGGTTCATCCATCTATCTGTACCAGGTGCCAGGGTGTCCTTGTCCTTTCTTCTTAAGGTCAAATAATATTCCATGATATGTATTTACCACATTATTTTTTACATTCACCTGTTGATAGACAGCTGGGCTCATTCCGCCTCTTTGACATTGAGAACAATACTACTATGAACTTCGTTTGCCGTTTACACTAACTCATAGGTGTTTTTGGTTATGCTCTGTCTCCTGAGGTCTCTCCATGCTGGGAATTCTACCTGGCAAAAGATGTACCTTTTGTTTTTCCTCAGCACCATTTCTTAGACCCTGGGACAATGCTCAGTGGAGTGTAGGCAACTTGAATATTTGTTGACTAAGTGAATGGACAAATTTAATTTGGAATATATTGAAAATGCTGTTACTTCTCTGTGGTCACATTTTCTTTTCTTTAACATCTCATAATTATGTGAAAATATATGTGAATGTGTAAACCTGGAGCTTCCCTGGAGAGAAAAAAAGAAGCTCTGTAAAGTCAACATCCCTCAGGAGCTATTTACCTGTCTTTGATCATTTAGGGACATTATACATTTATTTTTGTGGTAAGGTAGGATCATACAGTTTATGTATTTATAATAACATCTAAAGAGATTTTTAAAATTCAGGGTTTTGTGAAGATGATACACAGAAAAGATATAAGGAGAGTTCTTGCATGGAAATCATAGGTTTTGTTATAGTTTTGCTTTCTGCTTAAGGGCTCTCTGGTTCTGATGTTAACTGTAGGATCCTCAAATAGGGCATTGGGGAGAAATTGTCACCAGTTCTGAGGGAAATGACTGGCTCGGAATGGCTTCTTCACTTTGGGCTAAGTTCAGTGGTGTTTTTTGCCTAATGCTATTCATTCTGAGGTTGGTTAGCATTTTAAACACTATTATGGAAAATTTCAGACATATAAAAAGTAGAGAGCATAATATAATAAATGACTTCCATGTACCCATGAGGCAATTTCAAGTTATCAACTCATGGCCAATGTTATATCGCGTGTGCCTCCAACCACCTCCTCCATCCTCCCCCTGTCCCCTGAATTATTTTAGAGCAAATCCTGGACATTATATAATTTAATCCATATAGATTTTCAGCAAGTTTTTAAGAAGGAAGTACTCTTTAAGGAAACATAATGACAATACTATTTTTATATCTACATAATTAAAAATAATTGCTTATAACCATGAAATACTGAGTCAGTGCTCAAATTCTTCCAATTAGTATATGTTCTTTAAAAAAAATGTTTATGCATTTTTAAGAGAGAGAGAGAGGGAGTATGACTGGGGGAGGGGCAGAGAGAGAAGGGGACAGAGGATCTGAAGTGGGCTCCATGCTGACAGCAGCGAGACTAATGCAGGGCTTGAACTCACTAACCATGAGATAATGACCTGAGCTGAAGTCAGCCGCACAACTCACTGAACCACCCAGGCATCCCAGTTTATATTCTTTTTATAGTTCTTTCCATTGGCAGTCAAATAAATGTCATACATTAAATTATTGGATATGCCTCAATTTTAAAAAGAAACCTCTTCCATGTCTTTCTCTAGTCTTTTATTCCCCTTGTAATTTACTTGTGGCAAAACTACCTGTTTGGCCTGTAGCCTTTCCCATGTTCTGGACTTTGCTGGTTGAATCCCTGTGGCATCATTTAACATGTTCCACTGCCTGTCTATCTCTGGTAAATTGGTAGTTAGATCTAGAAGCTTGATAGATTCAGGTTGGAGTTTTGGGCAAGAATAACGCAGTCTGTAGATGGTGGTGTGTTTTTCCCTCGCGTCTAATGGGCTTTCTGTGATGTGAGCGGTACTTCATCATCATTGCCTGGATCCATTATCTTTCGGGTTCACAAAATGTTAGGTCGTAATTTTATCACTCTTCACTTCTCTTGGAAGTTGGGAGACTGCTATAGAGAGAATCCCCTCATTATGGTTTTGAATACGCTCAGATATGCTTTGTACAGAAAAGGCAGATAAAATGCTTGATTCCTTTTAC
Organism: Leopardus geoffroyi; assembly: GCF_018350155.1. Lineage (NCBI taxonomy): Eukaryota > Metazoa > Chordata > Mammalia > Carnivora > Felidae > Leopardus > Leopardus geoffroyi. Next base: position 195,668,029 of record NC_059327.1, on the reverse strand, counting down.
TTTTATTTACCAATTTTCAAAGCAATACAAGAGATCAAGGAGATTTTCTCCTTACCTTTCTCCTTTCATCTCCTTATTTCTTCTCCAACTCCTTTTCCCTTCCTTCATTCTAGCCTTCCTTCCCCCCCATTATTAACCCATTTAAATGTATTGTTAACTATATTTAGAACTAAAACATCTGAACTAGTTTTTAACACATGTGATGGGTTTCGATAGGAGTCATTAATTTATAATTTTAGGTCTTTATTTCTATTTGAAGAAAATCCTTATGTATATGTACTTGATTATATGCCTTCAGTAAATGTCAATTCTTTTCCAGTTGGCTATTATCCAGACTCTCCCTGCAATGTGCCAATACATACACATAAGCAGAAATCTGCTGAATGAGGCTTCCAGATAAGCTAATGTTTTCCTGATAAAAATAGATTCAGCTGGTGCATCCTTTCTGCCCCTTTCCCTTCCCTGTTTTCCCTGCCTGGGATGTGGATGCAAAGGCTAGAGGAGTAACAGTGATCATACCAAAAAGAAGATGAACACTTCAATGCATACTCAGATAGGAGCAGAAATTGCATTGGCACCTAGTTTTTTGATGATGCTCTTATGGAATTGTTCCATTTTGAGATTACTGTAGCTGACTTCCTGTTATTTGAGAAAAAAAAACAGTTTTTTAAGCCACCATTTATTGGCATTTTTTAAAAATATAATTTATTGTCAAATTGGCCAACGTACAAGTGTGTACAATGTGCTCTTGGTTTTGGGGGTAGATTCCCATGATTCATCGCTTCCATACAACACCCAGTGCTCATCCCAACAAGTGTTCTCCTCAATGCCCATCATCAATTTTCCCCTCTCCCCCACCCCCTCATCAACCCTCAGTTTGTTCTCTGTATTTAAGTGTCTCTTATGGTTTGCCTTCCTCCCTCTCTGTATCTATTTTCCCCCTTGGCCTTCCTCCCATGGTCTTCTGTTGAGTTTCTCAAGTTCCATTTTTGATATTTGCAGCTGCATGTTTTCCATGCTACGTTTGTCCAAAGTCAGGTACTCATCGTATAGGAGACCTGGGTCTCAACTCCAGGTTTGTTAACATCTGAAGCTTGTGTTCTCTTATTAAATGATACAGAGAATGGTGGGCAAGGGCTACAGCTGAATATTTCTATGAAGAAGACACTTCATTAACTCTTTGATTACCTTCAGACATGCTTTGTATAGGAAAGGGAGGGTACATGATTGATTTGTAAACCAGCCTCTTCCTCTAAGCTGCGCTGTTCTCTGAAGAAGAGGCTGGGATTAACACACATTTTCAGCACCTCCTCAGGCAAGGAATGAGATGCTTCTGGACTCATGTAAAAAGCTGATGAAATATCTAAGCATTTTCTTGCTTCTTGTCAAATGATTTCAACTTTTCTGCACCAAAAGGACCTCTTTTATTAACTCCCTGCAAAGTACAACATGTTTTGAAAGATTTTGTCAAGCAAACTGTACCTAATGAGAAATATTTGATTCATTTTTCCATTTAAATTTAATCAAATGCACATATAACCTCTAATCAAAGTTTCTGATCTACATGACTGGTGTTAGCACACTAAGTTGGTTCTAATTTGAGTTGAAAACAAGGACACTTGGGTTAGCCTGCACAGCCTTAAATTATGTTGAAACTTAAGGATGATAAAAACGCCCCCATGAGTTCCCTGGTCACCTCTGAAGACTCCTGTGGGTCTGGGGATTCTGCCGGGGATCCAGGTTGGGCAGGTGCTGCTTTACAGTCTGGTGGTCCATATTCCAATAAGGTCAGTTCTCATCACAACAAAACGTGTAGAAGAGGCTTCATTCGGAAGGTGGATTGGCTTCAGGTTCCTCTTACTGCCACATACTGCTTCTGAGCTAGGCTGAGCTGGAGTAAGCCCTGATTGTCTCATGCCCATCTAGCTCCTGATGCTTATCACTTCCCCCCCTGTAGTCTCAGCCAGGCCTGGTCCCTGGAAAACCAAGAGGTAGAGTATTTTAGGAGCACCATGAACAAGGGTAAGTGGGACCTAGAATTGGTCTTACTTAGGAATCTAGCCTCCCTGCTTGCTGCCCTGTCGAATGAATGTGCTGTAGCTTTCCCTTCTATCTCTTATCCTGCTCATTATGTCCATCATGGATGAATTCTTTGTGGAAAACATTTATCCAGCACCTCCTGTGAGCTCGTATAATATTAGATGCCAGGTTACAGAGATGAATAAGATCCTATGCTTAGGACTGGGCTTCTAGCTTGATTTCTGGTTGGTAATCTGTTTTCTTCATCTGAAGACTTAATCAGAACCCTTAACAGGGTTTGTGAGACACTATGTAGCTAATGCTAATTTCCCCTAGTCTTCTACTGGAGTTGGATCCCTCTGATGGGCTCCACTGATGGGGTCCTTCTCTAGCCCGGATGGGTTACCTACCATCTCAACACTGCAGGCCACACTTTTCACTGAGAAGGGGCTCTGTTGCCCCACTCTTCTCACAAGATTGGGTTTCTCCGTGTTCTTCTTCTCTGTGACTCTCTCTCACATTAGGTTATAAACTCAAGGGCAGGGAATTTGTTCACTTGAGTATCCCCAGCACCATTCCCAGTGCACAGTGAATGGTAGGCTCTGGTAGATGCTGGTTACTGTTTGCTGAATGTTGCGTAGAAGCGAGTGCTATATGCAGAAGAGAAGAGAGACTTGGGCATGCAGGATCATGGACCTGAGAAGTCTGGCGATTATATAGTCTGGCCATTGTGAATGCTGCAGTCCTGTGGGGTAATACGGGATGAAGGGGAAGCTGTGGGCCAGACGCAACAGCCATCAACATCAAACCATCATTTAGGCCATTGACAGAATGAATAAAGGCCAGGTGGTGGTTGGAAACCATGGTAATGGAGGTAGAGACTGGGTGATGGCTGGGGGAACTGAGGCTCAGGAGGAAAGGGATTTTTAACACAAGAGCACAGGCAGCTGGGAGTGGCACTGGGCACCAGCATGATGATAACAACTCTGAGCAATGTGGAAGGATGTGTTGAGAAGGGGCAGATTCCACGTGAGGTGGCTGCAAAGGAATTGGTATTACCAGAGGAAAGCCAATCCTCAATTAACGCAGGGAAGTGGAGGGCCACTCAGGGAAGAGGTCGTGGATGTGTGGGAGTTGGTTATCCACACTGCAAAGATTGCCCAGACCATGACCTTAGCTAGATTAGTCCCCATTATGGCTGCCTGCCTCATCTCTGGTGCTCTCCTCCCTTCACCACCACAGTCTTAACATGCTGGGGAGGGCCAATGGCTTTGGCTTTGCCCCAGCTTCCTGAATTTTTGGATCATCTTCTGGATTTGGCCATGAGCTTTGTCCTTGACAGCTGCCTCGTTCCTCTGGTCCCAGCCTCCCTCCCACCTGCCCTCCCTCCTCTGGAGAAACTAGAACTGAAAAAGTGGTTCCAGCAGCCCTCCACCTCGAGTTATCTCCCCAGCCAGAACTTTTGCTTAATTTGCTTACTGACATTTCACACTGATACGTGGGGAATTGTCAGTTAAGGTCCAAGTGTATGCATGACTCACATGTTTTTGAAGACTATGTGGAGGAGGGAGGAAAAAAAATTAAACCGAGGAAAAAACGAGAGAGAGAGAGAGCGTTTTAGTCATGTAAACCATGAAAGAGCCTACGAGGCTTGCTTTGGTTTTGTTTGTTTTAGAAAATGACGGAAGACCATAATGTTTGAACTTTTGCATTGTCGAGTCTGCTGAGAATTCAAGCAGAGCTGACCCCTTGGAGACTTCTCTTTCCTCAGGTCCTGAGATCGAAAGACTGAAAGTCTGAATCTTATTAAGCGGATCCACAGGACTTGGGTTGAAAGAAATAGGAAAACACAATTTTGCATTCAAGCTTTGGAAGGAAAAATAACTTCAGACAGACATACTTTGTGACTCCTTCAACAGCTACACAGCATATGTTGAGTGAGCGTGTGTGTGTGTGTGTGTGTGTGTGTGTGTAGGGTGTCATCTTCTGGCTGACAAACTGGTTCCAAACTTCGCACGAGGAGTCAATTTCTTTGCTACCCAAATAACCAGAAAAATGTACCTAATGATGTTTCTGGTTGGAACTTACTTTTTATGAAGTGGGTGCTTCTGTGACATTTGCTCACATGAGCTCTGCCAGGAAAGCCCTCTCTGCCCCCCACATTTCAGCATGTGGCTAGGAGCTCTTCCCCATCCCTCCAGCTCACAGACCATTGTTCCCCTTTTCAGAACCTCCATAGCCCCATCATCTGTGCCATTTAAAACACACAGGATGCTGCTTTTATGGGGTCTTGTGAATTTTCAGGTTGCCTCTGGCTTCCTCAAGTCTGCCTTTCCTCAGGGCTGTGACTCCCTCCATGCTGCCTTTCCTTAAGCACAAACTAGGTTTGTTCTTTAATTACTCATAATGCTCTTTCTAAAATGTCCCTGAAGCCCTGTGAAATGAGAAAAGAATGGCAGTGCAGGTGAATGTTACCACGTCTGGCAGCCCCCCCAGCTTCCTTGATCCAAGCCCCTCCCTGGTGGGGACCTGCATTGTGCCGTCTCCTTTGCCCTTTGTGTGTCCACATGTAAGACCCGGTTTACCGCCCTGATAGGGAAATTTCTCTGCACCCAGATCCAGCCCCCAACCCTCGGGACACACTGAGGGAGAATCAATCACCAATGCTCCCTGTAAACCCTTGGTGTGAAAACATGTCTCACAGAGGAGACTGGCTTCTCATTGCTTTGGGTCTATTTTGGAAGAGGTCTTCCTTTACCTTGGTCTAATTAAAATGTCCTGTAAGTGTTTTTTTCCTTAACAAAGGTGCTGTCTTCCCTCATGGAGAAACTCAAACCTCTACCTCCGGGGAAGCAGAGTTGCTGGTAGCTTTCAAATGTCAGGGGCACACTTCTAGCTGTCAAGATTTCATTTTTTTTTTTTTTTATAAATTTTTTTTTAATTTTTTTTCAACGTTTATTTATTTTTGGGACAGAGAGAGACAGAGCATGAACGGGAGAGGGGCAGAGAGAGAGGGAGACACAGAATCGGAAACAGGCTCCAGGCTTTGAGCCATCAGCCCAGAGCCTGACGCGGGGCTCGAACTCACGGACCGCGAGATCGTGACCTGGCTGAAGTCGGACGCTTAACCGACTGCGCCACCCAGGCGCCCCTAGCTGTCAAGATTTCAAAACATGGATGCATGCAGTTTCAGCTAGAACACCCCAGAGCACATTAACTACCTTCTCCCCCTCCTGCCTCAATATAGTTTCCCCTGTAATTAACATCTTGCATTCATGTGGTGCCTTTGTTAAAATTGATGAACCGGTATTGGTACATTGTTATTAACTGAAGTCCATCCTTTCTTTATGTTAGGATTTACTCTTGGCGTTGTATAGTCTATGGACTTTGACAAATGCATATTATCATGTATCTGCCATTACAGTCTCATATAGAATAGATTCACTGCTGTGAAAATTCCCTGCGGTCCACATATTCATCCCTTTCCCTCTCTCTCTGAACTCCTGGCAATTATAGATCTTTTTACTGTCTCTACAGTTTTGCCTTCTTCAGAATACCTTAGAGTTGGAATCATACAGTAGGTTGCCCTTCCTTCCTTCCTTCCTTCCTTCCTTCCTTCCTTCCTTCCTGAGAGAGCAAGCATGTAATAAGGGGAGAGGGGTAGAGGGAGAGAGAGAGGATATTTTTAATATTTTAATGTTTATTTATTTTTGAGAGAAAGAGAATGCAAGTGGGGAAAGGGCAGAGAGAGAAAGGGAGACATGGAATCCAAAGCAGGCTCCAGGCTCTGGGCTGTCAGCACAGAGCCCAACATGGGGTTCGAACTCACGGGGCCATGAGATCATGAGCAGAGCCGAAGGCGGACACTTAACCGACTGAGCCACCCAGGCGCCCCAAGAGAGAGAATCTTAGGTAGGTTCCACGCCCAGTGCAGAGCCCAACATGGGGCTCCATCTCACAACCCTGAGATCATAACCTGAGCCAAAATCAAAAGTCGGACACTCAATCGACTGAGCCACCCAGGCGTCCCTAGGTTGCCTTTTCCGATTGGCTTCTTAATTAGCAATATGTCTTTCACTTTCTTCCATATCTTTTCCTGACTTGATAGCTCATTTCTTTTAAGTGCTGAATAATATTCCGGAGTCTGGACAGACCACAGTTTATTTATCCATTCACCTATTCAAGACACCTTGGTTGCTTCCGGTTTGGGGCAATTACGAATTAAGCGCTATAAACATCCATGGGCAGGGATGTGAAGACGTAAGTTTTCACGCATCTGGGGAAATACCTAGAAGCATAACGGCTGGCTTGTATCATAAGTCTATGATTAGATTTAAAAACTGCCACAACTGTCTTTCAAAGCGGCAGTTTCCCTCTGCATTCCCACCAGCAATGAATGAGAATTCCCATTGCTCTGCATTCTCATCAACATTTGGTATTGTTAGTATCTTATTCATTCATTTATTTATTTTATAATTTGTTATTGACGCAGAGTTGACATACAATGTTACATTAGTTGCAGGTGTGAAGCATAGTGATTTGACAATTCTGTGCATCACTCAGTGCTCACCACATGTGTAGTCACCATCTGTCGCTGTGCAACATTATTACAATATTATTGGCTATGGACTACTGTACTTTTCATCTCCACAATTTATTTTATATTTGGACGTTTGTACCTCTCAATCCCCTTTATCTATTTTGCCCATATCCCTGCCCACCTCCTCTCTGGCAACCAGGAGCTTGTTCTCTGTATCTAAGAGTTTGTGTGTTTTGGGTGTTTGTTCATTTGTTTTGCCTTTTAGATTTTATATATAAAGGAAATCATATGGATTTGTCTTTCTCTATCTGACTTAGGTCATTTAGTATAACACCCTCTAGGTCAGTCCATGCCACAAATGTCAGTATTTTAGATTGTAGCCCTTCTAATTAGAATGTAGGTATTTTATACAGTGGCTTCTAGCATTTTAATTTGCAATTCTCTATACTTATTTGACACCTGTATGTCTTTTTGGTCAGGTATCCGTTCTTTAGGCTCAATTAAGCCAAGATGAACAAGAAACCTTGCCTTCTATGTTACCTCCCACTGGTCAAAATTACCGAGTTCCATTTAGGTGTGCAAAGAAGTATTTCTTAGTCATGATTGTGGACCTGATAAAAGAGAAATGAATGGTTTGCAGAAATTAGATTCAAATGCCCTCTTGAAAATTCACAAAAGACTTTCTGAGAAGGAAGACATAGGATTTTCATATTTACCCTTTTTTTCTTTTTTGTAAAATTTATTTTGAGAGAGAGAGAAAGAGATAAAGAAAATGCATGCAAGCGGGGTAGGGGCAGAGAGAGGAGAGAGAGAATTCCAAGCAGGCTCTGTGCCATCAACACAGAGCCCACACTGGACTTGATCCCATGAACCATGATATCATGTCCTGAGCTGAAATCAAAGGGTGGACGCTTTGAGCTACTGAGTAGCAACTGAGCTACTCAGGTGCCATTACCAAATGCTTTTTTCTATACCAGGCATGGTACTGGGTCCTGAGTTCATAAAAATGAGTTTGATAGAGTTTTTGGCCATGAGTTGCTCACAGTCTGGGGGTAGGCTGTTGCATTTCATAAACATCCACCTCCAAGAGCTGTGCAACCTTGTGCTTAATGCCTCAGTTTATCATCTCTAAAATAAGGGTAATTATGGAATGTATCTTATTGGATTGCGGTATGAGTTAAAGGAGAAGACATCTACAAATCCCGTAGCAACGGAGCCTTGGAGAATATAAGGAATGGTACCATAGCAGATTTTGAAATGGAGGTTTGAGAACTCACATAACTCAGGCACTAGAATCAGACACACATGGGGGACCATAGGCAAGTACAGAAGACACTGTTGGTTGCTTTTCCTAGAGACGTTAGTTTCATCAATTTTCCCTTCCTTCTTCCTTAATATGATGTTCAAGTATCTAGTCTCTTTCAGCCACGTACTTCTTAGGTAGAGATTGTGTCCCAGGCCCTAGGGTGGGTTGTTATTGGTCTAAGTTGATCACGGTTGACTTTAATTCTCCTAGGCAGTGATAATATTAGGCTTGGACACTTGATGTACATCTGGCCCATGAGATATAAGAAGCTGACTAGGGGGCTTTCAGGGAAGGTTTTCTAGCTCTTACAATAAGACATTGTTATGAGCTGAATTTGTGCCCCCAAAAGATATGTTTAATCCTAACCTCCACTACCTATGAATATAACCTTATTTTGGAAATAGGATCTTTGCAGATGTAATCAAGTTAAGGTGAGGTCATACAGGGATGCCTGGATGGCTCAGTCGGTTAAACATCCAACTTCAGCTCAGGTCATGATCTCACGGCTCGTGAGTTCGAGCCCCGTGTTGGGCTCTGTGCTGACAGCTCAGAGCCTGGAGCCTGCTTTGGATTCTGTGTCTCCCTCTTTCTCTGCCCTTCTATCTCTCATGCTCTGACTCTCTCTCTCAAAAATAAGTAGACATAAAAAAAAAATTAAAGATGAGGTCTCACTGATTAGGGTGGTCCCTAAATCTGATGACTAATGCCCTCATAAGAAAAGGAAGAAGACACAGGGGGAATACATAGGGAAAATAGTGTCTCAGAGGCAGAGATTGGAGTGAGGCATCTACAAGGCAAGGAATGCCAAGGATGGCTGGAATTCCCAGAAGCTGGGAAGATGCAGGGAGTATCCTTTTCTAGAATGTTCAGAAAGCACATGGCCCTGTGAACACCCTTAATTCAGACTTTTGGCCTTTAGAACGATGAGGAAATTACATTTCTATTGTTTTAAGTCACCCAATTTGTGTACTTAGGTACAGTAGCCCTAAGAAACTAACATAGACCCTAAGAAAATATGTGTCCTTGCTCTCTTCCTTTGGATTATTGTGTTTGGATGTTTCTCTTGCAACTATTCCAGCCTTTTTGCAGTTCTGAGGAGACCCCACCTGAGGACAAGGGGGCTGGCAGGTATGAAGTCACTGAGTTCACCAATCCCGGGCTGCCTCCTCTGTTTTATCTGTTGTGCTAGATAACACATTTCTCTCATTGTTTAAGCCACACTGAGTTGATTTTCTGTTGCTTACAGATAAAATTATTCTAAACAGATGGAGCACATCAGTTTTGCTCTTGCAAAGCTCGTTTCTCTTTGTGAAGTGGCATTGCTAACGGTACCTACTCCAAGGATCTTTGTGAGAATTAAGTGAGAGAGAAAGTGATCCAGATTTTGTCCTCTCTTTCTAATTTTTGTTACAGTGAACACTAAATTCAATACATGACAGCTACTGTTGTTGTGATTGCCGTTATTAATTATTCTGTGTATCTTCAGCCCTGACACATATTGAATATTCAACAAGTCAACTTTAAGTGAATGAGTAGATGTCATGCAAGAGGGAACAAGGACATGATGGGAAGGACACACCGAACCGCTGTAAGAGTTGGAGAGATTTCATTCTGGATGCTGGCTCTGAATCAAACCTGGGGACCGCGTGTAGCCTGGGTCAGGTTGGCAAGGACTCATGTTGGGAAGTGTGGTGCTTTTGTGAAGAGGTCTGTGGATTAAATAATGCCTAGAGGGTTTTGCTGAGAAGCTGGTGTGCGGGAGAGACAGGAAGAAGGGAGGCTCAGAGCCTGCCTTGGAAAGTACAGCCTTACCCCATGAGCACGAGGATTAAGGCAGGAGCTGGGAGCTTTGTTAGGCCTCAGAGTTAAGGAAAAGATTTTCATTTTGCCTGAGGGAGAGTGACTGACTGTTCTCCCAAAGATCTGGTTTGAAATTAAGGTCTTGGAACACTGGATTCAATTAACTACCAGTTTAAGAACCTTGGGGAATCTAGCTTGCCGTGTGTTTCATTTTCTTTTGCAAGTCGCCTCCTGTTTCTTTGCCTTCATATTCCTCCCACCCACAGAGAATTCTGTGCTTGGGACTAGGTCAAGACCAACTTCTTTTTTCCTGGGTTAAAAGTGAGGAGTACTGGGTAGGCTTTTCCTTCCATTGGCTGTTGACTTGGCCTGGAATCAAGACTGTATGTGTGTGTACTCGTATATACATGCCTATGTATGTGTATTTATTTGTGAAGGTAGGCATGCATGCATCTATGTAAAAAAGCAGTTGGAAGAAACTTGATTGTCCAATTTAAAAGAGCAACGTTTTTTGAAAAACAGGATCTATTGTACTCTCTAATCTGGGACTACGCAGAATTGGAAGGTGATTAAGCAAAGTCTTCATGCCGAGGACCTCACAGTCTAGTGGGGGGGAGACAGATAATTGATAAATGCTAAATATTGGTAGATCCTGTATAATAACTGGAGTCCTAAGGTCTAAGAAATTTGAAGAACATTGAAAGAAGGTGAGTGGAGTGAGGACAGACTTTACAGAGAAGCAGTGCTGCCTTCAGCTAAATCTTGCAAGATGAACAGGAACTCACCAGGCACAGCCCGGCACAAAGATACAGGGCAGGTGGGCAGCAAACTAGGGCCCTACTCTGTGAGGGACACAAAATCGCTTTAGAAAAACATGGAATAAGGTGACTGTTGATTAGATTTCTACATGTGGTTCCTCTGGGGTTTAAGGGAACGTAACTTGGTCTCTCTTGTATTTGATGCATATAAGAAAACCCTTATTTTGGATTTTATACATAACAAAAATTAAAATTCCTCTCTGCCAGTCAAATACACAATTTTCATCCTTAATATAGTAGCTTTGACTCTTGAAAAGAGTATTAAGAAATAGGGGGTGAGGGCATTTGGAGGGTAGCAGGTGGACAGTGTTCATTGCTTTGCATTGGTAAGAGAGAGAGAGCCTGCTGTTGACACAGGAATGGGGACTAAGGGGAAAAGTTGGGATAAGACCCAGAATTGCTATGGCAGAGGAAGATGCCTGAAAGGAAAGACTTGTGAGATAGTGTTCTTTCCCATGACATGCTGGGTTCTATGTCATATAAATGCCCTTTTCGTCTTCTTTAGGAAATGTTGAGGAGATTCTCCTTAGTCATTGATGTGCTTATACAAGTGGCATCTTATTTTAAAGGAACTTAAAGAAGAAGATGAAGTGGTTAAGTAATACATTATTTACCGACCTAAGGAAGAATGGACTTGATATTTTAATTAATAGAAAAGTATTTTCTCCCCATTGATGCCAAGTGAATATTGAAAAAATGGTTAAGAATATTAACTTGTAGGATGGCCAACTGCCTAGTTTCATCCCAGTGGAGTGAATAAGACGTGTGAAGTCCAAGAGGTGTGGCCCTCCATTTGGAGACTAACAGGTGGTTCAGTAGTTGGGAGAAAGATGTGAGCTTAGGATGAGTGGAAGGTGAGGGAGGAGAGACGGGAAGGGGCTGGGTCAGGAAGGTGCCTTAATGCCTTGTGAAGTTTCTCTTGATCCCAATAGAGTCCTATAGATATGAGCACTACTAGGGAGGTAGATGTCTGTCTGTTCAATAGCATCTCAGATTATGGATAGCTACTACAAGAAAAAATGAACCCATTGGTACCACTTTATTTTTTAGGAGGGAAATCTGAGGTCTAGAGAGTGGACATATTCTGGCCCAAAGTGATTCTGTTGACTGTGACAGAGGTACTTACAATGACCTGAAATTTGCTCCCTGTAGTTCCTACCTGTTTGTCCCCTGTGGTAATTAACAGAAAAGATCCATAAAGCATATTATCGTGAGGACACAACCTGGCGAGCTAGAAGACAGAATTAGGCTGATATGGGTTTGAGCTCCAACACTACCACTTGTTATTTGTGGGACCTCAAATGAGTTTCCAAATCTTTCTGAGACTCCTAAATAATGTGAACTTTTAGCTGAAAAATGAGAATGTCAATACCCATAAAGCGTAGAGGTTTTGTGAGAGCTAGATAGCATTGTGTACATAAGTATTTACCACAATGCCAATACCTAATACATATGATTTTCAGCCCACCTATTAGTTTCAGTTCTGTCCTTCTTTATACATAATCATATTTTTTCTTAATGCTTATTGATTTTTGAGACAGAATGTGAGTGGGTTGGGGCAGAGAGAGAGGGAGGCACAGAATCTGAAGCAGGCTCCAGGCTCCGAGCTGTCAGCACAGAGCCTGATGTGGGGCTCGAACTCACGAGCTGTGAGATCATGACCTGAGCTGAAGTCAGATGCTCAACCGACTGAGCCACCCAGGAACCCCCATAATCATGTTTTTAAACATGTGAAGATACCTCTTGGCCCTTTCTAGTCTTCTCTCATACTCATATAACTGGATGTGCATTCCCTCCTCATCTAAAGTCCCCTTCCCCCCCCCCCCCCGCCTTTTAGAGTAAGAGCAGAGATTGGACAGCATGGCACTAGGTGGGGACTGACCCATGCTGAGCAAACTCAAAGGCCAATTCTCTCATGTATGTTGATAAATAAAATCCAGATACTCTGAGCATGTCTCTCTTGCCCCATGTAACATCTCTAGGAGGGATCAGATAGGTCTCAGAATGTTGCTCAATGAGCACAAAGTAAGAACGAAATGGACTGGGTACCCATTGCAAACAGCACTATTTCCCTTCTCTGCTCTGTGAATGAACCCAACAGATACTTCCCCTGGGTCAGACCCTACAGACAAATATATGAGTGAAAGAGGAGCCTTTCCTCATATTCCTTGTCCAACCTTGCAAGGCTGTTATCATATCAGCAGTTTCCCAAGACGGACAGGATGCCTTAGAAACTACAGAATGACTGTCTTGCTTGAGTGTGGTAGTTAGTTTTGAAGATGGAACTCTGCCTCGCCTTTTAGAGGAGTGCCTTAATACTCACTCTCTTGGAGCAAATACCCTCATCAGGGGTTAGTAGCTGCTTGCAGGATACATTTTAGTAGAAGAATGTTGGGGCGCCTGGGTGCCGCAGTCGGTTAAGCGTCCGACTTCAGCCAGGTCACGATCTCGCGGTCCGTGGGTTCGAGCCCCGCATCGGGCTCTGGGCTGATGGCTCAGAGCCTGGAGCCTGTTTCCGATTCTGTGTCTCCCTCTCTCTCTGCCCCTCCCCCATTCATGCTCTGTCTCTCTCTGTCCCAAAAATAAATAAACGTTGAAACAAAAATTAAAAAAAAAAAAAAGAAGAAGAAGAATGTTATCTGGGCAGGTACCAAGAAAAAGCCAATATGGCTCACGCACTTGCCTCAATCTCCAGCGGCAGCCTTTTCTCCACTGTGGCTGTTCACGTGCACTGGTGCTCTGATCAAACCGTGATACTTGCATTCTCCTACACCTCGTGGTTTCCTTCCTTGTAATAGGCTGATGCTGTTTCATTAGTTTGGAATAGCTTTTCTGCCCAGTGATGTTTGTTCAAATCCTGCTTGTCCATCAAGAGTCTTACCACTTTTAAGGAGCCATCTCTCTTTTTCTAGCAAAGAAGAAATCATTTTTTTTCTCCAAATGTCCCTGACACTTTTTCCTGAACTTCTCTTAAAGCACTTACATGTCTCAGCTCTCCTAAAATCTAAACTTCTTGAGGTCAGGATTTGCATCTTAACATATGGATATTTTATATCTTTGAGAGGCAATAGAGCATGAGGTCAAGCCCACATGGCTTCCAGATCAGGCTCCTAGATACAAACTGGGTCTACGACTAACCCGCTGCGTTATCTTAGACAATTGCTGGCATATTGTAATCATTCAACAAATGTCAGCATTTACTACTTATATTCTCCATAACACGCAGGACAGTACATGGTATCCATTCTGTGCTCAGTAAATGTTTATTTAATGAATAAATGAAAAAGCCAATGGGAAGTAGTCTGTTGTTGAGTGTTTGTTGAATGGATTAATAATTTAATGGATTTGGAAGAAAACTGGTTCAGTGCACTGCTTTTCACTGAACCAGAGAGTGTTTTACAAATGTTCTGCTGGAACGTCTGTGTTCTCCTCAACTCACCAACCCCTTAAGCACCCCTCCCTTAGAGTCTTCTACCAACAAGATGGTATAGCTTGTACAATATTTTTTTATTTCTTTTTTTTAATTAAAAAAATTTTTTTTTAACTTTTTTTTTTATTATTTATTTTTGAGAGCCTGAGAGAGCCAGAGCATGAGCAGGGGAGGGACAGAGAGAGAGGGAAACAGAATCTGAAACAGGCTCCAGGCTCTGAGCTGTCAGCGCAGAGCCTGACGTGGGGCTTGAACCCACGAAACCGTGCGATCGTGACCTGAGCTTAACCGCCTGAGCCACCCAGGCACCCCTGTTTTTATTTCTTTTAAGAGTGGCTACCTTATGCTAAGGAGCTGCTTCAAGCTTTCGCAGATTGGAGAAGATTCTTTTGCTTGCCTGTGGATCAGGCTAGTTTCTCTATAAGGGCTGAGCTGAAGGAGCTTCGCCACCGTTACAGCCATGGATTTTCCGAGTAGACAAGATCCAGATGAAATTCAGTCCCCAGGCATTGAAGCTCTCCTTTCAAAATGAACTTTGAGGCTCCTAACCCTGCATGACGTAGGATACAGACACTCCACTCATCTCCTGTTCTCATCAAACAGGAGAAGTTACATAAGCCCGAGGGGCGGCTGGATCACAGTTTATGTTGTCCCCAGGATACATCTTTCATCTTAATTGTGCTTATTCAGCTGTGGGGATGCATTGGTATCTAGCTGATTTAAAAAAAAAAAAAATGCAAAAGCTCATCTAAAAACAACCAAACCCTCCTTTTGAGATAGGGGCCTCGCGTGGGGGTAGAGAGGAAAAGGATGAGGAAATTTTCCATCTTATTTTCTGATATTCTTTGCTTTGGGAGTGAAAACTTCCCGTGATGCCTGCAGGCGATTTTCCAAAGCCTCTTTCTGATCAGAGTTGATAAAACTCATCCTCTGTGTAGGAAGAATGTTCTCTTTTGGACTAGTTTTTTAATTTGTGCTTTCTTATGAAGATAAAGCCTCCCAAGTCATCCAGCCACAGATGCTTATCTGCCAGGGTCTGCTTCATTTCCAGTGGTACCTATCAGTCCAGTAACCGTGAATCAAGTGATTTCCCCATGCCTGACACTGAGCTAGCTGCAGGTTAGGGACAGGATTCAGAGGAAAAGCGAACACAAATAATAGCTACCATGTAAATATATTTTGTGTGCTTATTATGAGCCAGGCGCTTGACACAGATTTTTAAAAAATTTTTTTTAATTTAATTTTTTTTAATTTACATCCAAATTAGCTAGCATACAGTGCAACAATGATTTCAGGAGTAGATCCCTTAACGCCCCTTACCCAGTTAGCCCCTCCCCCCTCCCACAACCCCTCCAGTAACCCTCTGTTTGGTCTCCATATTTAAGAGTCTCTTATTGACATAGATACTTTTATGTAAGGTTAACAAGACGAATTAAGGTAGAAATGATTTCCATTCTATACAGACGTGGAAATTGAAACTCTAAGAAGTGAAATAATTTGCCTAAGAGCCTGAGATCACTCTGGAAGGGATGAGGTGTTTGGGTTGAGTTTTTTGATATTGGCTGCCATGGAGGGATGGTGTGAAGGGGTAGAGGCATATTGGGAAGAGGAATCCGGATGACAAAGGCAGAGAGGCAGCGAGACCAGGGTGGGTCCTGCGAAGATATGT
Organism: Leopardus geoffroyi; assembly: GCF_018350155.1. NCBI lineage: Eukaryota > Metazoa > Chordata > Mammalia > Carnivora > Felidae > Leopardus > Leopardus geoffroyi. Next base: position 195,652,447 of record NC_059327.1, on the reverse strand, counting down.
GTGTCATTGTTTGGGGGCCATAACAGGAGAGAACTTTGGGTTGGGAGGTGGGCTTGATAAGAAACAAGGCTTGGAATACCAAGCTATGCCAAAGGGGTTCATTTTAAGCATTTGGATTATTGCTGTCACCAACCATAATATGGATTAATTATAGGTAGATCTGATTTGATAAGGATAATCAATCAAATAATCCATCAGTGATTTTTATTGCCTTTCTCCATTATAAGAGCAATGCATGCTCATTATAAACATTTGGGAAGATACAAAGAAAAAACAGAAAGAAAAAGAATTAACCTCTGAGTCAGTTCCCAAAGGAACCACTGTGCACAGTTGGCCTGTTTGTTTTCTGTCTTTTTCCAACTTCCCTTCAAAAAACTGGGTTGTTCGGTTTATATGATTATGAGTATATTGTGTGTAAAATTCAGTACTGTTTTTCACTTAGTACAAGTTAGAAGGTTTTTTTTTTAATGTTTATTATTTGAGAAAGAGACAGAGAGCAAGCAGGGGAGGGGCAGAGGGAGAGGGAGACACAGAATTGGAAGCAGGCTCCAGGCTCTGAGCTGCCAGCACAGAGCCCGACGCGGGGCTCGAACCCACAGACCACGAGATCATGACCTGAGCCAAAGTCAGCCTCCTAACCAACTGAGCCACCCAGGCACCCCAGAAGTTAGAAGGCTTTTAAAAACACACACTTTCATAATCATTAAGTCCACTATTTGGATCTAGCACATTCTTCATAAACAAGGCCTTAGAGCCCGCTATGTATTGTGCTTTTGCTGTTGATAAGTTAACATTTTGATGAGCGTCCTTGTGCTTAAAGATTTTCTGACAGTTTAAATGGTTTCCAGAGGATGGAGTTCCTGGAGCTGTGCTACCAAGTTAAAGGTCACATGTACCTTTCAGCTCTTCCATCATAAAGGCAACTTTTGGGTTCCTTTACCCACTTCTGTGCCTGTTGTATTTTCCTCTCCTGCCCCTTTCACACGTATAGCATCTCTCATAAATGCCAAGCAAACATAATTGAGATTGAAACCCCAGCATCCGTAGGGAGACATAAAACTGCTTGGAGTATCTTGTCTGGCCCAGAAGGAAATTTGTTGGAAGCAGGAGAGGGACTCCTGTGCATTCTGCTGAACTCACAACACTATTGACCGAAAGATCTCTTAATAGGAAGATAGCATAGCTTCTTGCAGAGTGTGTCTGTAACTACCCCCTGCCCCAAGGAGTCTGAGAGGCTGGTGCCTGTTTAAGGATTCTGTAGGTGGCTTGCAGCTCTACCTAGAGGCTTACGGATGCGTGATCTGTAATACTTCTCGAATGACTAAGCCGGCAGCATCACAAGCCTCACAGATGACTAATAATTATTCTCATTTCTGCAGCGTGTGGTTTGTAAAACAAAGCAAGACCTCTGCCCTTTTGTTCTGTGATTCAATCCTGCAAACCACTCAGCAGGAAGGCAGAAGAGCCCCAGGAATACCAGTCAGTGCTCTTTGCTCTCCTCTCCCTGCCTGCCTCATCCACTCACCTCTTCCACAGTTCCCAGCACCCCCCGGGGGCTGCACCTCCATTTTAGAGAGTGGAGGAGAGCTGTGTGCTGCACGGGTTGAGAATCATCAGGCTTTGGGTTTTAATATGGCAGCGACACACCCAGGCTCCATCCTTCTGCAGATGTGTGACCCTGGGCAAAGGACTTGGCTTCTCTGAGCCCCAGCGGTTCCCTCAGGCAGGGAGGATGAAATAAATAAGTTACGAGTTGTTACGGGCACACGTGGATGTGAAGTGTCTATGCAATGCCTAGATAGGGTGAAAACTTAAGAACTGGTAACTATCATTAAGATTTGCTACCAGTTTCCATCTCTGAAGAGTAAAATAGCTGTATGATTTGGACACTTTGAAAAACATCCCTGATCTTTTGCTTATTCATCTTAAAAACCAATTATAATAACAGTTTCTGCCTTGTAGTTTTTTAGGGAAATAGAATATTATATGGCACAGTGTAGAATAGACATTAGACACCAGAATATTGTCTGACACAGTGTAGCTGCCTGACATGTTTGTTTTCTTTCTCGATCCATAGTTGATTGACGATCCCCCTGGTGTGTCCAGCCTCCTGAAACGGCTCTTTGAGATCCTCGGAGTGGAGGGTATTAGTTTTTTAGCATCAACCCTGGAAGAATGATTCCCAAACACTGGCTCATCCAGCAGCATTGCATATTTCTAAAACATGGTGAAGAAAAAGAGTTGGGGGCTTCTGGAAATGGCAGAGGCTTGGTTGCTGTTTGATGTATTATCCTGGATGGAGTGTGGTCAGTTACAAACCGAGGGAGGCTAGACGCTGGGTGGCCCAGTTTAGGGATCACATAGACAGAATGAAGATTAGAGGGGCCGTCTGCAAATGTTCTAGTCCAGGAAGTAGAATGGAGCACTTGTACAATACTAGAGAAAAGGAGGGTCACCCCATTAATGGCTGCTATTGAGCCCTGCCCATCTGTCCACTGGGGGTTCACAGGTAGACTGAACTTGATTTAGACGAATTTAACTAGGGGACATTTTTTTGTACACTAGTGTGGAATAAATTCACACTGTACACATTTATCAGCACCAAGCAAGGCAGGGCATAATCAGCAGAACTCAGTGAAAGGCAGCCAATGCTGTTTTTATTCTTTCTGAGAGCCAGATAGGGTGTGTGACATACAACTCAGTTAAGAGTGTGTGTCCTGGGATCAGGGCAAAAACAGGCCTCATCACTTACCATCTGGGGCCTCTAGAGCAACTCACTAAACCCTCTTGATCCTGTTTCTTCATCGACAAGGTGCAGATATTGAGAGTGTCTCTCATAGAGTGCTTTTAGCCATAAGGGTGAAATGATAGAACCATATCAAGCTTGCCTAATTGATCAATCATCGATGGCTTTTATTATTATTAATCATAATTGTGTAGTAGTTGTTGAAGGAAGCTTCTCCTATCGTCATTACTAAAACTCAATGTAGAAAGGCAAACATTGAAGACCATCAATTCTATTTACATGGTAATTCCAGAGGGTTCTGGGATACTCTCTGGTCAGCTATATGCAGCTTAGACAAAAAAAAATCCTTTGAGAAAAACCATGCATTTTCTTTTTCTTTTTTAATTGGAGTGTAACTAATATATAATACTATATTAATTTTAGTTGTATGATATGATTCAAGAATTATATACATTTCTCAGTGCTCATCAAGATAATTGTACTCGTAATTCCTTTTATCTGTTTCACTCATCCCAGCACCTACCTCCCCGCTGGCAACCACCAGTTTGTTCTCTGTATTTAAGGGTGTTTTTGTTTCTCTCTCTCTCTCTCTCTCTCTCTCTCTCTCTCTCTCTTTTTTTTGCTTTGTTCAGTTGTTTTGGTTCTTAAACACTGCATATGAGTTAATAGCCATGCATTTTCTTGTAGACACTCTGGAGCCTGAAGAGCCTTGTGGATTTGGAGAAAACAAAGGACAAAGATAGGGAAATAAGGCATTTTGACAAAATTTTAAGACAAGTGTTTTCCTTTGGTGATAACGGTAGAATGAGAAGGGGAATGCACATTTTGGGAAAATAGAAATTTAGCAACTGTATTTGTAATGCCCTTTAGAGATCAAAACTGATTTTACTGTTTAGTGAAGTAATTCATTTGTCATGTAACTTGTTTTGTTCGTTCTTTTTCTTTGGAGATCTGAAGACCTGGCTTGGGAGTAAAAGCTCTAAAACCTTAGGAGAGAAACCTCTAAACAGTTGGAGGAAGGACTTTTTTTTTTTAACTGCTTTTGTTGAACAATTTGAAAATGTCATTTAAAAACATCTCCTGCCACATTTGGTGTTGGGGGAGACTTCATGGCGGAATCAGTGTGGACTCTTTCTGTTTGTTTGTTTTCTCTGTGGCCCAACGATTCGATTCAATATGTCTTCTTTCAGTTTAATTTAATATAACTGTATTTTATTTCTTATTCATCAAGGATGTATACGCACCCAGACAATCTTAGCCACAATGAAGGATGTAACCCAGTCTCAATGCTTGGTAGACTGAGGGCCTCCCTGGGGAGCACATAGGCTCCACTGTTTGGCAGGAGCCTTCACAGCGATGGGGCAAACCACAAAGATGCAGGCGGAAGAGGCCCCAGCGTGGCATCTGCCGGGCCCCCTGCTCCTTTTGATACTCTTCTTCACGCCCTGATATTGTTTCAAAGTGATTGTACGGACATGGAGGGAAAATAACTGACATGGAGAAACGTTAAAATCTATTTTTAAGCAAAAGAAAGCAGATCACAAATCTACATGTAGGGTATGATCCAAATTTTGTATATACAGGGATAAAGTGGAATAGTAAACATGACATGTTTACTCCAATTCCTAGAATAAACAGTTTGTGTCCAGGTGTCATTGTTTTTGATCACCAAGTAATTTTCCATTTGTGCGTGTGTGTGTGTGTGTGTGTGTGTGTGTGACATTGTCTTTATCCATTCATCAATCAACGGACATTTGGGTTCTTTCCATAATTTGACTGTTGTTCGTAGCACTGCTATAAACATTGGGATGCCTGTGCCCCTTCGAATCAACATTTTTGTATACTTTGGATAAATACCTAGTAGTGCAATTGCTGGGTACCCCCAGTTTCTAAAATGATATGCTCAGCTATCAATTGAGCACTTGCAAAGGAAACATCTCAAAGCTGGTCTGTCAGCATTAGCCCATCACCCACCTCTATGTAAAGGATGCTAAGAATTATTAGGAGGCTGGATGCATGGGGAAGTGTTTTGGAGGGAATTACTGAAGGCAGATATTTCCTTTTCACTATAAGCCAAGTGTACCAGTCAGCTATTGCCATAATAAAACTGCATAAGAAATAACTCTCATAATCTCATTAGGTTATAACCACAGATATTTATTTTCGTGGATTTGCAGTTTGACGACAATTTGGATGATCGAAGCTGGACTCTTGTGGCAAGTGCTACTTCAGTCTGTGGTTTGAGTAGGTTTCTTTTCAGCTGTAGATGGATCTGAATCCTTCCATATATCTCATCATTCTTGAACCAGCAGTTGCCCAGGACAAGTTTTAATAGTGATGGCAGAAGTACAAGAATTAGCTGAAGAAACGTTAATGCCTTTTAAGATCTTGGCTTAGAATGAACACAATATTACTTTTGTGATTGGCCAAAACCAGTCATATGGCCAAACTCCAAACCAGCAGGAGTGGAGAAATACACTCCATCTTGTGGGGAAGGTGTATTGACTAAATAAAAGAAATTTGTTGGGGAAAATCAACTGGAGAACTTGATATGTTTCCCTCAGTGTTTTGGGAACATAAGGACCAGTATCTGATCCATGCTTGACACTGTTTATAGAGGGTCTCATTGAAAAGAGACTGTAGTTCTGGAGTTTGGTAGGTCTAAGTTTTATGTGTGTTTCCTGTGGGCCGGAAATGAACTCCATAGAAGGGAGGAAGCCATGGGCTGCCTTGAGAGAGGTATCAGAGAAGAGGACTATGTGGACAGATGAGGTGAGCAAAAGAGATAAAGTGTAAGTAGAGAGAAGCCATGCATCGAAGGACAGGAATACATGGCGAGCTGGTGAGGGCATCGAGGCACTAGGAATTCATTCTTTTTTTCTCTGTTAGTCGAAGTTTACTCAGAGAAGCAGAACCACTATGGGTGATCGAGAATAAGGAGTTAGACTCTACTCCATTGTGGGAGCTGGGGTAGAAGTCATTAAATGCTGCTACTCTGCATCTGGTGTGGAGCCTGAAGTCACTACAGGTCAGCGTGGCTAGCCGTTGGGAGGAAAAATGAGCAGGATGTGGGGAGAACAAGGGTAAACTGGAACACATGAGTGTGCACCGGATCCTACAAGAATATACTGGGACCTTTGTGTATCTCTCACCACTTCCCACCTTGATGACCTGGAGATATGCAGGGTCAGTGGGTGCCCTTTGCCAATGGAGTTGGACATGTTCCTGACTCCGGACTTGGAGAAGCTGAAAGCAGAAATCCAGCAGGGGCTAGAGGAGCTGTGGGCCCTGGTTCTACTCCACACAACCAGGGTGTGGAGGATCAGTGATCACACACACAAACCGTCAGAGTCCCAGGTGTCCTGGGCCAAACCTGAAGGTGTAAAACCTGGCCACTGCTTCACTACAGGCTCTTATATTTCATGGAAACTTCTTATATTCTCCCCACCCTGGGAACCTCACAGATATGCAATTCTGGGAATTAACTTCCCACATACCAAAGCCACCATCCCCTCTAATCTCTTTGTATATTTCATTTTTTTTTTTTTGACTTTTCGTACATTTTGTTATTTGGTCATCATAAAAGAGTATGCTTATGGCCAGTAGCACTAAGTAGATTATATTGATTTTTTTTACAGCTTCACAAGGATTGGGTGTTATATTCAATTTTTTATGTTTGTTTTTTTATTTGAGTGTGGCTGACACAATGTTACACTAGCTTTAGGGTACAACATAGTGGTTCCACAACATACAGAGCTGCTGGCCTTGACACCACTATGTCTTTCCTCACCCAGGTTCCCCAGCTTGAAGCAGGTGCAAGCTGTGGGGGGGGGGGAGGGAGCTTTAAATAGGACGCGAGATCGTATGAGGCAAGATCAGGCTTCGTTCTGTGTGACAGTAGACAGAGAAATGATGGAAACTGCATGAGATTTCATGCAGGTGCTGAGAAGGGAGGGTCACAGAATCAGGGACAAAAGGCAGGGGTGTGAAAAAATAAAGTTGCTTTTGGCTGTGTTTTATTCTGTCTGGGTTAAAAAATATAGGTACATACGTGTGCATGTATATTTATGTATGTGTGTGCACACACGTGTGTATATGTGTTTATGCATAGATGTGTGTATGCATGTATGTGTATATGCCTGTACGAGTGTATGTGTATGTGTGTATGTATGTATGAGTGCGTGTGTATGTATGTATGAGTGCGTGTGTATGTGCGTGTATCAGGTGTGTATGCATGTGCTCATGTATGTGTGTATGCATGTGTATATATGTACACATGCATTGTATGTGTATATATGCACGCACACATGTATGTGTTCATATGTGTGAATGTGTCCATGTGTATCTACACATGTGTGTATGTGCATGCAAATGTATTATGTGTCACATATGTCTGTGCATATGCATGTATATGCGCACATGCTTGTATGTGTATGCAAATGTGTATATATGCATATATGTATTGTATATTCATGTATGTGTGTGTTTTAAGTTTTGGAGATATGCTAAGATGCTGGGTTACAAATATCAGGATTTTCCCTCAGTCACTGTGCCCTTGGGCATGTTCCCAATGATGTGGTGTTAAATCTCTTACCTGACAGGTAGCAGATTTCCTAACTTCCTATTTCCTTTGGTTGTAACAAGCCTTTCCAGTATAAGAGACCAACGTCGTCCCCTCTTCTGCCTCCAGTGCTATCAGGGCTTGAGACCCGGGGTACATGAGTGGGAGAGGCCCAGCCTGCTCTTTACTCTTCCTCCCCCTTCCGTTCTCTGGGAGCAGTCTCTTCACTCCCTCTAGGAGGCAGGGCAATGGCCTCTGGTGTATTTGGGAGTGGGGAGAAAGAGGTCAAGGACAGCGCTGCTTACTGAACTGCCTGCTGTTGAGGTTCAGTTGGTCAGCAGTCATGGTTTCTTTGGTTCCCACTGGTGGGACCTCAGGGCATTCTCCGTGGCAGACTCCCCTCTCCGTGGCTCTTTCCTGGTGGGCCCATTGTCCATTTTCTCCGGTTCCTCTTCAGGGGACTCTCAGGTGCAGAGATCTAACTCCGGTTGACAAGTTGACTCTCCCCCAGATGCTCCCTGGGGGGTTCACCCACAGTCTCCTGCTTCTCATCTCCTCTTCCTTGGCAACCCACTATCTTACGGGATGACCAGAAAGGTGGGTCAAGACTATCTTGTACAGCGTCCACTGGACCTCCTGCAAGTTGGAGTGTCTTTGCCAGAACACCTGATGGGACAGGCTGTTATGTGGATGCACCCCCTGCATCCCCTCCCCCTCCCCCCAACGCTTTATTTTCCTACTTAAGCAGGAACCATGTAGATCAACAAGACCGCTGTCTACTCAGGTGGCAGAGAATGAGGTGTCAGTGTTAGCTTCTTGCCAGTGTTGCATATATTTAGGATTTATTGTCTTGGAAAGCCCCTTCCACACGTCATAGAATCCCTGTTTAGACCTTGACATGCTATGGCCCAGCATTTCCACTCGGCACTCATAGGATTCCCCTTTCTCTTCTCCTTGGTCTTCTTTCATAGATAGGTGCTGGTGGTGCTGGGTGATGGTTGAAGGTATCACTGCCAGTTTGCCCACTTTTTGGCATGGCTTGAGAGAGGCGTTTGGCTCTATTTGAAATGCGTGGCACTTAATGCCTCTTTCTACACATCTTTATTCGATAATTCTGGAGTAATAGGAAAAGTGCCACTTACTTTTTGTACATTTACAATACAGACAGATACACACAAAGACACATGCAGACACACACACACACACACACACACACACACACACACACACACCTGTGCCCTACAGGTAAAAGATTGAGAGACAGCAATGGGTTCTCCACTGAAATGTCAACAGTGGCTCTCGTTGGGTGGTGGTAAGATTAGAAATTATTTTTGTTTTCTTCTCTGCTTTGCTGCATGCTCCGCCTTTTTTTTTTTCCCAATGAAAGTGTATCACTCTTGAAATAAGATGAAGTACAATAAACATGATTTTAAAAATATTTCTGAGCTGCAGCACCATTCAACAGAGGGACCAGATGTGAGGGGCAGGGGCTTGGGCTTTCTGACCTCCCAGGGCTCTCTGCAGGCTCATGATTTTATGAAACATCAGCTGTTCTGAATTCTTACAGCACCTGCCACAACAAAAGGAGGCCCTTTGCTGAGCATACTAATGCAGTTATACATGCCTTTATAGAACAAAGAAAGCAACATGAAGAGGTCATTAAGCCCCCCTTGGACAGCATCCATCCAGCCCTAGCCTGAGCCCTCTGGGGGAGGTAGCTGTCCACCTGCAAGGGAAGATGGCTCTGTCCAGAGTGGGTTCCTGCCATCTCCCCTTTTGTCCTCTCTGGTGGTCTCCTTCCTTCTTTTTCTGGTTCCCTGCCTCCCATTTGGCTCAAACCTCAGCTCCTGCCTCATTCTAAGAACCATTTAGCATCTGCTCCTTGGATGATGCCTCTGCATTCTCTCGTGGACCCAACTCTACCCCACACATCACAGCTGTGCCCGAGGGACGGGCCTGCTTCCCAGGAGCAAAGGCTGCAATGAGCAGGCTGCCTCTCCATCCTTTTAGCTTCTCTCTATCCACATTCTCACACTCCCTGCTGCTTTTTTGACTAGTCTTAAAAATTAGCCACTCTCCACTGGCTTGGCTGAGAGAAGGCATGTTGATGTCCATTTTTTATATTAAACCTTTTCAAAGATTAAGTGACTTCTGTCCATTCTTCCCATGTGGGAAATGCTAGGGAGGCAGAGCATATCCCTCTCCCCAATCTCTCATTTACTATGTTCCAAGGGGAGAGAAATGACCACTGTGGTTGACCCAGCTTAACCCTCACTTATATGCTTACTAGTGGATGGGGTCACTGTGCCTTAAAGACAGTGTTCTGATTTCCAGTATTTCTTGTGTTTGGGCATTGTAGGCCCTCTTCCACCTTTTTCTCTAATATGATAAACCCCCCTATTGAAGACTGTGTCCTTCCTCCCTAATGCAGGTTGGTGCTCACCAAACTCCCCTTGACCAGTGGAGTGAAGCACACCTGTCATCCTTACCTATGTAGTTGGCTGGTTAAATACACCAAAAGCCTTGTTGAACAGCCACACACAGACACACACACCATATATATATATATATATATATATATGTACATATATATACAGGAGGAGAGAGAACTGTACATGTATATGTATATATATATGTACATATATGTATATGTATGTATATATATGTTTTTCCCCCCTTCCAGTAACCCTGGGCGTGTTCCTCTTCCTCTCAGGGTCTTAAACCTAACCAATCATCTTGAATTCAGCTTTCATCAGAATTCTGCATTGGAACTTTCATGAGCCTGGAAACCTATAGATCAGGTGGTAGGTTACCATTTGTCTATTGCTCTTTGGGTGTCAGTATTAAACGGACGTTAAAAGAGAAGGTAAATGAGGATTGGATAGACAGTCCACTTGTGGAGGACTCCGTTTCTTTTCATAGCTCGACTTTGGAATGAGCTGCCACATTTCCCGGGCTCACACTCTCCCACTGTCCACATCAAGGCACTGCTGTAGGGATCCAATGCTTTTGCAATAATGTGTGTAGGATTCCCATACTTTCTCTCTAGTTCAGAACCAGACTTCTTTCCAACCAACAATAGGAAATTACACAAAGAATTATTGGTGCTCATGTGGGCAAGCAAATTACATCATGCATTATGTTGACTCCAACTGGCCCAAGGAGAAACTAAATCTATGGCCTCATTTGCAGTCATTCTGACTAACAAAGCCTGGGATATTCTTGTGGGAGCTGGGGGAAATTATACCAGACAGGAAGTTTCACAACCTGTCTCCAACCTTGTCCCCAAAGGAAAATAATCCAAGCTGTTGTTGTGTGAACTTGGATTCTTCCTTTGCAGTATCTGATAGCAGAAGATCATGGTCTTTTGCTTCAAGAAAGTGGAAATTCTTTACCAAGGTGGGTGTCATGGTTTAGTGAAGGAGACCCTATGGGGTTCAAAGAAGACAGATATGGTATAGTGGTTAGAAACATGGGCTCCGATTGAGACACACTAGATTTGAAACCTGACTTGATTACTTACTAATTCTAGAACCTTAGACAAGTGACTTCGTCTCCCCTGGTATTTATACCCACCCCCACTGCCAATGGTAAATGAGAGATCATTTTAACATGCTCATAGAGTCAGTGTGAGGATTAAATGAGGTAGCATGTACAAAGTCCTTCAGCGCAGGACTTGGAATGTGGTAAGCGCTCAGTACATTGTAGCTAAAATTCTGTCTCGTGATCTTAGTATAAATACATCATGTCTCCTACAGTGGTAGGTTAAGAAGGGTGCAGGAAGAACTTGTGGGAACAAGGGCAGGAGATCAGAGGCAGGTGACACCCCGTGGGGCCCCGGTAAAAAGATCAGGGTGGGGGATACTCTGGAAACAAGGAACTATTTTCAGACACACAACATACTTTCTCTGTAAACTCATCAAGGAGCCATGTTCAGCATCGGGTGGCGGGGAATGTGCCTGGGTGTTAGTGAGAAGGAAAGTAGACTTCACTTACAGGCTGGTTCCAGGGATAGCTTTTCGCTAATTTGCTGGGTACCTGTGGCAGATTGCAATGGTGGCTTTGATTTTTTAACCTCTTGAGCCTTGACTTTTGTTCTGTGACTTTCAAGATCCCACCACTAAATATGGAATCTTTCATGCCTTGATTCTGGTCTGGCCTTGTGACTTGCTTCAGCCAATAGAATCCTTAAAAAGTAATGGTTTCCTAGTTCCCAACCGAAGTCTCAAGAGACCTGCATGTCTCTAGCTACTCTCTGTTCTTCTGCCATGGCCACAAGGACATGGTTTGTAACTTACTGGAGAATGAGAGACACATGGAGCAAAGCCAAGTCACCCCAACTGTCCCAGCAGAGGCTGACCTGGTCAGTGGGCAGCCAGCTACATCTGAGCTCCGAAAGTCAGCCAAGCAAAGGTAACAGAGCCGTCCAGCCTAACATCCGAGCAATAAATGCTTATTGGGTGAGGTTTTGTGTGGTTTTTCTTATGTAACCTTGCCAGGAGGAGAGAGAACTGAAAAGTGATCTTGACAGTGTAACTTCATTTTATTCCTCATCTGGGATTCACTCATTCATTCCACAGATATGGAATGCCCACTGTGTGTCAACCTTGTGCTAAGCATTGTTGGGGAGACAGAGATGAGAGTAGCATCATTTTCCCCAGGAGGCTGTTGGTGGAACAAGAGTGTGTCCTTAGAGGACGGATTCTCTCTACTTCATTCACCAATGTATCCGGATCACCTAGAAGAGTGAGCTGGCCCTTAGAAGATGTTGGATTGACATTTTTTTTTTTTTTTGTCTTATGCAGGTAGGTGAGCGTGAGTGTGTGTACCAGATAACTTTAAATGGCACATAAGAGCACATAGGCCCATTTCTCTTGACCTTTTTAGACTGGCAGCATGACTATTCCCCATTCTTTCCTCCAGTCATTGTGTGTGTGTGTGTGTGTGTGTGTGTGTGTGTGTTTTCTCTTCCTACAATGTCAGCAGCAGAAACCGCAGCGTGCTATAAACTTACCTCCGTAATAGAATGTAGATGCATAAATCAAAACAGCTTCTAACGGGTTGTCTGCAGTAATAAATGCTATGGAGGCAAGCCCAACTGGCAGTGTAAGAAAGATTATACAAACCGCAGCTCGGAGGAAACACGGCGTCATGAATAAACTCAGCCCTGAATTATTTATATATTTTAGACGTTATTTTCTCTCCTCTATCCCACAAGGCCTGCAAATGATTTTCACTGAGAGCCGAGAGTGCCTGAATTTGGCTATAAAAGAAAAGCAGTTGTAGTTTGTCTTGGGCCAAGTTTCAGGATGAGGATTGTGTTTTGTTCCGTGGGGAGGCAGTGGGGCCAGCGGTGCTGTGTCACGAGAAGACACTGCTCAGCAGTCAGGACAGGACATTTCGAATCCCAGCAAGTTGTGTCTCCAGGGGCTCCTGGGCCTTGCCAACTGCCTCGGAGATGGGCGATTGGAGGGAGAGCCTCAGGGCTGGCTTGGCCTGGCTGATCTTTGAGACCCTGAAGTAGTCCCCAACTCCTGCTATCTCCCAGAGCACCTCCAACCCTGGGGAGATTTCACAGACTGTTCACGCCGGAGTCTCAGTTGTGATCAGTTTACTCAGAATTTCTGGAGTTGGGGCTGGACGGCAAGATTTTTAAAGCCACCTGGCCGAGTGATGCCAGCGGCAGCCGGGGCTGCGATTCACTGCTTTAACCCATTGTTCATTCAGCAGGACACATACCAAGCACCTGTTTGTTTCTTTTTTAATGTTTACTTATTAATTTTGAGGGAGAGAGAGAGAAAGACAGAAAGAGAGAGAGAAGAAGAGGGGCAGAGAGAGAGGGAGAGAGAATCCCAAGCAGGCTCCACGCTGTCACTGGAGAGCCAGACGCCGGCCTCGATCCCACGAACCTTGAGATCATGACCTGAGTCAAAATCAAGAGTCGAGAGTGCAACCGACTGAGCCACCCAGGTGCCCCCCAAGCACCTGTCGTAAATCAGGCACTCAGTGGAGTGCTGGCCAGAGAGCGATGATGACACAGGTCCAGGTCTGGCCTTCAGGGGGTTCTCTGTTCAGAGGGAGGGTCCCATAGGTAAATCCACAACTGCAATTTGGCGCTGTGTAATTCTGCGAGAGTAGTAGCAGTGAGAAACACAGTGAAATCGTGCTATTATTTATGGCCGGGATAATGTTTTAGCCCTTTTAAAAACTCAGGCACTACAGTAAATGATTTACATGAAGTATCCTGTTGAATTCTCTTCCTAACCCCATAGACAGGCACAGTTAGCATCTCTGTTCTCACAAATGAAGATACTGAGACCCCAAAAGAGTTAGTAACTTGCCCGAGGTTACATGGCCCATACTGGTGGAACATACGGGAGGGGAAGGGCTGCCCTACCCAGCCCCGGAGAATCAGGATGATGCCTCTATGCTTCCTATCCCTTTGAGCATACCTCAGAGCTGCAGAGATTAGGGAGCTGAGTGAGTCTCAATGTGTATGTTGTGAAAGGAAATCTTTCCCGGGTATTTTTTTGGCATAAGGCAGGACCTTGTAACACACACATAAACACACACATGTGCCCTTTCTGGTTTATCTTGTTTCCAGCTGGTTTTGCTATGAAATCTGATTGTAAAAATTTTCTGGGTAGAGCAAGAAGCAATTTTGAGTCTAAAGGAGATTCAAGGAGTCCCATTAGGTCTACTTGAACCCATTTCCCTCCCAAGCCACTATGGGCTTCTTCTTGAAATGCTGAAGACCCTAAATGTCCTCTTACTTCTGTGTCTTCATAGCCTTCCCTACAGGTGGGGGAGCCCCACCCTCACCCCAACACATGCCTTTCAGGGAGATAACAGGACTAGCCCTGAGCCCCAGGACTGGTCTGTCATGAGCCAGTTAGGGGTCACTGGAAACCAAATGGAGGTTCACACTTTTCCTCCAGCACAGGACCCTGGGCCTCTAGTGCACACTCCTTCCTGTTGGGCAGAGAATGTACAGTGAGATGCCAGTAGGTCTGGATAAGGTAATAGGGATAATCAATCAGTATGAATTTAATGAGCACGGGAGTATTTGTGAATGAAGGCATTCATGCAGAGTTGCTCTTCATTTGGCTGGCACCTGCTTTTGTAAACCCAGATATGCTCTTTTACACCCAGATATGTTCTAAGAATTGCATAAAATATCTTGTTTTGGCTGGGTGCCTAGGTGGCTCAGTTGGTTGAGTGTCTGACTCTTAATTTTGGCTCTGGTCACGATCTCATGATTGTAAGGTCAAGCCCCGAGACAGGCTCCTCATTAAGCATGGAGCCTGCTTGGGGTTCTCTCCTTCTCCCTGCTGTCCTTCACCCCACCCCTTTCAAAAAAAAGTCTTGTTTTGGGGAAAGTGTAGAGCAAAATCCAGGGCTTAGCACTAGTTAGTTTAATGCTTCTTTCGTAAGCATTACAACATGTGTATACAAACACACACACACACACACACACACACACACACACACACACACAATATTACAGCATGGAAACAACTAGGAGATGATGCCTTTATTTTACAAGTGAGCAAAGTGGCACAGTGACAGTTGATGATACTGGTCCATGCTTAGCTATACCTGGTATGAGAATCCAATTGTCCTGATTTCCCACTGAGGGCTCTTCACTTGACCCTGCTGTGACTCAGATTTCACTGCATGTTCTTGCTTCCAGTCCCCAGATTCAAGGGAAATTCTGTCCAGTATCACCAAATACATTGTCACCTGAAGTTATATAGCAAGGTCACCTGATTGTGAGGTGATTCACCCTACAGGCCCCTTGGTCAACCCACACCAAATCTCAAAGTTTTAACGCCCCAATTTCTCCCATAAGCAGGCTCTGTGCCTTTGGTAGATGAGGAGGAATTTGTCATGGGCATATTGTAAGAAATTGCAAAGGTTCTTAATAATTATTGCCTCATGTAATCCTTCTAAGTCCCCTTGCGATATATAGAGATGTTGTCATTACTCTCACTTTGTAGGTAAATTGAGTTAGATTCAGGAGTGACCTGACCCAAGATTCTTCTGGGACCTTGATGTTGCCATCATGGTAACAGGATGTGTAAGCTGTTGGTGAGCTCTAATGAACCTCTCACCCTCAAAAAATGTCTTCATCATGTCTATCTGCATTTCTCCCAGCGGGGTTCCCACTGCTAACCTTAGCTCAGTCTCCTTTCCAAATCGCTGGGTTGACTCCCCTCTTCTAGACCCTAGAGATCCAAATACTTAGATGCTTATGCTAGGGAAATATTTGTGTGTGTGTGTGTGTGTGTGTGTGTGTGTGTGTGTATCTTGAAGTTTCCATGATAGTACCTCAGGATATTTGGACCTTCCACCACCTGCCCCCCTCCCTACTAGTATCTGAACTTTTCTCTCCCTAATTGATAGAAATGCAGCTTTTGGATCTTTCCTAAAGCAGATTTGCAAGATCAGCTGTTCCTATATTCCTACCCATTTTTCCTCCTTTTTTTTTTTTCATTCTTATTCCCTCTTCTTCTAACCATCACCAAGTTTAGTCAAGATAATATAAAACATTTAGAGTCCGGCCCCGTCTGTTCTCTTAAAGGCTCATATTGCCTAAAACACCTAAATGATGCAACGAGAGGAGACCCTGTTTCTGAATAGTGATCCGAGCTTCACTGCTTGCATGGCTGGTAGACAAGCCTATGACGGGCAGCCTGTCGGAGAACTCCTAGCTCAGGGAGAGCTGCCCTCTCAGGACTCCCTCACGCTGTAGTCAAAGCAGACACTCCAACTCCCAGAATCAGGATGGGTAGGGGCAGACATCCCGCTTAAGCAGGATGCGTTCCAAGAGAGCTGATCAGAAGGAATTTTGGGACTTGGGCCAAATGGGGGCTTTCCAGGAGCCCTGTTGGGAAGAAAACATAGCAAGCTGTCTGGAGAGTCAGCAGATACGGAGACCCAAGGTCAGTGCTGACAGAAGAGATTGCAAGGAGTCAGGCTGATTAGCAGCAACCATCCTGGAACGAGGTAGGCTTGAACAATGCTGTGTTCATCTTGCCTTGTCCACTTAAATGGAAGGGATTTTAAACATGTCGTCTTGGGCAGTACAGCTGGCGTGACTGAAACCCAGTCATTGCACGAATGGGTCTTTATGGAAGATTTAACCCCGAATTAATGTTAACTGGCAAAGAAAATTCAGATGAAAGGTTCTCTTCGTGTCTTTACAGACTTTGGTAGGAAGAGGACGGAGCAGGTAACCTTTGAGGCTACAGATCCCTCCAGTGGGGAGGGCTCTGTCCATCTCCAGCCCTTCCACTCCAGTTTTTTTCAGAAAGCCTGCAAGATACCCCACCTGGTGCCAGGGATCATGGATTGGAAGATCAAATGGGACTGTTCCTCTCCTGAGAAAGCTCGCAATCTAGTGGGACAGCGTCCTTGGAAGGGAGCACTCTGAGACAATCCCTTTTTTGGAGGAAGGAAGGTGTTGAAACCCTCTGTTACTTCCATGTGATGATTTCCCCTTCTCCTGAGAAGCATATGAGATTAACACATCATAATGATTGTTTATTGTCTGTAAGCAGAGGATAAGCTATTTCTGCAAATAGGTCAGGGAGCCTATACTGTCTGAAATGCCCTGTATTGTGAGGAAATACATCCTCTTTTCCAAAATATATTTGTACAAAGAGATTAGGGGGAAAGCTGCTGCCCAGTGTTCCACATGAAGGAATTGAAGCGTGTCCATAATTTCTGCTTTTTCTTTTCTCCTATTGTTTAGAACAGAAGCCCTGTGAGACCTATAGAGCTTTAGCTGAAGCTACCAGCAACCCCTCCATGGTGTGGCATTGAATTTTGAGGCCCACGCTGTTTCCATCATGGGGAAGCCTCATCTTCAGGCAGAGACCTGGAAGCAGTGACAAGAGTGACTGGGTGTCGTCTGGCTTTTTGAAGGAATAAGAGGTGTAACACTTCCTCTGCGGGGGCCCTGAGATTTTCATTTCAGTGTGCTGGGAAGAGTAAAGTGCTGTTTGCTAGGGCCATATCTAATTACCGTAAACTGGACGACTTAAAACAACAGAAATGTATTCTCTCGCAGAAATGGAAGCTAGAAGTCTGAAGTCAAGGTGTCAGCAGGGCCAGATTCCCTCAGAAGACCCCAGGGAAGGCTCATGTGATGCCTCTCTCCTAGCTTCTCACGGTTGCCAGAAATCTGTGGTGTCCTTTAGCTTTCGGACACACGACCCCCGTCTTTGCCTCTGTCATCACATGATGTGCTTCTGTCACTGTGTGTTTGCCTTTAAATATTCCTCTTCTTCCAAGGACACCTGTCACTGGATTAAGGGTAACCTGAAGCTAGCATGACTTCCTCTTAACTTTTATTTGATCTACAAAGACCCTGTTTCCAAATGAGGTCACATTCATAGGCATTGTGAGTTAAAAATGAAATATATTTTTGTGGGGGGGACATGATTCTACCCACAACAAGTGCACCCTACACCAGTTAGGGGAAGCAGCCATAGGACAGCTGTTAGGTGTGTGCTTATTCAACATTATTCCAAAAATGTGTTTAGCCAGTACCAGACATTTCCCACATATGGGCTGGACACCAGAGCAGGAAATGTAGCCAGTGATGCTCCAGACACATGCCCGCTTTATGCAGTGGCTGGCTTTTTGTCTGTCTGAGGCAGGCGGCCTTTCTGCACCTTCCAGGGCTTGGCACTAGGCAGGCCATCATCTTGGGTGCCTCTCACTGGTCAGCGTTCAGTGCCAGGAGGAAACAGCTTTGTCTCTCTGTTCCTATCTCTGGAGGCCTGGTAGGGCCTCAGAGCTCACAACCTGGGGGGGAGATGGCTGGCTCCTCTGTTGCTCTCTGCTCAGATTTTTCTGCTGAGACTCAACAGGCTCCGGGGACCAAAACGACCTGTCTTCATGTTGGAGAAAGCCGTTGTCTCTGTATTGCTCACTTGGAGGGAGTTGTTGACATTGTCACTTTGGCCCTGGTTCACTTTTCCAGTGGAGAATATTCCGGTTTGAATCCATTCCTGTAGCGCTCTTGGCAAACACAGACAAATGTGACATTGCCCCTGGCTACCAAACGCAGCTGTGTAAAGTCAAGGCGAGGGTCCTGTGGGTTGGTCAAATTATAGCAACCTCTAGAGGGAGCTCAAGGCCTTTTCCTGTCCAAAGGCAACTACTGCCCAAAGAGGATGCTCTGATAGACTAAGCACTGATTGACAAATACATAAAAGCTACAGTGCTCGGTGGATGGGAATATTTAGTAGGAAGGAAAAAGGAATGGTTAGATATTTTGGGGGGACAGGGGAGAGAGAGGGAGGGCCAGTGGTTTATTCTTTATTTATGAGTCCAGTAGGGACAAAACAAGGTTGAGGGATCTTTCTTGCTTGGTGAGCGGTTTTGTCTCTATGGGCAACACGTTGTCCACAGGCAGAGAAATAAGGGGAGGACAGCTGAGGCCTGTTTCTTTCTAGGTCCTTGGTGATGGGCAAAAATTTTCTCCTCTGTTTTTTTTTTTTTTTTTTTCCTCCCTTAGAGTGGAAAGATCTGAAAGCCCATACTCTTCAACAAAAGTGATTAAAGGTCGGGGGGGGGGGTGCCTGGGTGCTCAGTTGGTTAGGCGTCCGACTTTGGCTCAGGTCATGATCTCAACGTTCATGGGTTCAAGCCCCGCATCAGGCTCTGTGCTGACAGCTCAGAGCTGGAGCCTGCCTCCAATCCTGTGTCTCCCTTTCTCTCTGCCCCTCTCCCCCTTCCACTCTCTATCAAAAATTAAAAAAAAAAATTAAAAAAATTGATTAAAAGGGCCATTGAAGCTCAAATGTGGCTCCAGTGTAGGAGAAACATCTGGCTAAATTACTACTAAATTAGTAGTAGTACTATTGAAAATCCACTGGGTCCGCCTGACTGCATGTCTCAAATTCTTCCTGAAGTTGTGGGAGTTGGATGGCACTTGGGGTTCTCAGTACCGCCCTCCCATTTAAGATAGGAAACAGAAACATAGGGCTGTGGAAAAGGCGACGACTAATTCTGCCATAAAGGTGACTGTAAGAGGTGTGTGATATTGGGTAAGTGACTTATCCTCACGCACATGTAGTTTCCCCAACTATAAAATGAGGATAATACCTGATTAAAGACTGTTTTGAGATTTATAAGTAAACTAATCAGCATAAAAACAACTAGCATAGTGTCTAGAGAACTATGTAAGTCTTCAACATTTGGTGGCTATTCTGACACATGAGGTTCTGGCGAATAAATGATAACGGCCACCATTGACGAGCACTGAGGAACAGGCAGGGATATCTTTGTGTTATCTCATTCAACCACATCAGCAGCATGGTGTTAGGTATGTTATTATCACCCCCATTCTCCAACTGATGAAACTGAAGCTTAGAGAGGCCAAGTAACTTGACCAGGGTCGCACAGCTACTGACTGTCAGAGCTGGGATTGGAATTCAGGTTGGTTTGACTCTGCCATGCCGCTTATTGAATTGTCTCTGGAAAGATGATCTTGAATCAATGAACAGGAAACTCTAAGCCTTTGTGATTCTGCTCTACGTGTCATTGCGTTAAAGTTCCTGTGTGAGCAGATCTGGACAGGGCGGTGTGGGGGGGGGGGTGCGGGGAGGGGAGCCTCAGCTGCTCCCAGGGATTCGTGCCTCTGAAGTGGGCACTAGCTGTGAAATAACCCTCTCCTCCTTGAATTTGAGGAAGCTGATGTATCTGAGTGCCACTTTTTAATCAAGGAGACCATCCGTCTCCTGTTGTCATTTGATCTTTTTTGCAACAACAGCCGCAAATCTCCAGGCAACACAGACATGACGCAGACAAAATGAAAACTGAGGAAGTCGTATCTTTCTCTCATTAATGGGAGAGGAGAAAACACACAGCTTTTGCCTTGAGTGTTTGGGGGATGTGTTATTTTTAGAAAAGAACATTTTGTGATTTTGTTGTTTGATTTCTGAGCAGGCTTTCTTTTTAAATTCTTTTTCAGTAAGTTGCCGAATCAAAAAGGAATAGTAGATCTAGCAATAACAATCAATCAGCAAAAGGAGATTGAGCTCCTCCATGTGCAAGGCAAGGAAACAAAGAAACTGAGGCTTTTCCCCTGCTCTTTAGATGTTTAGAACCTACTAAGAAAGATTGTATAGCTATATATGTATAGAGCTCAGAAAATAAGGCAATCTCATCTATCGTAGTTGGCAGGAGGTAGAATAACCAGAGAGGAAAAAATTGTAGCTCTCTGAAGATTGGATGAAGTTGTTCATTCATTTGTTCGCTCGGTGTATTTTTATTGAACACCTTCTTTGTATGCGGCAGGTACTTGGAAACGAAAGCTGAATAAGACCTTGACACCACCCTTGAAAAGTTTGTAGTCCAGTGGCAGACACAAAATTAGAATTATAAACCAAGAAATGCTGTGAAGTGATAGAAATTTGTACAAATAACGTGGGGCCACAGCAGAAGAGGTGGCGAAGTCTACCGAGAGGAGAGAGGTATCCGAAGACTTCGTGGAAGAGAGGTAATCAAGATGGGTATTGAAGGATGGGGACGCGCCGACCAGAATGTAGATGAGGCAAAGTGGTTCAGGCAAAAGAAGCAACATCGGCGAAGATTTGTGAGCTAGTGCTGCATGGGTGAGGCTCTGTCTATAGCTGGGAAGGCTAAGGGCATTGGATGGCATAGAGAGAGGAGGCTAGAGATGTAGGAGGGCACTCTCACAGCATCTGGAGGCAATGGGGAATCTTTAAAGGATTTGAACAAAATGGCGTAACTTGGGCAGATCTTTGTTTTCAAAACATGAGTCACACACCTTCTTGAAGGTACCATTAAACAAGTCTGTGTAATAAGAACTATTACAGACTGTGGATAGGCCGGGCAGGATTGAGTGGATCTTCCCTGAAAGTCTTCAAAAGACTTCGAAACGGGAAGGGCTGTCAGCAGGGTGTGGCCTGATCAGATATGCTTTTTAGGAAGGACGTGTTGCTCTTGAAGAGGAAATGTATAGGAGGGATGTCAATGTGGAGGAAGAAGAACCTATTAAGAGGTGATTTGTTTGGTTAAGGAGAGAGGTGATGTTGGCCTAGACCCAGGTGCTTGCAGTAAAAATGGAGAAAAGCTCATTCAATGAGCAGATACCTAGGAAGCGAAAAGGATTGAAGTTGGTGACTGTTTGAGCAGCCTGGAATGCTGACAGGGATGTAGAAGGCCAGAGAAGGAGAAGAATTCACAGAACCTGGGCGAGTGGTGGGGACATTCACGCATCACAGAGATGTAGGACACGGGGCGAGGGCCTGCTTGGGGGTAAACTAGATAGCGCTATGGAAGACAGTTAGGGATTTACCCTGTGCTGCCTGGGGTATATGGGGAGTACTGCATAGGCAGAGTGAGCGAGGAAGGAGGAATTGTTATCTCAACTCAAACACAAATTGGGCTGCTAGTCTGCCTCAGGATCTGGCCAACATGCTGGGACCAAACACCATCAATAGATTATTTTTAAGAAGTTCTGCAGCCCAGTGAGAGATTAAAGCGGGCACATGGATGATGTCAATATAACGTGTCAGTGTGTTGATAGACCTATATATGAGATTGGACAAGTATTGACAAGGACCTAGTGAATGCCAGGATCTTGCTAGTGCTATGCACATGGCAGTGAGTGAAACTACCAGGAGCCTTACCTCCAAGGAGATGACATTTCATTGGGGAAACTCAATACATACATACATAAAAACACACAAAGATTGGGGCACCTGGGTGGCTCAGTTGGTTAGGCGTCCCACTTCAGCTCAGGTCGTGATCTCATAGCTCCTGAGTTCAAGCCCTGGGTTGGGCTCTGTGCTGACAGCTTGGAGCCTGGAGCCTGCTTTGGATTCTGTGTCTCCCTCTCCCTCTGCCCCTTTCCTGCTCACTCTCTGTCTCTCGCTCTCAAAAATAAAATAAACATTAAAAAAAAATAAAAACACACACACAAAGATTTAGTTAAGTACTGTTAGCTTAGGTTCTAGGAGAAGCAAAAGTAAGACATAGGACTTTGAAGGAATATGGGGAAAGGCACTGGATGGGACTGGGGGAGCCCTTCCTCATGGAATGGAGGGGAGAGGGAAGGTAGGCAGGCAGGTAGGAAAATATACTGCCACGCAGCATAAGAGAATGTCAGTTGATGGTGGGTCCCCAAGTCAAAATTGCTGGCCAGAGGATTTCCATGTCCCCAGGATCAGACTGCCTTAGCATCCCTTTCCTGTTCAGCCGATGGCTAGGAGCAGCCCACGGGAAATGTGGCTTGAGAGTGTGCATATGGGTGGACTTCAGAGAGTAACAACCTAGGCCCTTACACAATTGTGCTTCAGCATTAGGTGGCCTGCAAGGTGATTCTTATGGCTATCACAACTATGAGGCAAGTAATCCAGATGCTGAGAGACAATAACCTAGGAAAGTGAGCATTCAGATGAATTAGCAATGGATGGATGGCCTCTGGGGGAAATGGCATTTGACCTAAGACTAGAAGGATGAGAAAAATCCAGCTATATGTAAAGCCTGGAAAAAGTATTGTAAGTAGAGAGGGAAGAGCAAATGCAAAGGCCCTGTGGCGGTATCTAAGGGTCCCTCAGAAGGCCAGTGAATGTAAGCAGAACAAAGAAGAGTGGCAGAAGTTACAGACAAGATGATAATCCAGGATTTTGTACATCATTTCAAGGAGTTTATACTTTATTCTAACTGCAGAGGAAAGACAGTGGCGAATTTAAGTTGGACAGTGATACGATTTGACGTATTTTAAGAAGACCGCTCTAGCTGCTGCATTGGGCACGGCTTATAGGTTTTCAAGAGTGGAAATTAATTAGATGGTGACAGATGATGATGATTCACACAGTCAAGGCGCATTGACCTAATCTGGGGTTGCCAGGGGCTGCGGGTCTGGAACGAAAAGGGAGAGGTCATCTGAGCTGTGTCTTAAAGGGGTGGCTTTTTAAAGCAATTGCAGAAAGGAGGTGACATTTAAGGGGAACTTGACTGGCTCTCTGAAGGGAGGAGCAACCTTATAGCACTTTTCAAAATCGCTTCACTAAAACCCAGAGTCAAAGCAGTCTTTAATTTAGTGCCTTTTATAGGACAGAATACAGTTTAGGAGTAACCAAGGACATTCACAGGTGAAAAGTACTTAAATCAGAGAGACAGTGTAGTTAGGGAAAGGAGACCAACCATTTCTTTCTTTATGGCAGAGAACATTAACTGAATACCTCAGAGGCTGAAGCAAAGAAACAAAGAGAACACTAGTCTTCTTTGTCAATCTGGCTCTGAATGCGAACACCGTTTTGAACTTGGAGGACTCATGGGAAGTTGGTTTGATGGTTGGAGGCTTGTTTTTAGAACTCATTCTTTGCTGCTTCTTTCTATACTTTGTTTTGTTTTTGTTTCTGGTTTTTAGTAAAGCCTATACCCGCAATCACAACAATCTCACAAAGGACTAAATCAGAGACCAGAGTCCGAATGCCCAGTCACGTTGCTCCCTCTACCACTCGGTGGATTTCTTCTAGATTCTATATTCTGATGTCAGCCATCTCCCGCCCTTCTTTTCTTTCCTCACGGGCCCTGCCTTAGGTTTATACTTTTGCAATAGATCCTTAAATGTTCTCCCTGCCTCCAGATTCTTACATTGCACACAGGTCAAATGTCAAAACGGGGCTTCTTGGATAAAAGCAGCCCACGGTGCCTTTCCTTTTTCTTTTCTGTCCAAAACACTTTTTAGAATAAGATGTCTGGATAGAAAAATTAGATGTGTTTACGTAAAAATACCCATTCCTGGTTTCTCTTGAAAACTCAGTTGATCTGGACCACACTAGTTCAGCCAGAGCAACGGGTGGACGAAACCCAATAGAGGTCCTCTCTTCTCGCTCAGGCGTCAGACGTCTCTCCAGTTTGTCATCACCTCTCTTCCTCGCTGTGGTTCTATACCTTTCCTTTTTTTACCTGCCTGAATCTGGGGTGCATTTGAATTCCAAACAGAAATCTGATCATGTGACACTCTTATTTAAAAAACCTGCACCTGTTGGTCTGGCAGATGAAGTTCAAACTCTTCACCGTAGCACAGAAAGGACTTCTTCACCTGGTCTCATGCTCTCTGTGGATGTCCTTTGTGACTCATGCCCTTCTCAGAAGTCATGCTGAATGGCTGCGCCGTGTTGTATGTCTGTGTCTTCTTCTGTCTACTGTGATTTCTTCCTTTCAGGTGGGATGCCATTTCTTTTCTTCTGCAGCTGGTGTACATTTATTCTTTATCCTCTGTCCAAATATAAATCCTCTAACTTCTGCTTTCTCATCACCTGCTTCTCCACTTCCTCAGCATCTCGGGCTCGCCTCTGTTAGGACCCTTTGCCAGCAGTGTCTGGTGAATTCTCTCTCCTTCTCCAGACTGCACACCCTCCGGGATTCTGAACCATCTTCGTCTTTGGAGGCCTAGTGTGGGATAGGTGAGTGGTGTTCAGTGAATAAAGGTGTCGAGTGGAAAAGTTTGATCTTCTATTTTCTTCCCTATGAAAGGACACCTCCTGCTTCCATATCAGAGGATTATTGTGGGAACCCAATGGCATAATGTCCTTTGTAAAAGTACTTGGAAACTGCAAAGCGATGTATATGAATGAATGGAACAGTCGGAAAATGGTATATTCTCAACTTGCTTAAATGACTTAACTGGTTGTACCTGCAGAGAACAGTGACCTAGAAGGCAGGAGGCCTGGAATACAGTTCCCGTTTCCTTGCCAATTAGCGGTGTAACTTAGGGCCACTTTCTTTCGCCACTCCAGACCTTGGCTTCCAGAGCTGGGCTTTGAAAATTTTAAGGTACTTGCTCTTCCTCCTCCTCCTTCTTCTTCTTCTTTTCTTCTTCTTCTTCTTCTTCTTCTTCTTCTCCTTCTTCTTTTTTTTCTTTTGCTTCAATTTTCCCAGGATAAGACACTCTTCTTGTTCTTAAAGGATTTTATTCTGACACATTTGATATGGTATGTTAATCATAATACAATAACAAATATGTACTAATTAGTTTTTTCATTAAATATACAAATCAATGACAATAGCTACTGTGTGGAGCTGATTAGTAACATTTTCCTAACCTAGAATTGTTTTCATTATTTAATCAGCATTAACAAATGGAAGTTTCAGAGCTCAGACTGTAAAGGTCTCAGCAGCAGTATTATGGTATCTCACTTGGCCCCATGGCATCTTTCGTTCTACACTTGCACAACAATGCTATCCTTCTTCCTCTGTTCCTCTAAAGTCAGCAATGTGATTGATGCATTTGGGGAGAGGAGCTGGGAGCAGAGGGAGTGTGGAGGAAATGAAGAGTATACTTGGAGGGGGGGGAAAGCTCATCCTTTCCTTATTTTCTAAATTGCAGCTTATAAAGTTGATTCACTGACTGCTGGTTTAAAATGGTGTCTGTGAACAGCCTCTGGTACAGCTTTCTCCGTAATGTGCAGTAAAATACCAAAGAAGGCTTAGAAGAAGATATAAACTCAAAATACAGCCATAAACTTGGACTGACAATCAACTAAAGGCTGGATCGGGGAGGTGGGTATTTTTTGTTTTTTGCTTTTTGGCCAACTTTAAGGTCAATGAAACTGAAGTGAAAAACACGGTCCATTGGCTTGGGAATGCTCTTTAGGAATTGTTCTATAGGAAAGAGATGGGAAGGATCATTGTCTTTCTTTCGTTGTCCACATTCTGGGATTGTGTGTGTATCCCTGGGAAGGATCCCCTGGTGGAAATTCTTGTTTTCCAGAACCCAGAACCTCAGAATGTGACCTTATTTGGAAATAGGATCTCTGCAGACATAATTAAGGTGAGGGTCAGGACGAGATCATACTAGATTCAGGTAGGTTCTAAGTCCAATGAGAGTATTCTTATAAGGTACAGAAAAGGACACGTAAAGAAAATATGGTCATGTGACTACTGAGGCAGAGAATGAAGTGATGTGGCCACAAGCTAAGAATGCAAGGAGCCCCCAGAAGCTGGAAGAGGCATGGAAGGCTTCCTCTTGATTTTGGACTTCTCATCTCCACAACTGTGAAAGAATAAATGTCTGTTGTTTTAGGCTGCCATATTTTTGGTAATTTGTTGTGAAAGCCCTGGGAAACAAATACAGTGGGAAACAAGTTTATACTAGGGTTGAATTCAAACACAAATTTTGTCTGTCCCCCAACACCTCCCCAACCCCCAGTGTGTTATCTGTATTTATCAATCTGTTTTTTTTGGTGTAGGTGAAATAAATAAGTCATGGGGATGAAAAGTACAACATAGAGAATATACATAGTCAATAATACACTTATCATGGTGAGCATTTTGTATGTATATAGTTGCTAAATAACTATGTTGTACACAAAACTAATTTAATATGTCAACTTCAATTTAAAAAAATGCAAACACTTAAGGTAACAAAATGAGTGGGTTGTCCAGGGAGGAGACTGAAGCAAACCAGAGAAGATATGCTTTATGTAAAGATAACAAATTGTTGGGGCGCCTGGGTGGCTCAGTAGACTAAGCACCTGACTCTTAACTTCAGCTTAGGTCATGACCTCACAGCTCATCAGCTTAACCCTTGCATTGGGCTCTGCACTGACAATGTGGAGCCTGCTTGGGATTCTGTCTCCTTCTCTCTTTGCCCCTCTCTCACTTGCTCTCGGTATCTTTCTCAAAATAGGTAAAAATAAACTTAAAAAAAAAAAGACAACAAATTGTCTTGCAAGAACACAGATAGAGATTTGCCCAATCTTTCCGTAATTCAAGAGGAGCTGGAAATCTGGATTTTATTTCTGTGCATTTATTTATTTATTTATTTATTTTAGAATTGCATCGATTTTATTTTAAAAATGGTGCTATTTCAAATGCCTCTGAGTCAGATTCCTCCTGTGGGCAGCCAGCTTGCCACCTCCTGGGCAGGGCCTGGAGGACAGGAGGAGGGCTTTAATGGCAGGAATGCAAAGCATCTTGAGGTGGAAAAATAGAATTTCTGCACCTTTGCTGGGGGAAAGAAATACAGGATGACCCTGGTAGCGGGACATGTGGGGGACTGATGGCTATTTTCATGCTCAACAACTGTTCATGTCAGCGGAAATCCAGAAATAACTTGGGAAGAATTTCACTTCAGTCTATTAGATCCACGGTTAATAAAGCCTGTTAGAAGGTGGAACTTATTTAGGAGCTGTGAACATTCAACTGGTATGTAGTTATACCTTAGAAAAGAGGAATTGGCCAGAAGGAAGTGAGGTCAAGGAACATTCATACTGGAAGTTTTCTGGCAAATACAGGGTTTTGATACATCTTTTATTTAAAGATGAGAAAGCCATATCACATGAAGGATATACCCCAGCAGTGACAACAATCACAGTGCAGGAACTTGGAACAATGGTTATGAAAGATTATTATGGAAGTTCAGAGGAAGAACAAACCTTTGCCAAAGATCTGCTGCAGGAAATGGCTTTTGCTTTTTTTTAGGAGATTATTTTGCATCCTTAGATGAGATGCAAGGAACAATAGCTTCTTAAAAATAGGACAGATGTCATAAAGAAATAGAGAGTGTTATGTAAAAGGGGCTGGATGAGATAAGGAAGAGTTTCTACAACACTAAAGGTTCAATGGTAGAATTAGCACTAACAGTTAGCTTTAAGAAGCAGTTAAGAACATAATTGAGATTACAGAAAATCAGTGTGATATGAGATACATTTTGGAACTTCTGATGCATTGAATGTCAAAGTGTCTTTGACCAGAATTGCATTTGCATATTTTAAGTGGAAAAAATAAAATGCACTATATTTGTCAGGGTTCTCCACAGAAACAGAACTAATAGGATGTATATACGTATATATATGAAATATATTTTAAGAAACTGGCCCACGTGATTACAGAAGCTGAGAAGTGGCAACATCTGCCATCCGCAAGCTGGGGACCCAGGAATATCTCGGTATGGTTCTGAGAACTGGATGCTCAGTGCTGCATGTCCCAGGCAAGGGCAAGAGGAGATCCATATACCAGCTCAAGGAGTCAGGCAGAAGCCAGTTCCCGTGTCCTCTGCCTTTTTGTTCTATTCAGGCCCTTGACAGATTGGATGATGCTCATCCACACTGGGGAGGGTCGTCTGCTTTACTCAGTTAATTCATCCAAATACTAATCTCATCCAGAAATGCCTTCACAGACACACCCAGGAATAGTATTTAATCTGGGGACTCCACATCCCTGTCAAATTGATGCATACAATTAACTAACACAAGCCCACTCTTTGTCAGATTGGCATTCATGTACATCTCCTTCAACCATACTTAATTTCCAAATAAAGGCAGTAGTGAGATCATAATTCTGCCTAACATGAAAAAACCACCCTGAGCGCAACCAAAAATGCACTAACTTCTTCTCCAGAAGAGGAGTAAAGTCCTTGCATGATATTAACTCTTCTCCTTGATATCCCATAACTTAAATACTGTAATGTAAAATTAGCAAAGCTTAAATACTATGACTAAAGTCAATATATCTTACATTACATGATAAGGGAGTAAAAAAGGAAAGAAAACATAGCAATTGATATATATTTATACATATAATATATATATTGAGCAAATGGTCTTACACACACACACACACACACACACACACATTCATAGCAAAATAAGGAGGAAATACTCATGACAATTCCAGTCCTAGTTTCTGTAACTGGTCACATAGTTGTAGCTGGTATTTATAACTACTGTCTCTTACTATCCATTCTGCATGCCCTTTGCTTTCTGCAAACACCTCAGCCAGTTGTGGTCTTTACCTGGTGGAGCAACCCAAATTTTCATTCCATTAGGGTTTGGGCCATGATTAGTCCTGCCTGATTTGGATTGTTGTCATCTTCTTTTGAACTTAATCATAGAGCATGGTAATACTAAGAGACACTATAGGGGGTGTTTTATAATCCAGACATATTCTTCCTTCCTCCACTGTGGAGAAGTAGTCCAATTTCCTGTTGGTAGTGAGGATCAATCACCCCAGCCAGCATAGGAACTCCCTTTTACTCTTTGTTGATTCAGACTGAGGGAGAGACCAAAGTGTCTGGGTGGCCATCTGCACTTCCATTTCAGTGAAATCACTATTGTTTCTCCTGGTGGCAGCATCTCTCCCTTTGCAACTAAGATGTCTAGGCCAGCAGAACATATGGCTATAGGAACAGGAAGCAAAACTTTTTCTAGTGGGTTACTAAGGATAACAGTGACTGATATCACTCACATCTCTAACCTTTGATTCCTGGATCCATGAATCTTGGCTATGGGAGAAACAGTACTCTATATGGAACCGTAATTCAGACCATAGATGGACTTCTAGAGAAATCTTGCTTCAGCCCTGAAAGGCACTATCACCTGGCATTGCCACTGAGTCTTCAAAAGGCTATTGAACCATCCTATCAAGCCAGCTACTTTAGGATGGTGGGGGACATTGTTAGACCAGTGAATTCTATGACCATGGGCTTGCTATGAAGTAAGTTTCTTGGTCAGAAACAATGCAGTGTGGAATACCATGACAATGCATAAGGGATTCTGTGAGTCCACAGATGGTAGTTTTGGAAGAAGTATTGAGTGCAGGGAAGGCAAATCTGCATCCATAACAAGCATCCATTCTAGTAAGAACAAAATGTTGCCCCTTGCATGACCGAAACCGTCCAAGTAATCAACCTGCCACCAGATAGCTGGCTGATCACTCCAGGGGAATGGTGCTGCACCAGTGGAAGATTGGGCTCTCAGAAGGGGTCATATACAGGTTGACTGTGGTACGTAGAACACCATGGTGTGAGCCCATGCATATTCTTTCACCCGCGAGACCAGGGCCACTTTGTTCATGAACCCATGGGGCGATGACAATGGTGGCTGAGGAAAGAGGTTGACTGATAGTCACAGAACTGGGTTATCTTATCCACTTGATTATTGAAATTCTTGTCTGCTGAGGTCATCCTTTGGTGAGCAGTCACATGAGACACAAATATCTTCACATTTTTGCCCATTCATGGGGGTCTACCCATATCCTTCTTCCACAAATTTCCTCTAATCATGTTTCTTCCAAGTCCCTAACCATCCAGCCAAACGATTGTCCACAGTCCATTAGTTGGTATGTGATTGCATATCTGGCTGTTTCTCTTTCCAAGCAAAGTGAACAGCCAGGTGCATTGTTTAGAGTTCTTCCCACTGGGAAGATTTTCTGTTACGACTGTCCTCAGGGACATCACAGAAATTGACTGTAGTGCTATAGCTGTCCAGTTTTGAGTGGGGCCTGCACTTTGTGGAGAACCATCTGTAAACTAGGTCTGGGTCTTCTCTCCCTTTGTTTACTGATTGTAGGCAACTCCCCAGGAGGCTTTATATTCAGACTAGGAGAAAGAAGGAAGTGTAAGGAATAGAGACCTTGGGCATTTGGGTCCCATTTCATATGATTTACTTGTGCCCTTCAGGAACTCCTGTGGCCTGAATTATATATAATTCACTCTCTTTTGTTGATGGAGTGCTGCTGTGTAATCCCAACGTTATGACATGGTGGGTCAGATGATAATACCCGATTTGTGATGAGCAGCTCAGGTGGCATAATAACTTGGTGGCCCATGGTTAAGCATTTAGTCTCTATTAATGGTCCAGAGCAAGTCAAGAGCTGTTTCTCAAAAAAAGTGTAGTTATCTGCAGAGGATAGCAAGGCTTTGCTCCAAAATCCTAAGGCCTGTGCCATGATCCACCTGCAGAGACCTACCGAAGGTTCCAGACTGCATCCCTACCTGCTACTGACACTTCAAGCACCATTGGATATGCTGGATCATGTGGTCCAAATGGCAGAGTGGCTTGCACAGAAGTCTGGACCTATTACAGAGCTTTTTCTTGTTCTCAGCCCCATTCAAAACTAGCATCATTCACGTAGAATCTGTCCATGATTGATGCCCACTTTGAATAATAATTCCTGCCATTCTGTTCAAAGACTGGGTAATTATTGCCAAAATACTGAAATGTTTAATATACCTCTGAGAAGATAAATAAACAACAACAAAAAATCCATTTTGCCTTTATAAGCGTAGAGCTGCAGAGAGTGACATATGACCGTTTTCAATACCTCAGAACCTGAGTAGTGATTTTCTGCATCTTTAAAATTTATATGAAGAGCCTGAGTTTTTGGAAAGGAATATACCACCCACTGGCAGATATTATCTGTCATTAAGCCACTTTTCATTTTGTCTC
The DNA here is from genome assembly GCF_018350155.1 of Leopardus geoffroyi. NCBI lineage: Eukaryota > Metazoa > Chordata > Mammalia > Carnivora > Felidae > Leopardus > Leopardus geoffroyi. The sequence continues at coordinate 195,620,916 of NC_059327.1, read as the reverse complement.
CCATTCAGGAACTATGAACATGTCTGAGTTCTTTATGCTTAAAAGCAGTATATATGCCATTATTTCAAGCACATTAAAATACACGGAAAAAGTGGAAGACATAAACAAAAGAAACTATTTCTGGTTGTCATTAGTTATATGCTTGATTATCATTATTTTTGAACAGTCACATTGTTTATCTTATTCCTTCTTTGCGCTTTTTAAATTTTCAAATTTTCTACAGAATGAAATTTGCTCTCTTCAAATGAAAAGAAGTAGAGAGTAGTAAAAATAGCTACATTTCATTTTAATATGTCATAACATAATAATTAAAAACATTTCCATTTCAAACTAGAAGAAAATACCCCCAAATATTAACACTAGTTATATCTGTGCAGGAAAAATAGGAGTGGTTTTGTTTTTTTTTCTATGTGTTATAAAGAGCCTTATGATTTTTATTTACAAAAAAACAATCAAGATTTTGAATATAACGAGTGCATTCAACAAAAATTTTGTTATAGCCTATTGTGTGATGGGATCACGGTGATGATATACATGAATGAGGCCTGACACTTTATTCCAGGAGTTTCCATTCTCATGAACTATTGTTTTCTTTTTAAAAAATTTTTTTTAATGTTTATTTATTTTTGAGACAGAGAGAGACAGAGCATGAGTGGGGAGGGGCAGAGAGAGAGGGAGACAAGAATCTGAAGCAGGTTCCAGGCTCTGAGCTGTCAGCACAGAGCCCGACTCGGGGCTCAAACTCACGAACTGTGAGATCATGATCTGAGCTGAAGTCGGTCACTCAAGCGACTGAGACACCCAGGCACCTCGAACTATTATTTTCTTAATTGCCAAATAAAACATAAGGAATGAGAGGCATCGCTTCTCACTGATAGAGAATCTCTGTATGATGAGCTCTTTGGTCAGTTGGAATTGGTTGAAATAATATCTGGCATATTAAACATATCCTTTCAAGAAGCCTGGTGAGATTAGTGGTGCCTGGGTGGCTCAGTGGGTTAAGCATCCAACTTCAGCCAAGGCCATGATCTCGCGGTTCCTGAGTTCGAACCTCACATCAGCCTCTGTGCTGACAGCTCAGAGCCTGGAGGATGCTTCGGATTCTGTGTCTCCCTCTCTCACATTCTGTCTCTCTCCCTCTCAAAAATAAATAATAAAAGCATTAATTTTTTTAAATAAGCCTGGTGAGTTTCAAAAAGCATGATCTAGAGAGTCAGACCTGTTTTCACTCCAGATTTGCCATGTAATCGCAGGCATTAAATTGTCTGGGCCTCAACCTCCCCATTTTTAAAATGTGGAGGCTAATGTTGAACTGAGTGTCATTGTGAATGAAGTAAAGTATGGTAAGGAGCTTCTCACAGTGACTATTAGGGCACTCTGATACATGGGAATTTCTTCTCTCTTTGCCTTTATCTGCAGGATTAAAAATGTACGTTAACAATAATCATCTTTCATATTTGATGCAGTCAGTGCTTTCAAGTTTGCAACCCAATCTCACACATCCTCTCTTGATTTCTCACAAAATTCCTCAGGTAGCAGAACCTGTCGGAAGGTTTGATGGGATAACATGGCAGCTCAGGAGGAAGCAGATCACCCTGAGATCTGGGGAGTACTTCCATTAATAACTGAGGAAACAAAAAGCTAGAGGGGTGACAAGGTCAGGGTGATCTTGATGGGAAATGAAGAGGCCAACCCTTGCACTGAAGGGCCTCTGACACCACCTCGTATTCCACTCCTCCCTACGAGTACAGAGGCATCTTGGTGCCTTTCGGATGGAAATTGTCAAGTAACTGGATTCGTAGGATCAGCTGTAGTTTCTGGATAGAGAAATTTGACGCAGCGGGGTGGGATATCAGGCTCTGTGCCCCATGGGCCTGAGGTCTATTTACTGCGACTGATGCCAACTCTTACAAAGAGGAGGCTGAGGAAGTTTTCAACCTCGTGGATCCCAGTAACTAGCCTCAGCCATGTTAGTCACTCTGCTAGTGGCTGCCAGATCACGCACAGATGCCACCTGCTGGGAAGATCCCACTCCAAGACTGAGACCTGCTTCAGAACCTAGCGTGAGAATTGTCAATACCTACAACTTGGAAATGCTGGGACAGGCAGAGCTGTAATTAAAGTAGGTAGAGCGAGAAGAGTTCTTGTTTTACTCAGGAGGAAATTGAGACTTACAAAGGCTTTGGAGACTTAACTTGAGAGGCAAAGGCAAGAAGATCTGATTTCTCTCTGCATTTTGATAACTATCATCTTCTCTTTTTTCTTTTCTTTTTTTTTCTTTTCTTTTCTTTTCTTTTCTTTTCTTTTCTTTTCTTTTCTTTTCCTGATTCTTTCTTTCTTTCTTTCTTTCTTTCTTTCTTTCTTTCTTTCTGTCTTTCTTTTTTGGCCAGGTATTCTAGACTCTGGGACTTCAGCAGTAAATAAAGCTGACAAAAATCCCACCCCTGCAGAGCTTGCATTCCAAAGGAAGAAGACAAAAATAAAATGTATTATATGACATAGTATGATAGGAAGTGAAAATGGCTATGTAGAAAAATAAAGAGGGAGGGGGAGAAAAATAAAAAGGAAGGGGCCTCATTGAGAAGATGGCATTTGAAGAAAACCTGTGGGCTTCCTGAGGAGAAGTGTCTCAGACCCAGAGAGCAGCCAGTTTAAAGGCCCTGAAATGGGAACATGCTGGAGATGCTGGAGAATTTCAGAAACAGGAGGAGACCACTGTGGTTGGAACAGTGTGACGATGGGACATGGAGAGATAGCGGGGTGCCAGATCTTGTATGTCCTTAAGTTTCATTCACCAGACACATGAAAAGATGCTCAAGGTCACTCATCATCAGGGAAATACACATCAAAGCCACACTGAAATACCACCTCACACTGGTCAGAGTGGCTAAAATGAACAGATGAGGAAACTACAGATGCTGGCAAGGATGTGGAGAAACGGGAATCCTCTTGTACTGTTGGTGGGAATGCAAACTGGTGCAGCTGCTCTGGAAAACAGTGTGGAGGTGCCTCAAAAAATTAAAAATAGAACTACCCTATGACCCAGCAATAGCACTACTATGAATTTACCCACGAGATACAGGAGTGCTGATGCATAGGGGCACATGTATCCCAATGTTTAGAGCAGCACTATCAACAATAGCCAAATTATGGAAAGAGCCCAAATGTCCATCAACTTATGAATGGATAAAGAAGATGTGGTTTATATATACAATGGAATACTACTTGGCAATCAGAAAGAATGAAATCATGCCATTTGCAGCAACGTGGATGGAACTGGAAGGTATAATGCTGAATGAAATAAGTCAGTCAGAGGACAGATATCATGTTTTTACTCATATGTGGATCTTAAGAAACTTAACAGAAGACCATGGGGGAAGGGAAGGGGAAAAAATAGTTACAAACAGAGAGGGGAGGAAGCAAACCACGAGAGACTCTTAAATACTGAGAGCAAACTGAGGGAGGATGGGGGGTGGGGGAGAGGGAAAATGGGTGATGGGCATTGAGGAGGGCACTTGTTGGGATGAGCACTGGGTGTTTTATTTAAGCCAATTGGACAATAAATTATATTCATAAAAAAAAGACCTTGGTTTTATTTTGGGGAGGATGGAGATCCACAAGAGGGTGTTGAGTAAAGGACTGATAAAGTCAGACTCACACGTTAACAGGATCCATCTGGCAACTGCTCATTTAGGACCATGTGGTGCTATCTCTACTGCACATGTAGATATAGGAAGTACCCTATCCCTCAGCTTCGGGCTGAGTACAATGACAGGGCTTGGGGCTCCAGATGGCCATAAATTACATGCGAAGAGCTGTTCAGGGGAGAAAAGGCTTCAGGAATCAGGTCACTCACAACACCTCAAGAGGAGCTATTTGCCCCCTGTATAAAAAGTCTCTCATGGGAAACTCTATGAGATGTACTTATATTTCCAGATGGTAGTCTCCATGTGATACTGGCTGGATTCTGTGAAACACATCTAAATGCTGTTGACATGAGAACATCTGATACAGAGGGCACCTGGTGGCCTTATTTGATACTCTTATGAAGAATCATTCAAAGTAGGGCCATCCTTGCTGGGATTTGTGGTATGAATTTCCCAAAGTACCTGCTTTCCCATGGAGTAGGACCAGGAAGGTTTATCAATGCTCCATTTTGACCTTGAAGGATCTTTGTAGGCAAAGTCTCTCAATTGTTCCTGGATTCTTTTCAAAAGTAGCTCAAGATTTTTCTAGACATATTACAAAAAATCATAGGTCTTACTATTTAGTTTAGCTTATTCTTTATTTAACCAGACAACCAAACATGTGTTGAATGAATGCCTCCCATGTTCCAGGTACCCTGAGAGGGTAACTGATAAAGAAAATTTACTCTCTGGTATTGATGAACTCAGGGTTTAGTAGGAAGCTCAGATGAGTAAATAATAATAGCAGGGTTACAAAGCAGACTTTCACAGCTGCTTTTACATGATGCTATAGATGTTTGGAAAAAGAAACTCCATCAGGAGGGGACAGGTAAGGATTTCCAGAAGAATTCAGAAGTAGAAGATTTTCACTTCAGGGAAAATATTGGTCTGTGATATTTAAAGGTACTTTACTTACCTCCCTCTCTCTGTCTTCCTTCCTTTGTTTCCTTCATTCCTTGTCTTTCTCCCTTCAACAAATACTTCTTGAGTGTCTATATCAATAACATGCTAAGCATTTGGGACCGAGTACATGGCCCTGACCTCACAAAGGTTATAGCTGAGAAAGGGGGAAAAGTACATTCAACACAGTGCAAGAGTATCTGGTTTGGCTGGATTATGGTATCTGTTGTGATACCATTTTATCCGGCAAGTGACCTTGCCGGATAAAATGCAGAACATCAAGTTAAACTTGAATTTCAGATAAAGAAATATTTTTAGTATAAGTACATTCAAATAATGCACGGGACATATATACACAAAAATTATTACCGAGTGTCTTTTTTTCCTTTCATTTTCTTTCTTTCTTTTTCTTTCTTTCTTTCTTTCTTTCTTTCTTTCTTTCTTTCTTTCTTTCTTTCTTCTCTCTCACTGTCTCCCTCTTTCTTTCTCTCTCACTGTCTCTTTCTTTCTTTCTTTCTTTCTTTCTTTCTTTCTTTCTTTCTCTCTTTCTTTCTCTCTTTCTTTCCTAATTCTGGGAACTCTACATGTAAGGGATATTAGGAGAGGAAGTTAGAAACACAGGCAGGGTTAATGACATTTTATAAGTCACCCTAAGGGGTTTGAATGTCTTGCTGCCTATAATAAGGGATAATTGAACTACGTTATTCAAAGAAACAACAAGACCACATTAGACATTTGTAAGGATAATTCTGGCCACAGTAGGAAAAATGTACAAGACAGGGGTAGAACTGGAAGCAGCTGGACCAGAGGGGCACCTGACTTAGCAGCAGAAGTAGATTGGAGAGATGACATTAACATAACCACTTGGCAAAAATTCGTAAGAGATTGAGTGTGGGAGAAGAGAGAACAGAGGGACTTCAGAATGGTGTCCGTGTTTCCGCCTTGAAAAACCAGGTCAATGATTCTGCTCCGCTCCAAGCTGATGTTTTCAGGAGCATGAGACGCTTCAAAACTTACATTTTTGCATCCATTTTATTGCATGTAAATAATTCGAGACTAGGAATCTTCCCCAGGCTGTCCACCTTGGACCTTTCTCTTAAACAAGAGGTCACTCATTCTAATGTCCCTCTCTCATGGAATTGTGGCTTGGAAAGAAGGAGAAGCTAGACTGAAATTGTTCTTTGCAGAGATAACTATTTTATTGAGGTGTGGTCCTCTCCAGTCTCTTCTAGTCCTGCATGGGGTATTCACCATTTCTAAGAATTCAGTGGACTCTTGACACATATTCCAGATATTTCTGAGCACCTGTGTGAGTCCCTACATGTTCAAAATTGAATGTTCAGTCAACTAATCTCATACCTCAGCTGAGAGATCCTCTTTGACGTTTCAGGTCTTTAGCTTGCTGGATTCAAATTTATGCTTGTATAAGATATCAGCCTTGAAGGTGAAATCCTCAGAATTGGAGCTTTTATTGTGTGCTGTGAATGAAGTAAGAAAGTCAAAACTTGCTAAAATCAAGTCTTATTTGATCTGCTTTCATGAATAGATGAGAAGCAATTGGAATTTAAAACATCAAGGGAATGCAGATGGGTGTTGCTAAAAAACGCTTTTCACCGTGCCTTAGAGTTTGCAGTGTCTTAAATATATCAATGCGTTTCTCTCAGATCTTGTTTGCTAATAATTTAATTGCAAAAACAAAATCTCAGAAAAGTAGGAAAATATGCACTGTGTTTGTGTGTGTGTGTGTGTGTGTGTGTGCACATACAGCACTGAAGCTTCCAAGTGAATCACTACAACTATGTAAAGAAAGGGAACAATTGTAAACAGCTAAATGATTTAAAAACAGTACATTATGATGAGGTGAGGGCCATTGTGATGTTTTGAGAACAGGTGCTATTATTAGAACAATAATATTTGAAAATAATTGACTCATGACTTTGCAGTAAGCTAGGAGAATAGGAGGCGGGGCAGAACACTGTGTAACAATTCAAGGTAAAATGGTGCGATAAAATGGTCATTTATTAGCAGGGGAAGTGGATGGTCTAGTTGAGAGCAGTGGAAAGGTCTTATTTTTTGTGTTGTTGGGGAAAGGAGATGGTAAAGCAAAGAAATGAACATTTATGGAGCTCATATTGTGCATTTTCAACTATGCTAACAACCTATATCATTAACTCATACATGCAACTCATTGAAACCTCTTAATCGACCATATCCTTCTAAGACAGGTTGTATCATCTATACAGGGGAAGAAACTGAGGTTTACAGGGATAGGGGACTTTGTCCTTCTCACAACTTAAGTGGAAAAAAAAATGAGACTTGCATTTGGATTTGTCTCCAAAGTCCATGCTTTTTCTATTCCACCAAACTGCTGACTGTGATTTCTACAGGGATATTACATCACTACAGGAAAATTAAGATCGTTGTTTTTTCTCTTGACAAAGCATTTTCTACCCTGGCTCTCTGAAGGCCCAAGAGAAATATTTTTTATTCTATCATTGCTACTGTCTTCTGTTAGGGATGATGGGTTGGTGACTTAACCGAGATCATCCGTGTGCCAAGCCTTTCCCAAGTCGGGGTGTCTCTCCTCACCATCAGGCAAGAGCTCCAAACTCACTTTGGGTTAGGGCTTCAAATCCACAGGAACTGTCCTTAAGCCTCACACTAGACGTGATTTAGTCAATGCAAACTATTCTGGGATCAAATTTATTTGGAGAGAAGGCTGAATACCGTATATTATAGGCACAAAATATTGTCATCAGTATTAGAGATAACCTACTATGTGTTCTGGATTTTGCTTTATGCTCTACATTTACTTTTTAAACACAGTTTTGTCTGCTATCTTAATTTTAAAAGTTAAAAAAAATACAGGTCTAATACAATTTCATAACATTTGCATAGTCTATACAAGGGTCTATACAGTATATTTGGCCTTGGGCCAAATCAAACTCACCATCTATTATTGTAAATAAAGTTTTATTGAAACACAGCTGCCTACATCTATTCATTTAGTATAGTCTGTGGCTATTTTTGTGATATGTGGTAGAGCTGAGAGTTGGAACAAAGATAGTATAGCCCACAAAACTGAAAATATTTACTATATGATCCTATTCGGTAAATATTTGCCAATTCCTGCTCTGTGATAGCAGGAAATACTTCAATCTTACATTCCTAATTAGGGTTCTATACATGGCACTTCATCCTGTCTGTTTCAAGAGAAACTGTAAAACTCCTGTTTATGGCATCTGTATTTGCATAGACACTCCTCCACCACAAAATACGTATTGACTTCCATAGGGAACTTATTTTGTCTGAAGAAGTGGAAACATTTCTTTAAAATTCTCACCAAAATACTTTGATGTACTTGTTCTCTCTGCTTTGGAAAGGAAACATATTTAAGCATAGAGACAATATTCATTAAAAAAACAAAAAGCCTGAGTACTTAGTTTAATGTCAAGGGCTGAGTTAGATGATAGAAATGAGAAAGGCTCAGGGTAGACAGGATTCCTGAAGTAACCAAAACAGTAGGGTGCTAGCAGAAAAATACATACACAGACAAACAGAACAGAGTTGAGAACCTAGGGATAAACCCTAGGATACATGGTCAACTAGTATTTGACAAGAGAGTCAACATATTTACTGGGAAAAGGAGAGTCCCAGCACCATTTCTTTCTGTACAGCAAAAGAAACAATCAATAAAATGAAAAGGTAACCTTTGGAATGGGAAAAATATTTGCAAATCATATATCTGATAACCTGTTAATCCCCAAAATATATAAAAATCTCCTGCAACTCAACAGCAAAAAAAAAATTGATTTAGGTTTTGAAATGAGCAGAAGATCTGGATAAGCATTTCTTGGTTGGATGCAGGACTTGATCCCATGATGAGATCACAACCTGAACTGATTACAAGAGTTGGATGCTTAACCAACTGAGCCACCCAGGCACCCCTGGATAAACATTTCCTAAGAGAAAGCATACAATTGGTCAACAAGTACATGAAAAGATGCTCAACATCACTACTGATGAGGGAAATGCCAATCAAAATGATAATAAGATATTACTTCATACCTGTTAGAATGGCTTTTGTCAGAAAGACAAGAGATAACAAGTGTTCGCAAAGATGTAGAAAAAAGAATACCCTTTTGCACTGTTGGTGGGAATGTAAATTGATGTAGCCACTATGGAAAACAGTATGGAGATTGAAAATAGAACTACTATATGATCCAGCATTCCCACTTATGGGTATATGTTAAAAGAAATGAAATCAATAATTTGAAGAGATATCTACACTCCCATGTCCACTGCAGCATTATTCACAATAGCCACGATATGGTAACAACCTCAATGTCCATCAACACACGAATGAATAAAGAAGATACGGTATATATACACAATGCAATATTACTCAGCCACAAGAAGGAAAGATATCCTGACATTTATGACAACATGGATGGAACTTGAGGGCATTCTGCTGAGTAAAAGAAATCCGACAGACAAAAATAAATACTGTAGGATATCACTTACATGTGGAAACTAAAAAAAGCCAAACTCAGAAACAAAGAGTAGAATGGTTGTTACCTGGAGCTGGACGTAGGGAAAATGGGGAGATTTGGGTTGTATGATGAATAAGTCCTGAGACATCTAATGTACAGCATAGTGATTATAGTTAATAGTAATGTAGGAAATTCTTTAAAAATTTTTTTTAATGTTTATTTATGTTTATTGAGACAGAGGGAGACAGAGCATGGGTGGGGGAGGGGCAGAGAGAAAGGGAGACACAGAATCCGAAGCAGGCTCCAGGCTCTGAGCTGTCAGCACAGAGCCTGATGCGGGGCTTGAACTTGCAGATCATGACCTGAGCTAAAGTCAGACGCCTAACTGACTGAGCCACCCAGGTGCCCCTGTAGTAAATTCTTAAGGCTGTTAAGGAGTAGATCTTAAATGTTCTTACCACAAAAAGGAGATAGTAATTATATGATGTGACACAGGTGTTAGCTAATGCCATGGTGTTAATCATTTTGCAATGATTTATCATTTATCATTTGCAATGATATTGTCAATTATATCTCCATGAAGGGGGCTGGGGCGGCGGGGAGAAAGTGTCCCTAGCCTCAGAGAGCTCGGTCTGAATTGCAAAAGTTGTTTCAAGTCATACACTTAAATAAATAGTGTGAGGTTTTAAACTCAGGTCTGGTTAGTTCCAAAGCTCTCTTTACATGATATTTGTGTTTTCCACACTTAAGGGATGTGCAGCGGCATGAGCCAAGAAAGTACAAAGATGCAGAGTAACATGGCTTCAATTTTAATAGATGGTGTATGGTTTTAAACCAATTTTTATATTAAAACAAGTCTGGATATTTTAAGAAGGAGAATGCAAAGTTCAAATGAATATGTAAGATAAAACAAAAGACTTCAAATAAATTAAGGCTTGCAGTGCCCCAACCCCTAGGAGTAGAATGTTCTCTCTGGAATACTCTCACTCACAGTCAAAAGAAATGAGAAAAAGAATCAAGTCTTTGGGAAAAACGTGCACAAAGGGAGACCTCATAATAGCTAAGATTTAAATGGAAAGAAGAGAAAGAGAAGAAGTTTGGAGAAGAAAGCCCCAGATGCAAACTTGAAAATGACTTTCACAGAGTGTCGTCGGTCAACCTGCCACTGAGAAGCCTAATTAAGACATCTGCTAAGAGTTACCAACTGATGGTGGTCTCACTGTCACACCATTTTAATTGACATGCTGTGATTTCGTTCCAGATTAACTTCATAAGCGGTCCTCCTAATAGAAAGATCACCTAAATTAAGAGTGGGCTGTAAATGGGGATTTGTGATGTTAATGGGCCAGTATAACTTCTGTGTCATTTACATACATTTCCATTTTTCCCAATGCATATTTGCATATGTTGGAGGATGCCACTGAAGGCCTTGCCCGGGCAACATTAGTATGGTAATGAGCGTGGAATTGGCACAGTGTCCAAAGAGTCATTTCTTTGACCTCCCCCCAGCACTAATTTCGGAGCTGCTTTTGAGCCTCCAATACTAGTGACATAAAACCCATATTCCAGAAAAACATGAGTTAGGCCTATTTATCCAATGGAACAAATGTTCGGAAGGCTGAATTGAATTGAAACATGGAGCTTTTTAACAAGTGGGGGGTTGGGCGCCTGGGTGGCTTGGTCGGTTAAGCGTCCGACTTCGGCTCAGGTCATGATCTCATGGTCCATGAGTTCGAGCCCCGCGTCGGGCTCTGTGCTAACAGCTCAGAGCCTGGAGCCTATTTCCGATTCTGTGTCTCCCTCTCTCTCTGACCCTCCCCCGTTCATGCTCTGTCTCTCTCTGTCTCAAAAATAAATAAACGTTAAAAAAAAAAAATTTTAACAAGTGGAGGGTTGCTTAGTACTTGAACAACACAGTACATCACTGATGCTAAAAAAAAAAATTAAAAAAAAAAAACCCTCCAAAATTGTTGGTTCAGTGTGGTAGCCCGTTGATATTCCTCCACGTGGTAGTCCAATCTAGCATGTCTGCTGATCCAGGAGGTTAGGGCAGAGGCCAACTCACATAAGGCTCGGCATAGAGGTTTCAAGGAGAGAGCACCAGAGCTGGAGTCTACCAGACCAGAATCTAGCGGTGGCTCTGCCATCACTGGGTCTTCATCACTCCGAATCCCCAGTTCTGCATCTGTACATTCAGCTAAGGACGCATACCTTAGGTTTGTAGAGAAGATTGAGATAATGGACGTAGCCATTTGAACAGAATTTTTCCTGGAATTAAGTGCAACCATGTAACTGAAACTCCATTTGGTGGTATCTTTCCTGTTACTTGGGTGTCATATTTTGCGAGTACCTGAGAAGCTTGAGCTGAAATGCTCGAATGGAACACCTAGCGATGGGATGGATAGGTTCTTTTACACAGTCCCGTTAACCAACATTTCTTTCTCAGAGCAGTAGGACTGACTTTCCCCTCATTTTCTTTCTACAATAATTGGATTCTTCTATATCACATCACTCCAGCCCCCGTATCCTGCTCACCATGACAAATACTGAACTTTGTCTAGTATATCTCACTCTAAGGGAAAGAACAAGCCTTTATACAGCAATGCTTCTTTGATTTTCCAGTTTATTATTCAGCGTCAAGTCAACTTGTTTTGGACAAAGGATTTCGGGTCTACTTTTTGTGATTATTTTAAACCACAAAATGAAATAGAGACCTGGGGAAGAGGCTTTGTTGTGTCGTATCATCCAGAAAGCCTGCTGTAGAAGCTTCATGAGTAAGCAGTAGCATCCCACAAAATTCATATCTGATAGATTGACATTGGGTCGAGGGTGGGGCAGACACAATAGGAGATAATATCTGGCAGTAATTTGCTCATGGACAGTGGGAATAAGGGATGGGAATGTTCCCAGGCTTCCAAATGTTCACAGACAACAGGGAGGTTGTTAGGGACAGAAAGGACTGCCAGGGGACAGAATATCACCAGAATGTCACCAGGACAACATTGTACTTTAGAGAAAACTTCTCTGTGTCCCACAAATGGCAACACCTTTGAGAGTTTTAGAGGGCTTAGGTAAGCTGTAAAGATCCTGAAATTGTTCTAATTTACTGTTATAGTAGACCATGGTAGTCACACATTTTTATGCGTATCCAGCATGCTTTCCAATCCCCTTTATTCTGATTCTTTTAGAGAACCCTCCCTCAGTCCATGTTAAGGGCTTGTTAAGGTATGGCAATCATTCTGTTCATACCCCTAGCTAAAGAAGGGGCATATGACCCTGGCTGGGCAGAACACCTCATCCCTCTGGGTAGAGTTACTGTCTACATGTGTGTATGCATGACCCAAGCAGGATAAGCCAGTGCCTTTCCTGGAATTAATATGGAGGATTTTGGAGTAGAGTTTTTATTTCCCCCTATCCAATGTTATTGTCAAACTAGGAGGATGTGGATTTAGAGATGGAGGTAGGCATTTAAGGACCTTTCTTCAGATAGCCCCAAGTAAGGTTGAGACATGGAGAGAAAGACAAAACCCAGGACCTATCATGCCTGGGCTTCCTAGCCATGTGAAACAAGAGAAGTCCATTTTCACTTCAACTACTCTGGTTGGGTATTGGACACTTGCAAATCAAAGCCAAGTAAGTCTCCGAAAGAAAGGGGGAAAGAGACGTACAACCAAAGGAATGAAGTAAAAAATCAGGTGCTGGCAAAGGATGCAAGGCCAATGGGTTGGGAAAAGGTTTGGCTGTATTTTGACCAGGGAATAGAATTTACTAGTCTTTTAATTATTTTTTCTAGTTTTTTTTTTGTGAACTTTATTCCTACAATGTCTTAAAAAAAAACCCTAATAGGGGCGCCTGGGTGGCGCAGTCGGTTAAGCGTCCGACTTCAGTCAGGTCACGACCCCGCGTCGGGCTCTGGGCTGATGGCTCAGAGCCTGGAGCCTGTTTCCGATTCTGTGTCTCCCTCTCTCTCTGCCCCTCCCCCATTCATGCTCTGTCTCTCTCTGTCCCAAAAATAAATAAACGTTGAAAAAAAAACCCTAATTATTTTGGGGCAGGCGTCACAATACTTGACATCTTATCTCCCATCCACTATGTGACAACCACCCCCACCCCCCCGCTCATTGCACCTTGCAGGGCTCTCCATTCTTAACCTCTGTTAAATTGATGTGAAAGAGATTTCAGAGAAACAAAGTTGAGAAGCAGTATGACATTATGGAACGAATATTGGATTTTCAATTAGGGGCTAATATTGGAATAAGCATTTTGACACCCCCTTGTTGCTCTGAGCGTTAATTTTTTCAATATGGACCTTGAATGAGAATAATAATAATCTTTAACTCACACGGGTTTTGTGTGGATTAAATAGTGTATTGTAAAATGTATAGTAAAAGGTAAAATGACAGTAATAGTTTCTCAGTTAATGTTTTACTTCTCATTTTCAGATAAGTTCTTAATAATGTTGAAGGTATTCAGAGGAGATAGTGAAACTATCCAACCCCTCCCATCCCAAAGCAAAGGCAGAACCCTTTCTAGGAGCAAGAAAGAAATGGAGCTGTTTATTTTTTTATGTTTGTTGAATGTGTGTTTGTGTGCGTGAGAGAGAGAGACACACATTTTGGAAGTCAGTTTCAAGGCCATTGTTGCAGCCTTCCACGTTAAATCTCTAAGTGCTCTTGGGAGTACTTTCTTCTTGGGAGCTTCCAGCAACCAGATGCTCAAAACAGATTCAAAAGAAGAACTCTAATCTCAAGAAGGAGAGCTAATTAAAGTGTACAGTTGTTTTTTCTTTTTTTTAAAGGACGACTGAGTTCCCATAAGTCAGAAAGGATTAAGAAATTTACGGTAGCTTCTCTGTCCAAGGGAGAAAGGAACTCATGTGCATCAATATTTCCATCATCATTTTAATACCAACAATATCACCTGCCCCTCCAGTAGCCATCAGTCAATGAGAACCTTCCAGACACCTTGTACGTGTTAACTTAATCTTTTTCAATGACACACACAGAAAAGACAGTTTTTATAATATTTCCACATATAGAAGAGAAAAGCATGTCTTGAGAAGTTAAGAAATTTGCTGAGGACACAGAGTAGAAGTGAAACCGAGGTCTACGTGATTGCAAAGTGCATTTTCCCTTTCCACTCTGCACACCATGGGAGCTGATGTATAACGAGGGTTAACAAGGGAAGAATGGATGGCCAAGAGTCTTATCAACAGTCACACCTTGAGAAAGCCAAAGGCTGAAGTGTTGCTTGTCCTTCCTTATCCTTTAGATGAGGGAATTGGTGCAGAAAGACAGGGGCTGGGCTTAGGGAGTAGCTTGATTGCCAAGGGGGAAAATAGTGGCTCACAGCCCTGGAACCTACGTACTGGGACATTCATTTTCAGGCTCTGTTGGAGCTTGGCTACCGGCTTTGCCAGGCCTGGGAGATGTGTCAATGAGCCATTTACATGACCCTTTACAAAGTTAAGTCTGTTATTTGGCCCTTGGTGCTGGCTTTTTAAAAAGTCCTTAACAGACACCGTAGGAATAAAACAATGAATATCCATCCACATGTCTGAAGCATTCTTAAAAATGAAAAGCTGAAGTCAGACAGAAAGTAGTGGGTTTGGCACAGGGATACACTGAGTATTGCAGGTTTATGTTCAATTCCATCCTCTGACTGGGGTTTCTCTGAGAATCGGGTGGAGCTCCTACCCACCAGCACTGGATAGGAGGCACATGTTAAGATGTAGGGCTGGTCTGGGACAGACGACACACTCTTTCACCAGGAGCGAATTCTTCGCTAAGAATACTGCAGTTTGTTTCTGGGATGTCAAGAGGCCAACCTCCCGAGGAAGATGCCAAGATGAACAATTAATCCAATTAATCAGGGGGTGCCTGCTCAGATGGGGTTGCTGAGTCATCAGCCCAAAGTCAAACCTGTTCCAGAAGCCAGTCAGGGGAAGTGCTCAACCTGGGATGGTTTTACTTCTCCTAGGGAACTTCTGGAAATTTTTGGAGATGTTTTGGGTTGTTATGACAGATGGAAGACGTGATGTGCTGTTGGCATCTATCTGGTAGAGGCCAGAGATGCTACTAACATTCTACCACGCACAGGGCAGCCCCTACAGTGAAGAATAACCCGGTTCCAAGTGTGTCAACAGTTCTGAGGTTAGGAAACCCTGGTCTAGGGGCGCCTGGGTGGCTCAGTCAGTTCAGCATTTGACTCTTGGTTTAGGCTCAGGTCATGGTCTCACAGTTGGTGGGATCGAGCCCTGCATTGGGCTCTGCCCTGACAGCATGGAGCCTGCTTGGGATTCTCTCTTTCTCTCTCTCTCTCTCTCTCTCTCTCTCTCTGCCCCTTCCTCCTAAAAATAAATAAATAAACATTAGGAAAAAAGCAAGCCTGGTCTAGGGAGTACCAGGAACTAAGTCAGAAAGTCAAATTGGGTTCGGAATCACCAAGGGGAGGGGCAGGAAGGATGCCCGGTGGAAGAAGGCACAGAGGGTAGTTCATCCTCAAACAGAGCTCTCCCATGCCCTGCAGGCTGGGGCTGCTGCTGTTGACCAGCCGTTCCCAGCTCTCGGCCACTGCTGCCTACTCATTGGTAAAAAGGTTTAAGTTTTGTTTTGTTTTTGTATCAAGTTTGAGACTTTATTTGCCATTATTTACAGAACGATCTTGACAGCAGCAGCTCAGGAACAGGAACTAGGAGAGAGATGATTTGTAGCGTAGTAGTTCCTAAGCTTGGGCATTAGTCCTAAAGTGTTCAAATTCCAGCTGTACCACCCACCAGATGTGTCATAAAGCATGGCCATCGATCTCGCTTTTCCTAACCTGTATCCTAGGGATAGTAATAGCTACACCTTTGAGGATTAAATGAGGTCACACGCATAAAGAATCTAGGAAGCTTTATAATTAGTTTAAAACCATAACTATCATTCTGGTTATGATTACTGTGGAGGTGGGATAGGACACCTGGGGTGAGGTATTGGGAAGGGTCCGATGGGCTCCCCAGCAAGAAACCCTGGAGAACCCAAGGGTGGCATGAAGCAATGGTCTTGTAAAGAGTGATTCGTGATGTTGACAGTAAGGAACAAAGATCACCAAACTGATCGAGCACAAAGCTGCATTTATTTACCTGTCCAACAAAGGAGAGTCACGTCCCTTAGGTGAGAATTATGCAGATCTCCCAGAGCAGAAAGGAAATGGGCTGGATCGATCACAAGAAATGGGGAGAGCGTATTAAATAAGGTCCTGCTCTGAGTTCAGGTTTTGGGGATATCAGGACTGTGAGCTCCTCATTGTGGTCCCTTTTGTTTCACAGCATCCCTGATGCCAGGAAGCCTGGCATAAATTCTAGCTGCAAACGCAGTTGACAGTTTCATGGGGGAAATGCTGAAAGTTTCAGAAAGTTATTCTTAAACAATGGCAACCATTATTGCACTGGCTCTGTACTGCCCGTTGTGGTTGTTGGCCTTCCTGGGAAGCAGATTCTGACATGGAGCTTTGTGTGCGGTCTGATATTTGTGCAGGTGTGTCTTTGGGCTCCCGATATACAGAAGAATGAAGCGGGAGTGGGCAGATGGGGCAGGTGAGTTAGGGTGATGGCCCCGTGACAACGTTGGCCGGACCCAAGGGACACCCTGGAGCTAGCTAGAGTAGCAGGTCCAGATTGTTCCCTGTTGGACTGAGATGACCAGCCCTTTATACTCCCTCACTGATCATTGAGTGTGGGTACCCAGAGGCTGTCCCCAGAGGGGCCAACACCTCAAAGCTGTCCGCCACCAGTGACAAGGTCTTCACAGATGAACGATCTGGATAGTACAGCACAGTGTTCACCAGCTCCCCGTCTCAGTCAAGTCGTGGATTCACTGCATGCTTAAAACAATTCTGAAGTCAGTTTAGGGGGGAGAACTGGATCAGGGAGGGTAGGAAGTTTATGGAAGGCTGTACACCTGCTTACCGATCACTTGGGCACTTAGCAATCCTGCCTCGCTCAGCTTCTCCTAGAAGGTGTGCATGGGTGTGCATGGTAGAGAACACAGGATCAAAACCAGACTTGAGCTTGATCAATAGGCAGGTCAAGATGCCTCAACTCTTTTAGAAAAGTCATGTGTTCTCAATGGGGGCAATTTGTAAAAGTGAGTCTCTGGGGCAGGGCAGAGGGAGGGGTGAAGAAATTATATTCTCTTCATATATAAAGCACATAAGCAGATACACAGCGTATCTGTGTTGTTAAAATTTAGTGACAGGCGAATGGAGGAAAAATGTCTAAAAATGGCTCCTGGAAGGGAAGAAATAATGAAAAAAAATGTTTAAAAAGATACAAAGAAAGGAAGAAAAGGAATCTCTAAACTCCATGTTTTTATCATGGCTTCTGTGTTCCAAGAATTGAATTGGTCAAAAGCCTTAGAGAACAGGAGTCTAGCATTGGTATACAATGCTTTTTGGCTTTGATTGATTATTATTACTATTACTATTATTATTATTATTATTATTATTATTATTGCTTATGCCACATTAACATGAAACTGAAAGGAAAATCCCAGAGTTGGTTTACCATTTTAAGTTTTAGAGATTTTCTGGGAGCACATATGCACATATGCACACACACCCAATATCCATTTCCTCTTGAATAATGAAATATGCAACCCTGGACCCCCAGTCCAGCTCCATCCAGCCACATCCAGCTCCATAGGGAAATGGTGGTCTGGCAGGGTCACCTGATGCCTGGCTTCATTTATCGCAAGCCCTGTCCTAGGATGTTAGAGTTGAAAGAGGAGCCAAGACATTCTTAATCCTGGTTTCGCATCACGAGAATTAAAATGAAAAAAAAAAAAACAAAAACAAAAAAAAAAAAACAAACATCCCTCCAGGGATTCTGGTTTAATTTTCTGGACATTAATATGTGGTAAGAGCTCCTCAGGGGATTCTGCTATGGAGGCCAGATTGAGAGCACTGTTACGGTAGAGCCCCTCACTGTGCAGCTCCAGGAGTGGAGACTCCGAGAGGGAAAGTGAGTTGCCCAAAGACACATAGCCATTGTTGGAGGAGCTTGATCAAAATCTAGTCTCCTGACCGTGGCCCGTAGTATTTCTCTTACCCTGCACTGCCTTCTTTAAGTTTGTAAAAGGGAAGGTGAAGCAGCACGTATCCTGGTGGAAACGCTAGAGTGAGGCTTTATTTCTGAGTTTGTAGTGATGAGCACTTAGTGTCTCTAATTAATCTAGTATCTATCGAATCGTGCCTTCTCATCCTTGGTTTTATATCTGAGATAGCATGGGGTCTTAGATAAATGATAGAAGGACAAGAGGACCCAAATGCATCCAGCAGCCTCTATAAGCCCGAATTGTTCTCGCTGCTTTGCTGTGGTTGTGGAATTTATTTTCACAATAATCCCAGGAGGTGGGTATTATTAGCTCCATTTCAAAACGATGAAACAGGCTTGCATCGGTTTGGTCAGGTACCCAGGGTGTCACAGCAGATACGTGATTTGTGCTCAGTTCATAACTTCCCAAAGTTGACATTCTCTCAGGGTCTGCAAGAATGTAAGTTGCACAGAGGCAGGAATTTTGAAAACGTGTTTGCTCATTGATTTTCTTCCTAAGTGCCTATAATTCTGCTGGCACATGGTAGGTGCTCAGTAGAAATTGGTCAGATCAGCGAAGTCCTACCACTGAGCTATACAGGCCTTCAGCCTCGAGGACTAGAGATTTTGGAGTTCCATGAAACATACAACAAAAAAGAAAATTCTGCTGCTTTTAAATTTTGGAACCCAGCAGTTTTCAAAACATCTGCAAGGGAGTCTGGTGTATTTGAAACACCTCCTCCAAGCTGTTGATGCCATGTGTTGAATATGCCTAGTGACAGCAGTGTCCTAAGCATATCTAAAAAAGTGCGTGCGTGCGTGAGTGCGTGTGTGTGTGTGTGTGTGTGTGTTGTGAGCTGCTGTTACATTATTTAGGGTATTTTTGAAAAAGCTGTAGATCAGCAGAGAGAAAGCAGTGTCTTCTAGATTGTTCCAGCACACTGAGCCCAGCAGTGAGGTATGCTAGCGAGAGCTGCCGACTATGGGAATTTGGGACCTTCGGGGAGGCACGTTGCTTCTTGTCTCCTTGGACCTGAGCTCGTCTGCAGGCTAACTAACACCCTTCCATCTATGACTTCTCAAATCATAGGAACTTGCTCAGAAGTGTAGACTTAGGAGAAGAGGAGAAACTGACTAAGCTACAGGAAAGACGTGTACATTGCAGGTAAATCTAAGGTGCGTGTGCCCTACTCTGATAGAAGTAGGGCAGGCTCACAGGACTGGGCTGGAGCATCTATCCCCTCTAGTGGAATTTGGTTCTGCCTGTAACTGAGATACCTGTATTTTTTTCTTTTAGCTATTCACCTGTGCCCCCAACCCTGTGGTATAGGACCTCACATAGGTGTTTGCCACTGAAAGTCTTCAGGAGCTGAAGACAGGACTGCCTAGGATTCCCATGACCTGGACGGAAGTATAGTTCTTCAGGGTGACACTGGAGACCTTCTTGGTCTTGACCGGGGCAGTGGTTGTTAACCTTGGTTGCACAGTAGCATCCCCTGGGGAGTTTTGACAAAGTCCTGGTGCCCAGATCCATCCCTGGACATGCTGATTTAATATTCTTGGTGGATCCTGGCATGGTTCCTATAAGCTTCTCGGGGGTTCTAACCTGCACCAGTATTTGAGAATGACATCTTGCAGCCTCATCACCTGCCCCAGAGGCTGTGCCTCTTCCTGCCTGCAAAGCCCTTGGCTCTGCCTGTCGTCCCCTCCCTTTTTTGTCTGCCTGGTGAACATCAATTCATTCTTTATGACCTGACTCGTGTGACCTTTCTGAACACTTCTAGGCAGCCTGATGCCAGACAGAGGTGGTTCCTGCCTCATTTATGTTCTCGTAACACTCTTCTAGACATTTCCTATTATGGTACTTACAGACATTTGCAGCTTTTTGTTTATCAATTTGTTCATTTGAGTTGGGACCTTGTCTTCATCGCCTTTGTCTCCCCAACGCCTGGTGCAGTCAGCACCTGACACAGGATAAACACTCAGTGAATATTTAGTTGCATTAAACCGAGGCACTCGAAACAGCTCTCATGTCATTGAGGCTGAAATATCCGTTCCTTATGATACTGGTCTCTGTTTTGTTGTGACAGTAACCGTCCAGAATACCAATGTGCCTCATTTGTGCAAACACAGCAGTTCCCATTTCAATGTTGAAATATTTGGCTAATTGAAGGATTGCTTGTGTCCACCATGTCTGGTTTCTGGCTGTGCCAGTCACAATTTATTATTTTATTTATTTATTTATTTATTTTTTAATTTTTTTTTTCAACGTTTATTTATTTTTGGGACAGAGAGAGACAGAGCATGAACGGGGGAGGGTCAGAGAGAGAGGGAGACACAGAATCAGAAACAGGCTCCAGGCTCTGAGCCATCAGCCCAGAGCCCGACGCGGGGCTCGAACTCACGGACCGCGAGATCGTGACCTGGCTGAAGTCGGACGCTTAACCGACTGCGCCACCCAGGCGCCCCAGTGCCAGTCACAATTTAAAACCAGGAGTGCAAGAGATGTAGTTAGCGGTCTGTAGCAAGTCTGAGTATATACACACATGCTAAAATGCATCTGGGACCCCATAGGTATAAGTGAAAGCCAAGAAGGGATATTCTGGCTTGTCATCCATTTTAAGGTCATGCACTTTTTGATTTTTAATGAAGGATGACATCCATCTTCTAATTGTAATGTCTGTGTGTGTGTGTGTGTGTGTGTGTGTGTGTGTGTGTGTGCAGCCAGTCTCCACTCTAGGGTTATGCTGTGGAGTGGGATGCATGTTGCAGGACTGAGCAGGCCAGGAGACAGGAATCATCAGGAAGAAGCCAGATGTCTGTGCTGCTGCTTAGGACAGCGGCTCACATGGTCGCTTATGGGTAGTATTGATTCCGATTGTTCATTGCCTGCAACCTTCCAGTTGGAAGTCTTTGCACTCTTATTCCTGTCAACAACACTTTGGAGGATCCATTAGACGCGGGAAGACTGGAAGCAAAGGGTTAACGGACAAAGGTTATTAAACTTCTTGCCTGTGGGGGAATCGGAGAGAGGTCTGGTGGCAAATGTGGGTCAAGTCGAGTAGACAGAAGCTACTGGCTATAGGAAGCAGACACTGGATGGCTCACGACTTCTTATAGAATAAGAGATAGTGAAGGAAGGGAGGTAGGGCCAATGCTGGGCATATCTGAGAGATGACTGCAAGCCTGGATCTGAGAGTCTATTAGTTAGCATTCCCTTTTCCCCCTATAACACAATCAGGCCAGATAAAAGCTCTTCCTCTCCAAAGTAACTCTGAGTATAAGCAGTCAACCATATCAAGTCAAGCTGATACGGACTTTCTTATTCCTTTGCCATCCTCAACATGTTGCTTCTACCTCGTGGTTTAAAATGGCTGCTGTAGGGGCGCCTGGGTGGCGCAGTCGGTTAAGCGTCCGACTTCAGCCAGGTCACGATCTCGCGGTCCGTGAGTTCGAGCCCCGCGTCGGGCTCTGGGCTGATGGCTCAGAGCCTGGAGCCTGTTTCCGATTCTGTGTCTCCCTCTCTCTCTGCCCCTCCCCCGTTCATGCTGTGTCTCTCTCTGTCCCAAAAATAAATAAACGTTGAAAAAAAAAAAAAATTAAAAAAAAAAAATAAAAAAAAAATAAAATGGCTGCTGTGGCTCTCACTGTCACATCCACATTCTAAAAACCAGGAGGTAGAGAGGAGAAAGGAAGTATATGCTTACTGTATGTTAAGGGTCTGACCCAGAAGTAACAACTTGCCACGTCCACTCACATACTATTGACCAGAATATAATTACATAGATACCCCTAGCTTCAAGGGAAATTGGGAAGTAAACTCTTTAGCTATGTGGCCATGTGCCCAGCTAAAATCTTTATTATTAAGGTAAAGGGGAGAATAGATACTGGGGAAATAACAGCCATCTTTGTCTCATAGGAGACATTTTCCTGGCTAATGGCCAAATTCAGCAAAATACAGCCTCCCAGAACTGCCAGGAGGGTGAATTCAGAAGGAGACATATCTGAATGTCTTAAATGCCATCTCAGAACAAGGAATCGATGGTTGAGGTTAAACATATTAGCACTTGGAGGTTGTCCAGAAAATCTCAGTGTCTAAAAACAACACTTCTTGTTTGATGCATGTGTCATACAATGTTTAATGTTAATTTAACTTCTTGATGTAATTTCTTGGTGAGAGTGTTTGTCCAGTATTCCCAACAGTGTGAGGAGTGTAGTGTGTGTGGGGAGGGGTGTTACCGGGAGAACATGGATTGTAAATTTCCATGAAATTAATTACCTGGGAGAGGACATTAAAACTGCACAAATGGAGATGTTTTATGTATATTTAACACTCTGTGTTTTGAAAAAGGCATCATAATTGTGTGTGTGTGTGTGTGTGTGTGTGTGTGTGTATACACTTAACATGATTCTTCTTGATGCAGTTGGAGAAAGGGTCATTCCTACTTTATGGAATTTGGTGATTAGATCAGCTTGAGCCTGATTTAATAACAAAACTTGGAGGAAGGAGATGTCTCAGGAGAGGATGAAGGTAATTTTCATGGAAAGGAATCTAAACATGTGCCACTAGAGTATGGACTGTGGTGGTTTTAAAAACAGATCTGAAAAGTTTTTGGTAGTTCTCTCATTGGAATGTGGGGTCTGATTACTCTTTCCTTGAATATGGGCTGGTCTGTGTGATGGCATTCTAACAAACAGAGTGTGAAAGCAGTGGCACTCCATGCCCTCCAATACTAGATCACAAATTGCAAAGGCTGTCTTTTGGTATTCTTACCCTTGAACCCGGCCGCCATGTTGTGAGAAAGCCCCAGTCACATGGAGAGACACGGAAAAGTGTTTTGCCCACATTTGTCCTTGGAATTTTCTCATCTCTGTTTCCAGCTTTGAAGGAAACTCACTCCTGTGTTCTTGGAAAGCAATGGAGATTCTAGGAAAGAGTTTTTCTTTTTGCCTTTCCTTTTCAAAAAAAAATTCTTTTTGAGAGACAGAGCGTGAGTAGGGAAGGGGCAGAGAGTGAGGGAGACACAGAATCCGAGTCAGGCTCCAGGCTCTGATCTGTCAGCACAGAGCCTGATACGGGGCCCAAACTCATGAACCGTGAGATCATGACCGGAGCTGAAGTTAGACACCTAACTGACTGAACCACCCAGGCGCCCCTCTTCTTGCCTTTTCAAAGACAACATACATTGGGGCTCTTCTGTGAAAGATACAGCACAGTTGATGTTTTAGCTAATGGCAAAAGTAGCCATGCCTGAGTCACTGTCCTACCCTGGTTTCAAAGACTCCTCTTCCAGACATCACAAGATAGTCACCAGAAACTCTCTCATCTTTGCTGGAGGAGGGCTCTGCCCCACCTAGAGTTGTATACAATTTGATGGGCATGATGCTATGAGTTAGGTCAGTTGCCTCATCCATTTAAACACTTCACTTATGTCATAGTATCAGATCTGTTTGTAATTTATTGTTTCTTCTGTAGGATATTGTGTGCTGAGATCTCTCTTAAAATCTGTATATTTCTCCAAGGATTTGGAAAATAGCATGTGTTTAATTAAGTGTCAATGAAATTGAGGTGAAGTCTGACAAGCACAGGGAAAGTTGGACTAACACTTCCTCATTTAAAACACTTTTAGTAATGCTCTACCAAATTTCATAAGTTATTTAAATCTGATATGTTACTTCTGACACATTGACTATGTTTGTTTGTATTTTAAAAACCTGCATAATTACTTCCCATGTTCTGATGTCTAGTCATATCGAAGATGGACTTTTGAAATTACCTTTCCTGTTGTCATTTGTTTACCCAGCATATACTTATTTTCGCCATATATATATTTTCGCATATACTTATTGTCTGTGACAATGTCTTCGTATTCATGATCTCATTCTGTCCTGTGAGGCAGAAGATTAGACAATTTTTCATTTTCCTTCTTAGCATCCCCTTCTTGTGAAAGCACCAGTATTTTCTTTTGGGTGAGATTTTTTTCCCCATGGTTTGTGGACATGCTCATGGGGAAGCTGTTCATCAAGGCTCTTCAAAACCCCCTCCCCCACCCCTTCAACACTGACAAAGGAGGTGGATTCCTGATGCAAGCTAGGTTATTTGGGCTCTCTCCCAGGAACTGAAACCTGAGCAAAACCTTACATGGAAAGCAGGCACTGGAATTTGAACATTTAGCATCTGTGTCTGGAACACGTGTTCATTAGCTTTTGCAATCACATTTAGATTCCATCTCCACAACGCTTTTAGCACCGAGAGCAATTCCATGGAAAGCAGGTGCTCAACAATATTTGTGGAATGAACGAATGAAGAATGCTCCAAGGTCCCTGGTTCGTGTATTGCCTGAAGCTTGAGTAGTCAAATCTTCATTTGATTCTCTGAGCTCCTAGAATACTTCCATTAAATTGGGAGAAATAAATGTCACCTGTTTCCAGTGGGGGTACCTAAGTGATACAAGCAGATGTCATTGACCCTGCTTATTGATAGTGCATTTCTTTTTAAGAAAAAAAGGAGGTGTAAGTGTGCCTGTATTTGCTATTTGTTACAGCCTTTGTATCCTCCTATCATGCTTTATCCTTATTTGTCCATTTCAGTTGAATTTTCCAGAATTGTATTTTGCAATCACATATGGATGTTGCAAACGTAATAATCCCCAGGGCATCAAAGTCAACATCAAAAACTTCAAATGAAAAATCTGCTGGTTCTCAGTCAGTGCTAGCCTGGAAGCACGATGGTCTCCTTAACATTTTTTTTTTTTTTGGTGGGAGATCACAAGGGTCTGCCAACATTGGCATTTGAACTTGCCACTTCTACCCTAGAGGTAGAGTTGGAAATCCGACCAAACCAAGCCAAGTCAGAGTGCTGGTATGCCATAACATGGTTTCCTTCACCATCTAATGAATAATCAAGTGCTTTTTCTAAATCTGGAATCTGTGTTGGGGCTTATTCTGCAGAAGGAAGGGGCGATACGAAGCAACAGAGTGCTTGAAATGACGGCAGATAGGGCTGTAGAGGCAGGGAGCTGGGTGTTCTTTGAGGAGCGGATCTTAAGAAGTCATCTGCAGAAGGATCCTAAAGGCACTTGGTCTTTAGAAGCTGGAATTCAAGTTGTACGAGCAATTCTGGTAATGATCCGGCCCCTGCCAAATGGACTGGCCAGACTGGACTCCTCACTATCTCCAAAAGTACACATTCATAGTTGGTTCATGCTGTGACCTCCTTCTGTAATGGCTTTCCTCATACGCTCTCCCTCTCTTGGTCTTTTAGGGTCCAGCAAAACAATTGATTTCAGGGGTCCCACATTCTCTGATTTCTGAGAAGAAAATCTGCAGTGCAGGGCAAGAGACATAGGATTTGGGTCAAGACACCCACGCTCTGATGCTTTACCAGATTCAGACACATTACTTAACCTTCCTGAGCTAGTTATTCCTTCCCTCACCTGGGGATGTCCTTGATGTTGATGATGATGATGACGATACCTTGTCGGGTGGTGGTCAGAATTAAAGAGAAGATATGTCTAGCAGCTGCCACGTTGTACAACATTGACAATTGATATCTCCTTTATGTCATTACTATGGTCCAGTGCAATCTTGTTCCTTGGGAGTCTTTTAATGGCATCGTATCAGTTGCGATCATTGATAACTAGCTTTGTGAGAGTGACCTTTCTTCTCCATTTCTAGTCTTTACCTAAAGCCACAACTGTAGCTATATCTATATCTATGTATATCTTAATTTTCCAAGTTCCTGGAAGGCAGTGATTAAGCTTTATAGCTATTGTACAAAGGTACCCAATGAGTGAATGCCAACCGAAAGAAAAAATAAAAAGGACCATTTTAAAACTATGTTGAGAACAAACTGAGGGTTGATGGGGGGTGGGAGGGAGGGGAGGGTGGGTGATGGGTATTGAGGAGGGCACCTTTTGGGATGAGCACTGGGTGTTGTATGGAAACCAATTTGACAATAAATTTCATATATATATTGAAAAATAAAAAAAATGAAAAAAAAAATAAAATTAAGGATCCATCATAAAAAAAATTAAAAAAAACAAAAAACTATGTTAGCTCTACTGTGTTTGTGTTTTTTAAGGCTTTAGAGGTAAATCGGGGCTTATTTTCATAATTGTACATTTTGCTTCTATAGGGCATGTCTGATAGGTTCTTTTCTGTGACATTTGAATAAAAAATGTATGCACGAACAGCACCTCATTTGATCTCTGATTTCCCTGGAAGGCAGATGTTATTGGCATTTCCTGATTATAGCTAGTGAATCTCGGCTCTGAGAGGTGAAGTGACTACCCAAGGCCACACAGCACAGACAGCGGATAACAAGTGCTCTGGCCTACGTTTACACCCCTGCCCCCTCCCAGGCCACGTTGACTCTACTGAGAATATCTTGTTTGATAATAGATGTGAAAATCCTTCACAGACTTCAGAGCAGAATATGAATGCAGAGGATTATTGCTATTATTTCTAGGGCAGGTGAGCTATAACCTCTTGTGGAATCATCTATCAACCAGGAAAGCCTGTTGCTGTTCACTGAATTGTACCCTTGTGACCCGAAAGATAATGTATTTCCCAGTGTACTTAACTTAACACTATGAGCTGACCTGTACCTTGAACTGAGCTGGGCGAGTAATATTTAAATGCAGAGTCTGACAGCTTATAACCCAAGGCAGCTCACCTCCCCCTGTGGCAAGCTGCCAAGCCAGGGAGGGAAGAACATTGGACTGTGGGGATAAATAAGATTAGGGTTGGATGGTGTTCTTCCAGAAACAACCCATGGCTTAGATTTATTTTTGATACCTTGATGAAAGGAATAACTTGGTTCATTTTGATTATCTAGAGTGCTCCTTGGGCTACCTGCCATAGCCACCCTTGGATTGTCCATTTCAGCCGCCCTCACACTGGGTCAGAACCATTCCATGTTGATTTAAAAACCCAGTGGGGGATTATCTGACCGGAGTTTGATATTGTGGTTCAGCAGCCTTCTGGATCCTCCCAAGTCTGCAAAAAGGAAAATGCTTGCTGGACACTTTGGCAGGCCAGAGTCAGTAGGGAGGGAAGGGTGTGGTGTTTCTGCCTTAACCTCTTAATACTGGGCTAAAAATACAACTGAACCATAGAGCTGAGTGTGTGTTTGAAATAGAAGGGAGCTTAGCCATCAGCGCGAAGACCCTGATTTTATAGACAAGGGAAGAGAGACTCAAAAAGGCAAGCAATTTGCCAAGAAGTTTGATGCCCAAATTCCTCAAATTTAGGTTTATGTCTCATCTAAATTAGTAAAATGAGATATTCCTTATCCCCAGTCATCCATTGTTTTTGCCCTCTTGTGTTACTAGCTACCGAGAGTGACATCTGTCCAAGTCAAGAATGATCCACATGAACAGTGTTTGGAGAGTCATCTCCCTTTTGTGTTGTCATAACAATCAGTCAATCAGTAAACAAGCAGGAGCAGCTCTACTCTGAACCTGACATGGAGTTCGGAGCTGTGAAAGGGACCCACAATGTTCTCAGTGAGGTGACTCCTTGTAACGATGCTAACACAGTGAGTACCCGCCTGCAGAACTGTGGAATAAGGGCCTTATATATAGCCATATATGGTGGAGCATATCATACAATTTGGGGATCAAGTTTGGGTCTTGGATCTGTATGCCATTCAAGGTTGACACAAAACAAAAGAAAAAAAATGTTCCCTGGACCTTCGGATTGAGTTGGAGGACACCACTGAATCACAGGCCCTCCTCCGTGGCTTCTGAACCAACTGAAAAACAACCCAGGAGCCAGGTAATGATCACAAAGACAGCTTTATTGCAGTCAGTCCTTGAGTTGGACACTGGAACTTGACTCAAGTGTCTCAGATGAACTAAGCTCTCCTGGAAGGCCTGGAAAATTCACGTCTCGTGGGGCAAGATGTAGGAAATAGAGCAAGAGCGACCCAGATGAAGATGGAAATAGACAAGAGAGTTAAGGATCGGAAGAGAGGGAGGGAGAAGGGGTGTACTGTGTAGCCGGCTAGTGAGAGAAACTCACCTCCTGATGAGAAGTGGAATGGAGGGGATGAATCTTCTTATTTTAAAGTTTATTTATTGATTTTGAGAGAGAGAGAGAGAGAGCATGCTAGTGGGGAGAGGGGCAGAGAGAGAGAGAGAGAGAGGGAGAGAGAGACTCCCAAGCAGGCTTCATGCTGTCAGCACAGAGCCTGACTCAAGGGCTTGAACTCATGAAATGTGAGATCAAGATCTGAGCAGAAATCAAGAGTTGGATGCTTAACCAACTGAGCCACCCGGGAGCTCCTGAGCTTCCTTATTTTAAAGGATAAGGCAGGATCATGCAGAGGAAGAGAAGATTCCCTTCTACGTTCCAGACAAGATGAGACGAGGAAAGCACAGATGTGTGAAGCCTCTGGGAGGCGGTGGGATCCACGATGCAGAAAAGGGGAGAGGAATCGGCCTTGGGGTTTTTCTTCGTGTGTGTGTTTGTGTGTGTGTGTTTTAAATTTTATTTTACACTTGATCTTATCCAAAAGGCCGAGAAGTGACTAAATTTTATTTTACATTGTGGCAAAATATACATAGCATGCAATTTACCTTGTTAACCACTTTTTCAGTGTCCCGTTCACTAATGTAAAGTGGATTCCTATTGTTGTGCAACCAGCGTCCAGAACTTTTTCACTTTGCAAAACTCAAGTTACAAAAGCACTAACTCCCCCTTGTCCCCTTTCCCCAGCTCCTGACAACCACAATTCTGTTCTCTGTCTTTATGAATTTGACTCTTCTAGGGACTTCATATAAGTGGAATCCTACAATTTTTTTTGTGTGTGTGTGTGACTAGCTTACTTAACTTCACATAATGTCCTACAAAATTGTCCATGTTGTAGCCTGTGTCAGAATTCTCTCTCTTTTTTTTTTGAAGGCTGAATTCTATTTTATTTTATGTATATGCCACATTTTGCTTATTCATTCATCCATAGATGTCCACTTATGTTACTTTTATCTTTTGATTATTGTGAATAATGCCACTGTGAACATAGGTGTACAAATCATTCTTTGACACATTGCTTCCAGTTCTTTTGGACATCTACCCAGAAGTGAAAATGCTGGGTCAGGGTCTCTCAACTTCGAGAAAGGCCAGCTCGATGCTTTGAAGAAGATAAAACAGAGCGGGGGAGACCAGAAATCTACAGGTGTGTAGAGGAAAGATGCTTTCTGGGTCTGGCAGGATTGAAAGGCTGCCTTCCCAAGGGGTTAAAGACAGTGGCCAGGTTTTAAGGGCCACAGGGAAGAGCTATAGGGGAGTCAGTGTGGTTCTTGTTATCCTATAGCCTCTAGAGACTACAGACGGAGCCTGGGGCTTTGGGTGGGTGGGGGAGTAGGAGGGAGGATTCCTGTCTGTCCTCAGATGGAAAGGGACACAAATAGGAGGAGGAATCAATCTGTAGCCAGGAGTATGTTTTGGTGTTAATTCTTTGTCTAAATGGAGTATACATTTGCTTATTGGCGAGAGGTAAGGATAAAGATTTACAAGACCTTTTGTTTAACATAAGGAGAGGAGGGGTCAAGTCATATATTGTTCACTCTGAAAACCAGGGTCTATCACACACGTATCAGAAGTAAGGAATTCCTGGGGTGCCTGGGTGACTCAGGTTAAGCATCAAACTTTAATCTCGACTCAGGTCTTGATCTCAGGGTCCTAAATTCAAGCTCCAGATTAGGCTCTACACTGGGTGTGAAGCCTATTTTTTTTTTTAATTAGGAATTCCTGTCCTAAACCCCACCTGTAACAGGGTGAAAGTGACCTAAAAAGCAGCTGTGGTCCAAGCAGGAACGTCACTTATTTCCACAGGGCTGGTCACACACCCCTATTCTAATTCTATGTTGTAAAAAGGCCAATTACAATACCTCCTATTTATTTAGCTCGGTAGTTCTCAACCGGGGGCATTTCTGGTTGTCACAACTGGAAGGAGAGATGCTACTGTCATCGACGGGGTAGAGACCGGGGGTGCTGCTAATGCACAGGTCAGCCTCCCATCAAGAAAGTTTCCAGCCCCCCAAATGTCAATAGTGCCGAGGTTGAGAAATGGGATTTGTTGTATCTCCTTCTCCATAGACAGTCTAATTTCCTCCTCACAAATACGTGCTAAGAAACCTAGTCTTGTCTTATATGATGGATTAGAATGTGGGTTGAGGCAACTCTGAATAGCTTAGCTGACTTCCCAGAGGTTTCATACAAAGATCAAGTGTCTTGACTTCTAGGACCATTTCCCTTTGTTCACACCTTGAAGGGTCAGATAAGAAGCAGTCACTGAGGGTTGAAGAGACCTATACCAACGACAAAGTTGAAAGATGGGAATAAGCATTTGTCCAGTGCCCGCTATGCCTTGTGGGCCCTGGGCTGGAGGCTTAGCTGCATTTGTAATCATCCATTACCAGCGTGTACTGCAGCTCGGTATGTTGCACTTCAGAAAATTAAATAGCTTGGACAAGGTCTCACTGAAACTTAGGTCTATGCTAAATCTGGTTCTTGCCTCTAAACCTCACTGCTTTCCTATTGGAATACGTGTGATTACAAAATAATTAGTTCATAAGTTTCAATAATAAGGCAACAATATCTAGACACTCCAGATTCTATTCCTCCACTCAAAAGAATTTTGGGGCAGACTCACTATCTTCCAGTGTACTAGGACTGGAGAGATTCTGGCTCTCTGAAATACTGTCAGATTTCTGAGTGGGGCAGTGTGTGCCTGAGTGCTGAAATGCTGTTTTCTGTGCTCCAAATATCCCATTGATGTGTATGTGCTCATGCACGCGTGCATGTGTGCGTGTGTGTAGGTGAAGACAGATCCCTCGTGTTTGATGACTCAGGGCCATTTATTGCATTTGACTATGTATCTGCAACCTCTTTATTCCAGGCATTTCGTCCTGAGTCCTTGAGGAGGGGCAAGGGACAGGTGTGAGCCAAATGCCTTATGAGATGGCAGAGGCTCGCTGGACAAAACCTGTGAGCTAGCTCTGTTCTCTAAGGCTCAGTGCTTTCCTTTAGGGGGGACAGGAGTTCGTCATGTGACTTCTGCAGCCAGGTATGCCCGGGTTCAAATCCCACTTCTACCGTAGACCTTCCTACCCGTATGGATTTGAACAAGTGACTTAACCTCTCTGTGTGTTGGCTTCCTCACCTCTAACACGAAGATGCTCGGAGGGAGAACATACCAGAGAGTAGATGGGGGACCTACATGAAATGATGTTCTCTCCACTCCAGGGTAAGGTGTCTTGACCTTGTGGGACCTGAGGTGGGCATGGAGGGGAAGTTTCAGTGGACAGTACCAGAACCGAGAGCGATGGTAGTGCTTCTGGAAGCCACTGCATTCTCCAGGCCAGCAGGGGAAGGGATCGATGGAGCCAACTTTCACATGTGGGGGGCAAGAATAATTGCCCGCGGAAGTCTTGAGGACAGCAGACATATTGCTTTGGGAGAGGCTCAGACATCCTCTTGGGACTGCCTGGAGAGCAGGGAAGACGCTTTTAGTTATGTCCTGTCTTTCAACACGTCAGTGAACCAGAAAAGCAGTGATGTCTGTCTTTACCCCCAGGGAGACAAAACTACAGGACACAAACATAAACTATGGCCGAGTAAAAACTAACCATAGCAATTTAGGACATTTCCAATGTTGGAAATTGACCCAAAATTATTTCAGAACCCCTGCAGTAACAGTGGTAGGAGAGGTGCCCAAAGACGGATGGGCAACAGCTTCAAACCTCAGCTTCATCACTTACAAGTGGCATATTTGGAGTCACATGATTTCTCTGAGCCTCAGTTTCTTCATCGGTAAAGTAGAGAAAATACTATTTCACATGATAGCCGTGGATCTCAAATAAATCAAGTCTACAAAAGCACTTTGCAAACTGTCAAGTCCTGCACAGGTTTGAGAGACTGTTATATTATTTCCAACTAGTTGGTGCTACTGTGGATTTTAGGGGGTGAGAAGAAATTCTTCTAGTTCATGTTCTACGTGGTAGCATCTTTGAACTTCATGTTCTCACTCATCAAACACCTTAAAATATGGAAGCGCCTAAAGTGGCAGAAACAGAAAAATCTATCATCTAATTCAAAGCACCCTCCTTTTATTGGAAAGGGGGTGGAGAACATTTCTTTTGTTAAGCTTGCTTAATTCAAGAGGGAGAGAGAGAGTTGCAAATGAGAAATGCAAATCTAAAGATATCCAGCAATGTGCTTGGCTTTAATAATTGCTCAGATAAGAAAATCTCTATTCCTCTCCTCTCCATCTATTCACACACACACACACACACACACACACACACACACAATATTATTAGGGTCCAGGTTTCAGTTAAATGTCACTGTGTCAGGGGCACCTGAGTGGCTCAGTCGGTTAGGTGTCCGACTTTGGCCGAGGTCATGATCTCATGGTTCATGGGTTTGATCCCCACATCAGGCTCCCTGCTGATAGCTCAGAGACTGCTTGGGATCCTGTCTCTCCCTATCTCTCTGCCCTTCGCCTGCTCTTTCTCTCTCTCTCTCTCTCTCTCTCTCTCTCTCTCTTTCAAAATAAATAAAAACTTTAAAAAATATCTCTGTTTTAAAAAACTTTAAAAATCCATCTCAAACTTATTCTATCCTACCCCATCTTACCCAACCCTATCTTTTTTTTTTTTTTTTTGAGAGAGAGTGATAGCATGAGTGGGGGAGAGGGGCAGAGGGAGAAAGAGAGAAACTTAAGCAGGTTCCATGCTCAATGTGAGCCCAAATCAAGAGTTAGACACTCAACTGACTGAGCCACCCAGGTGCCACTACCCACCCTACCCACCTTACCCTATGCTACCCTATCCTAGCTTGTCTTGTTCTACCCTGCCCTACCCTACCCTACCCTACCCTACACTATCTTACTCTAGCCTACTCTACCCTATATTTTTTCTCAGGTGATAAACTCCGTAAGAGAAAGCTTTTCTCTCCTTGGTATCTCCGATGCCTATTGCAGTGGCTCATAATGGGAACTCAATAAACATTTCTTGAGTGGATGAATTCTCAATTCTAGAAGGGTTGGCAGTCGGAGGCAATGCTAATAGGGCTACTGCGTGCAAGAAGTGGCAGCTGGGGCAGAGATGGAGTGCTAGCAGCAGGAAGTGGCAAAGTACCCTGCATAGGAGGGGTGGACCGTCTGGTTTGCTGGGACCAGGCGTCTGTGGTGGTTGCCGTGGGCAGCGGGGGCGGGGGGCAGGCTTGACAACAGGCCTCTATGCAGGAGGCAGTAGACACTCCTACCTGGGGCTCCCAGTGGCACCACCTTGGGCCTCAGAATCAGTCTACATAGAAGCCAAGAGCACTGAGAGTCATAGCAAGCACAAGTGTTGAGGCCTGAGTAGGGTGGAGGGTTGCAGAGAGAGGGGGGAGGGAGGCAGGGAGGCTGGAGGCTGTTCAAAGACCAATCTGGGAGGAAAGGACAAACGACCCTTTCAGTGTTTTTTCCTAGACGGGTGGCCTTGGAAACAACTCTGATGCAGAGAATAGAACCAACCTGAAACACAAATGAAAGCCTAGCTCCCGACGTCTCTTAAGGCATTTTGAATGTGTTTATGTGTTTATGGATTAGTGACAGAGCTAAAACACCTCACCCACATTATCTTGGTTCATGCTGCTGATAGCTGCCTCCTCTCGTGTTCCCATTTTACAAATGGCAAAACTGAGGTTCAGAGAGCTGAAGGGACTCACCCAGTCTCGTACGTGGTGGAGCTGGGATTGGAGACCAGTGCGCCTGACTCCAGATTTGGTGCTTCTAAACTACTTTTGACAATTGCATACCAATTGTCTAGCTTTGGTGGATGACGGCTGTCTGGAACCATATGAAACTATTGGATCTCTTCGTGGTCCTGTCTTGAGCCCATTTTTATTATTTTCACTCTACACAGCTGCCAAGGGATGACCTCAATCATTTCCACGGAATCAACCCCCCATGTGTGAGTCCGAGCTTCCGACCTCTGTATCCGGCTACTTGCTGATGTCTTCACCTGACGGTCCTGTAGAAGCTGTCACTCAACATGTCTATGGCTTCATTCCCCGTTACCTCCCCAAGCCTTCTTCCTCTCAAATATTTCCTGTCCTGGTTAAATGACATGCTCATCCCGCCAGCTGCCCAGTGGGAAATCTGAAAATTAATTTCTCACATGTCCATTCTTCCTCACGTCTTGAAATGTCTTTTGCCTCAGTCTCCTTCAATCTATTGAGTCCGTTGCAATATATTGAGTCCATTCCACATCTATTCCAAACTACCTTAGTTTGTTATTAACTATTGCAGCTGTGTTTAGCTGGTCTTTTTATTTCTGGTATTGCCCCTCATGGATCTACCTTACTTACATTTACGAGGGTAATTTATATGCTTCTGTCATCAATTCTTACCCAGAATTCCTAGAGCCTATCAGCCCTTGGCAGATATTTTTCTGTTTCAGAGTTTTAAAAAATCTACCTGTGTATCTTGTCTTTTCCCTCCTCCTCATCTTTCCTTATTTTTTCCATGAATTTGCTTTAGCTTCTTTATGCCAGGTTCTGAAACTAACACTATAAGGTTTATAATCTAAACAACATTTGCACATATGCTATCTCATTTATTTCTCACAACACTGTTGACAGGCGGGTAGAATTTTATCCATCTTACAAATGGAGATATGGACTGAATAGGTCAGTGTATTGCCAAAATCAACAGAACCAGGGAGTGCTGTGACTCATACTGGGTCCTTGGCTTTTTTTTTTTCTTTCAGTTTATTTATTTATTTATTTATTTTTGAGAAAGAGAGAGAGAGTGAGAGCACTCATGCACAAGGGGGGAAGGGGTAGAGAGAAAGGGAGACAGAAGCAACTTCTGCACCGACAGCAGTGAGCCCGATGTGGGGCTCAAACTCACAAATCACGAGCTGAGCCGAAGTCTGACACTCAACCGACTGAGCCACGCAGGTGCCTCGGGTCCTTTGCTTTCAAGTCCTGTTATTGTCTGCTCTGTAGCACTGGTCTTTGAAGGCAGGTGTCTTTGCTACTTTGCACCTGTTTGCACCATTTCCAAGTCCTCATAATACATGTCAGTGCATAGAGATCTTTACTTCGGTGAGGTCAGGACAACGGCATTCCATCAAAAGCTGGTGG
This sequence comes from Leopardus geoffroyi, assembly GCF_018350155.1. Taxonomy (NCBI): domain Eukaryota; kingdom Metazoa; phylum Chordata; class Mammalia; order Carnivora; family Felidae; genus Leopardus; species Leopardus geoffroyi. Next base: position 195,585,622 of record NC_059327.1, on the reverse strand, counting down.
GGGCAGAGGCACACGGTGTATAGAGAGGAATCTAGAGAGGAAACATTCAGCATGTTCTGGAAATGAGTCAGCCTATGGTTCCCAATGAAAAATGAGCTTCTATTGTCCTGGCTACTCGGCTAAGTAGCTAAGTGGGAGACCAGAGCTTCTCCCGTAGCAGTTTGTGACTTAGTCTCACTAGACTCATCACCACAGAACCAAACACTGCTCCTCATTTTTCTTTGTGCCTCTACTCCCCAACACAGACACGGTCGCCCAATAAATAGTTATCTATTATGTGGATCAATGCTTAGGAATTTAGAGATGCAAGGGTACCGAGTGAGCATCTTTCCGGACTCACGTCGCCCAAATGCCAGCCATCTGTGCAAAAGATGCGCACGATAGATCTGTGGAAGAGGTTGCACGTGTTTTGTGACATTTGAATCTTGCCTGTAATCTCATTCATCATTTATTTACTCTTTATTACTCACTATTATTACCATCCCTGATTTCACAGGTAAAGAAATTGAAGCTTAATGTGATCAGCATATGTGCCCCAGCTTAGGAATTAGTGTCGGAGCTGAAATTGGACATAAACCCTCAGGTCCCGGTTCTGGGGTGTGTGGTCAGCCCTCCCCTTCTCCATATCTAAGGCTCTTTCTGCTTCTGGAACCATCGAGCCCGAGCTGTAAGGAGACTGCGGATGGGGAGGGAACCAGGTGCCTGCAGCCAGTCGTGAGTTGAATGCAAGAAGCCTGGTGGGGGAAACTTCAGCAGAGCTGCTGGGAGAGAAACAGAGGGGAAATCAGAGAAATCTGGGAGTTGAGCTTGGGGGATGGTGGGGGGGGGGAGGGGTAGATGGTGGTGCCCAGGACAGGAGGAGAAGCCAGACAGATTTCTCTCTGAACCGAGCTGAGAACACTCACCCCACATTTTAAGTCGACATTTTGGAAGGAAAAGATATAATACCCTCTTAAAATTGTTCTCTCTTCCTTTCCAAAATGAAGGTCAGCAGGGGAGAGAAGTAGCATCTGAGATGCTAATGAAAGAAAACCCAGATGACTGCAGAAGCAATTTAAAGATTTGCCCGGATTTGTTTTGGCCCCCGTGGCTGCACCTTCTATTTGCAATTCCTCCTCAGTGGTCTGGATGGGGAGATAAATACAGTTTTCAAAAGTCCAACATGCAGGCACTTTCGAAACTAGGGAAAGCGGAACGAGGGAGGCTTAAAATATTAATCATGTATCCAGGCTTGCCAGAGAAAAGAGGATGGCATTCTGCAGGTGTAATGCAGAGAGAAAATCCCCTCCAGGAACGACTGATATGGAGGTGGATTTCACCCATGTGCGAACCGGACACGCACACAGAGTTGATTTATACTTAATGCGGACCTAGATTCAAAGGACTCTCCTTAAAGGGAAAGCTGCGGGCCAGAACCGTTCCTTTAGGACACTCTGAGACCACATTAGACTATCATTAAACAGCCAACGAGGTTCGGCTACAGCAATAGGCTGAGTCCAGAAACACAGATGAAAGGCTTTAGGAATGTTGGATTAGAAAACAAAGCAAGAGCATCCAGAAGTGGGAGTTTGATGGCAGGATTCCCGCGTCCCTACGCAGAGCCCAGGAGGGAACATCGTCAACGCACATGGGTTGTGATTTCACTCCTATCTCTTCAGAGCTCTATAGTGGCTAGAAGTGGGACTTGGTGGGAGTTCTTTTTATTATGCAGGAGCCCCTGGATAGGGGTCATCCGCTGTTCCCTCTTCATCCCCAGGCTCCCTCTCAAGCCAGATATATTTCTTGTGCTCATGTTGGGTTTTTGATCCCAGGCCCCAGAGACTCCGTTTCTTTCTGACCTTCAAAATGGTCACCACCATGCATCATTTTGCTTTTCAAATCAGCGAACGTCTATTCAGCTCCCTGGTTTCGTGTGTGTGTGTGTGTGTGTGTGTGTGTGTGTGTGTTGCTAAGGATGAGTCCACAGGACGTTTTTTTTGTTGTTTTTTTTTTTTTTGAATGAAAGATTTTAACTTCACTCCCTACAAGGAAAGTTATGGAAATAATGAGGGTCCCAAAAGTAAGGAAGTAATTAAGGTTCTAGAATTTTAGACTTAAGAGTTTAGTTTTTGGTATTTAGACTCTGCCTTCAATCTGGTATGTTCCTGGAATTCCCAAGGACTTGGCACTATTTTTATTCCCCAAGTTGTACATAATCTTCCCCTACCTCTTCACTCCTGAAACTTGCCCCTTATTCTTTAAGCAAAATAAGCAGCTTACAGTCCTATTCCAAATCTCTATGCCTGTATTTTCTTTGAATGTCTTTGTTTGAAACGAAGCTTCTTTTCTTGAAGAAGCTTCCCATTCTTTCCTCCCATTTTCCCATTCCCATGGAGGAATCCGTAAACACCTGTTCTGAGTAAGCCCAAGGCATGTGCTTGCCTCTACTTGAGAACAATTACCTTATTCAGGACTGGGACTTGAATTAAGAAGACCTAAAGTGATGTCTGGTACACTGTTAAGTGCCTACTTTTAAAGAGTAAATGGATTGTTCTTTGTGTAACATTCAAGTTTTCTCATGATTGCAAAATGACTTAGTTTTATAAGAACAGCCCTAGACTTGGGCACTCAGGTTTGTGTCAGATCTGTCCTCTATTATCTGAGTGGCAGTGATGATTTTCTTTCTTTCTTTCTTTCTTTCTTTCTTTCTTTCTTTCTTTCCTTCTTTCTTTCTACTTTCTTTCTTTCTTTCTTTCTTTCTTTCTTTCTTTCTTTCTTTGTGAGAGAGAGAGACAGAGAGAGAGAGACAGAGAGGGAGAGAGAGAACGAGTGGGGGAGGGGTAGAGAGAGGGGGACAAAGGATCCGAAGCAGGCTCTGCACTGACAGCAGCGAGATGGATACAGGGTTTGAACTCACGAACTGGGAGATCATGACCTGAGTCAATGTTGGACTTTCAACTGACTGAGCCACCCAGGTGTCCGTTTCTTAAATTTTCTGAGCCTTAGTTTTCTCACTTGTGAAGTAGAGAACATAACATCTACTTCATGATTTATTGTATTTGTTTGCAGACAAGATCCTTTTTGCCCAATAAAAGCATATCCAGAGTAAATAGGGAGTAAATTTGAGGCGTGACTCCTATAAACTATATCCACTTGTGTAAGTTCTAAGATCAGCCCCAATCTGCAGCTGAAGTTTCAAAGAAGAAACTACAGAGTGGGGCACCTGGGTGGCTCAGTCAGTTAAGCATCTGACTCTTGGTTTTGGCTCAGGTCATGATCCCAGGGTCGTGAGTTAGAGGCCCACCCTGAGCTCCACGCTGAGCGTGAAACCTGATTAAGATATTTTCTCTCTCTCTCTCTTTCTCTCTCTCTCTCTTTCCTTCTGCCCCTCTTCCCAGCACATGCTCTCTTTCTCTCTCTCTAAAATAAAAAAAATAAAGAAAGAAACTACAGAGTGGTGCATGTTATTCCCAGAGGCTGGACAGCACTTGGCAAAATGATCTCCCAGTTTGGTGTTCATCACCATAGCACCGGTCTTGCACTGTGCAAAATCAGAATCCTGATTTGTCTGCATGCTGAGTGAGGGCAGAGAAGCGGACATTTGTACCCTTCATTTGTAACAGGAGTAAAGGTCTTTAGAATCTCAGGATGGTTGCATCAACATCCACTTTTGGTCTTCAAATCATTAGAACTGACTCAAGCTTTACCCACTAGAGTGAGTGTTGCACTTGCCCAGCAACTTGTTTGGATTCTGGGAGTCCTTTAGAAGATGTTGTTCCCCACACAACATGCGTGCCCATGGGTATCCTGGGCTTTGGGTCCCAAGACTCTGGTTCTTCAGGCCATTCTTCTCCAAACCCCACTTCCTCCTGGGCACCATGTTGGAACATGGACTACCTTTTTTCTTCTCCAAGTTCAAAGGGAACCATCAGGTTTCTACCACATTTTCCTCCCACCCCTGGCTCCTCTGCAAAAGTTCTTAAACAGTTACACACACACACACACACACACACACACACACACACACACACTCGATGTTTCTCCAGATGGTCCATACAGGACCAGATAGTAATTAGGAAGGGCCCAGAAGCTGGTAACCAAGACCCCTTCATCCTTTCCTCTCCTTCCATTCTTCCCTGACGTAAACACCTGCAGACCTGTCCCTCCCAGCCTCATCATAGCGCTCAGGTCAGCATCTTGCTACAGTACGAAAGACACACATAGCAAATACAAAGCACAGTTAAGTCCTCAGTGGGCCATTTGTGCTCTATATTGATTGACAGTGAGAAATACAATGGACACAGGAAGACAGAAAGTTCTGGTTCACATTTCTAGTTCTTTTCCTAGTGGACCTACATGAAAAGACAAGTCATAATCAGAACGTTGCTCAATGTGAATGCAATCAGAGCAAAGGACATGAATTGGATTTGAGAGTGTAGTGATATCATAAGATAGTCTGACATCTCCATCTTTCATTTGGAATGCTTTTGCCAATTTGGAATGACAAAGAGTGATCGTTTTCCCTTTCTTAAAGATGCATGATTTCATAAACCACAGCTGGTAAGCCTAAGGTCTCAGAAAACGAGGGGTTGGGGAAATAATTTAAAAATTTCACCAAATACATTTAAATGGCAGAGTGAGTAAGTATTCTAGAAGACATTCACTTGCTTTAGCAAGCCAGATTCATGACAATGAAACCTTGCGCCAATAAATGAACTTCTTCAGGAGGGCTTTCCTCCTTGTTCAGAAAATATTGTTGCAGCATTGCGATCCACAGGACTGAATATTTCACCAGCTTTATGTTGTGTGGAGTGTAGCTCTCTCAACTTTTTAAATCGGCTTTTCCTACCATGATATTTATGGACTTTTCCACTTGAACTGCGTTTTTTGCAAGGCTTTCATAGGTCTTAGGACAAAGTCTGGCCATTTCACAAGTTACATATTGTGGGACCCTGGCTCTCTGCTGGAGGGATTTTAGACAAAGTAATCCGGAAAGACTTCCGTGTGGAGTCACGTTGGAACAATGAAGTGAGGGAGAGTGCCACGGAAAATTCGGGGCAAAGAAATCTCAGGCCAGGAGAACAGACATTGTATAAGCAACAAGAAGACCAGGGGAGGATGGACTGAATGAGGGAGAGAGGTGCAGGGGTAAATCATGTAGGGTCCTACCAGCCATGCGACGGATTTGGGGGTTTATCCTGTAGTCGATCCGTGTCCCTGACAGACTCCAATGCACTGGACACGTGGCATGACCTTGGACAGGACTTGGTTCTCTTTTTCTATGTTTCTATGTTTCTATGCTGGTCAGTTTCCAATTTCCAAAAAACGTTTTTCTTTTTCTTTAAGTAGGCTTCATGCCCAGTAGGGGGCCCAACATGGGGTTTGAACTCCTAAACGACCCTGAGATCAAGACCTGCACTGAGATCAAGAGTCAGATGCTTATGTGACTGACCCACCCAGGTGCCCCCCCACCCCCTTTCCCAAAAAGCTTTTCTGTAGATACCTTAATATCTGCACTGAGGCTAGCTCCAGACCTGCTGGCCTGGGGCCTACCGTCTTTGGGAGGTGACTTTGCATACCTCATGTTAACTGGATTAACTTCCTGGTTTAACTTTCGGGAGGACAATCTTTCTGCCACATTTTCTAGTTCTTGGGGAGCATATCACTGTTACCTCCCTACCCATGTGCCAAGAACATAATTATGCATACAGGTGCTTTACGGATCCAGGCCAACGACAACAGCAACAATAGCAACACACGATTTAAAATGAATGCTGTTTGGAGTCCAGGTGTGTTAGGAGTTCTAAAAGCGGAAGTCAGACTGAAAACACTCAGCATTCTCAGAGAGAGAGAGTTAGAAATAAACACTTACGTCATCCCTTTCCTCCCCTGCATTGATGCGGTCCAGACGGATGATGGCCCAGCATTTTGGATTTGTCTGGTTTCCTCATTAATTCTCCTCTCATTTCTGCTTTTATTATCTACAATGACAACTGCGCACTATCCCTAGGCAGCATCTAAAGTCATCTAACTGTCATTAGAGCAATAAAGACTTGCGTCTTTCTGCACAGTAAACAAACAAAACTGCTCTTTGGTGTCTAAACCAAAATTTGATGTCTTGATTAAAACATCATTGCCTTATGATTACAACTGCCTTTTGCAAACCTACTGTGTGCTAAGGTTAGTTGCTTTACATACTGTTTCATTTAATCTTTGCAAATGACACTTCCAAGCTAAGAATCACTGGCCTGCTATACAAAACTAAAGACTCAGAGTGGTGATTTGCCCTAGGGTATTTGCCCCTAATTAAAGTCGATGAGTAGCCAACTCATAGACCCATGGACTTGGACACCAGATCTTCAAACCCATGCGTGGTACGTGCCTCTCTGCTACTCTAGGCTCCTCTTGGCATTTTCCTTCTCAGTGGCTTTCCCTCCTCACTGCTCACCTTTGCTTTCTCCTCTCAGAGCTTGTCTTCAGAATCTTGAGAGGATGCAACCTCTCCCTCCTTTTTGTCATTCTGATCTTTAGGGTCATAGGCTGTCATTGCTGGAGGGAACTTTGGAGAATATTTCCTCTGCAGGTTTCTAACCTTGAGTCGCCAGGTGGCCGACTTCAGGTAGTTTCAATATTCAAAAATCTCTGGTTAAATCACAGTACAGTTGTTTGGTTTGTGCTACTGAAATATAAAGTTGGACGATTATTACTTGATAGGTACAATTTGTCTAATAGAAAGCTTCACAAGATGACGATTAGTGGTAAAAAAAAATCTCAGAAATATCAACAATTGGGTGTTGTGCTCTCTTTTACAGATGACCCAATGGGTGTGGATTGGGAGGAAAAGGGAGCACCAATTAAGCCTTGCTGGTTTAGAAGATATTTTAAAGCCTATGGTTTCCAACTACGATACATTTCTAGCAAGTGGTAGGCCAACAATTGATGGGGAATTTACTGCTGCCTCAGATCTTCTTCCAGTTTAATAACACTGACCCTAAGAGTTTGTGATTTTCTGTAGTTTCTGCCCTTTGGTTCACGTCCTCTGGAGCTCCATACCATGGTTTGCATCCTTCTTCTAAGCGGTGTCCTTCATGCACGGGGATAGAACACTTGTGGACTCACTGCTGGATATGTTACTACCAGCAAAGCGATTATGGCCCCTTCCAGCTCCCCGTGCGGCCATGATCAGTAAGTCAATTGTTTCCCTCAACAAGGCCCATAAGGCCCTGGCTCTTCGTCTTCTGCTTTGGCCACATGCCCTAAAATTGCAGATATACATAACCATCTGAACTTCTGCTTATGCTCGGTACCCCTTCTTTCTATAATATTCTCTTATGTTCCGCCCCCCCCCCCCCCGCCCCGTCCCCACCAGATTTTCCCCCTCTGGAAATCTTTCCATATCCTCTTTCCAGAGGAAAACTTGAAAAGGCCCTCTAATATCTGCTTGCATTCAATCTGCAGTGTTTCCTGGTCTGTAACATTCATTTGTTAACATTCAAAGTGACCATTTATTTTTCTCTCTCTTCGCCAGGACTCTGAGATCCAGGCGTGATATCCTATCCTCTTAGCCTTAACTCCTAGCACTTGATTGAGACGTTGAGTGGATGCTTAGTGAAATGAGGGAGTGAATGGACAAACGAATGAAGGAATCATGGTATGGGCCCTTCCGGTGCCTTGTTCAAGTACACTCACCCTCCTTCAACTTACTTTCTCTTTTCCTCATGGCAATAGGTAAGTGTGGAGTTGAGAAGGAAGGCAGATGGGCTGAGGGAGGAAGTGACAAGGAAGAGTAACCAGGAAAGAAATAAACACATCGGAATCAAAACCTCTTTTATTAGGTGAAGAGATTGAGACTCAGAGTATCTAAATCACATAGTAGAGACTGGAATCTTGTTTCATGGCTTCTGGCTCTGTGCCTTTTCTCTATATCATGAATATTGCAGCAAGTACATCTTTAAAACGCAGATGAAAACACACTGGCTCATTTCCAAAGACCCTCATCGTCAGGGTCAAGGGGTCATCGGTTGAAATTTTCAAACTTACTTCTGGTTTAAACCCAGCCTCTCGCTTGGAGCCATGACTCAGGCTAATTTTGTGGGCGGCATGTTTTCCTTTGAGATTTCTCATCCGATCTGTTCCCTGTTCTCCTAGATTACATAAGGGTATAAGATGAATTCCGTGACTGGATCCCAACTCCCTGGGGACCAAAATAAGCACTGTTCTGTTTTCCATGGGAGATGAAGATATATATTAGGATTTTAACATTTTTTGAACATCTACTTTAAAAACAGGAGACATCCGCAGCAGGTGGGGCTTGCAAATGATATTTCTAATCAGATATTCATCCAGAAAGTAATTAACTTTAGGAAAGTGCCTTCCCTTTAAGGCCCCAGAGACTTCTAAAAAGACTTCCTCACTCTTGACTCTCTGAACACACTTTGTCTTTACCTCCTCTTGTGTTCCAGACCCCAAAGCAAAGATGAGCGGCAAGTCCTGCTGATAAGGAAAGACCCCATCACATTACGGTGTCTCAGCGTTGTGGGGCAAGAAGTCATTCTTCCACTTTTCTCTCCCTCCCCCAACCCAGTAGCTTCAAGATTGTGCTTTCTCATGTCTTGTAAATTTCTGAGAGTTCTGGCAGGTTCTCCAGTTTCATCTGGCCCACTGTCTTGGCTTTCCTGTCACTCCTTTCAGGAAATCTAAGGGAGGAAAAGCTAAGAATCTGTATTTTGAATTCAGGTAGACATGAGTTCAAACCCTGGGTCTGCCTCTTCTTAGCTGTGGACTAGTGAGTGGAGCTGTGACCTCCTTCTGAATCTCAGTGTCTCACCTATGCCTGGAATGGAATAGGATTGTTGAGATGATTCTCTGAAAGAGTCCCAAGAAAGCACTCAGCTTGGGGCCTGCTTCCTAGAAGTTTCTAAGCTGAGGATTTATATTCTGCCCCATCTACATTCTATTTCTTTTTGGGAAAAGAAAGTTTCGATATATTTTGGCTAGTGTCTTAGCTTCCCAGGGATGCCATACAAAAGTACCACAAGATGGGTCTTGAAACAACAGAAATTGATTGTCTCAGAGTTTTAGAGGCCAGAGGTCCTAAATCAAGGTGTCCGCACAGCTGTGTTCCCTGTGAAACCTGTAAGGGAACCCTTCCTTGCCTCTTCCTAGCTTCTGGTAGTTTGCCAGCAATCATTGGCATTCCTTGGCCGGCAGCTGGGTCAACTCTAGTGTCTGCTTTTGTTGTCACAGGACATTCTCCCTGTGTCTCTCTGTCTTCCCATGGCAGTCTTCTCGCAAGAGCCCTAGTCATATTGGAACAGGGGTTCACCTTATGCCTCCCTGTATAACCTCATCTAAACTAATTACATCTGCAATGATCCCATTTCCAAATAAGGCCACATTCCAAAGTACTAAGGGGTTAGGGCTTCAACATATATCTTTATGGGTGGGGGGTGGGGCAGGTAGGGAACACAATGCAACCCATAACAAGTAAGTACTAAATTTTATTCTCAACTATTCCAGTCTATTTAGTCAATGTATCATACAAACTTCTGCTTAGAGTAGATTAGATTTCGCTGTCCTAGAAGTCCAATCCTGGAATAGCAGCCTTAGAGCTAAAAGGAAATATGAAGTTTATTTCACTTCTTCCCTATTTATGACCCTTTCCTCCATCTTTCACTTTATTCTAAGCTTCCTGGCCACCATGCTTGCCAACTCTAATCCATTATTCGCCCAGCAGCCAGAGTTCTCTCTCTGTCCCCCTCTTCTGTTTATAACAGGCATGTGTCTTTGTCATCTTGTTCTTTGTAGGACAAAGGTCAAGCTCCTCACTTTGGAATAAATTGTCCTTTGGTATCTGATCCTTACTTACCTGTGGGGAAGTTAGTTGTCATGGTTTGTCCCAGACCGCCCCCGGTCTTAACACTGAAATTGCTGTATCTTGAGAAACTCCTCATCCTGTACTAACCAGGGCAGTTATTCACGACCTCCCCAAGGCTTTAGATACTCTCTAACTATTACAGATTTAATTCTGTCTTGCTAATTGTGTATTGCTCTGTCATTAGCTGTTTACTTATAAAGATCTTCTGCTAAATTGCATGGTTTTTTTTAAGGATTTTAGATCCAGATAAACCTGGGTTTGAATTTCAACTCTGCCAACCTTAGTATGCATATTTCATTCAGCATCAATTTCCTCAAAAGCCAAAGGAGCACAAAATGATGTATCCTTTGATTGTTGTGAGGGTAAATTAGCTATTATGAATAAATCGCCTGGCAGACGGTCTGATATATACTAGGTGTTGCATAAATGGTAGATGGTTTCCACTGATGGATATGTCTGTACGCTCCAGACATAATGTGTTCAGTAAATGCTTTTGAAAGAAAGCTCAAGACTACACAACTCAAATCTCTTGAGCCATGATCTTTCTGTCCTGCCATTTTCTCTCTCTGACTTCAAAATAAATCCATTCTTCCAGAGGTTAGCCTTACTAAGGACTTGGCTCAAAGCCTTGTCAAGTAATGTAGAAAATGCCAGATGTATTTCCTATGGACCTTTTACTTCTGGAATTTTCCATGTGTCAATAATTTTCTACCCTCCAGTGATTGTGATCTAGCTGGATTTGGTGACTGATCCTTGAAGGGAAAACACAAAACTGAAAAGACCTTGAACCCTTTCTTGTTCTCCAGTTCTCGTGATCCCAAAACATAAATTCACTTAAAATTGGTGCGACATCATCGACTGAATGAGGCATCGTTTAAAGCCTTTTCCTCCACATCAGCCCCCCAAGAAAACAGCAGTGTTTTATTCAGCTTGATGGTGTTCAAGTTATGTGTATGAGAATGAGTGAGGGTGTCTCCCATCCAGGAGGGGAACAGGGAAAATCCTGACTGTGGTCCAAAGGATTTCACTGGCCCTTGGTTTTCTTCACTGAGATCCTCACTGCAAAGGCCATTAGTTCTTTTCATCCACTGGGTATTTGATGTCATGAAGAGATGAATAATTCACCGAATCTGGGCAGTACTTTTCCACTGAGGGCTGTGTTCAGGGAAGAGCAGAAGTGTTGGCAAAAACCCGAGGGCTCCTGACAAGGTCGGATGCCTTATGCTTCAGCAAGTGCTCCAAATCCTCAGTAACCTCTTCCTTACTGTGGCTGATACATAGAAAAAAACAGGGGTTCTTGAAAGAGTTTTAGCTTTCTTGGCCGAGGTTAACGTGAGTTCAATCAAACGGACTTGTAAGAGATGACATGTCGACAACAGCAACAATAAAAATGTAAATAAAATTTTAACGATCACTTCCAAATAATAGTAATGCCAGAGATGTTGTGAAATTATAGGAGATGAATTGCTATCGGCGATGAGAGAGTTAGTGTCCAGGGGAAAATGAGGCATGACCTGTTATTACTACCATTACTGGTGCTTATTTTAATTATTCCTATCTACCATTTTTTTTAAGTTCTAGGCACTCGTCAGTGCATCTGACATCTCTTTTGAACTTTACACTAATTCTCAGAGACAGACAACTTTATCCCCATCTCATAAGTGAATAAGCAGGCTTGGAAAGTCAACCGGGCTTTTCTCAGGCCATAACGATGGTAAAAGGTGTTTGACTCTGGGGTAATTATCTCCAGGTACTGCTTTTTAACATGTGCTACTTCACCTGCCAGGAATAATTAAAAATTACTGATGACAAAGAGGATTCTTAACACTTTACAAGGACTTAAGAGTTTCCAAGACCACACTCGTACTTCTCACAGCAGTCCTGTGTGTGGTTCAGATCGGAGTTTACTAGGTCAACCTGGCAAATGAACTGGAGGGAGCTTATGTGATTCCCGTGGTCACCAGCCAACTGGCGAGTGACTGATATGCCCCTGGAACTCAGGAGTTTTGGTTCCATAGCTGGAGCCTTGTGACTTGCGCTTTTGAAGATAAAGCGTATCACAACAGATGAACATGGGGGGAGGAAAGGAAAAATAAGATACAAACAGAGAGGGAAGCAAACCATGAGACTCTTCAATACAGAGAACAAACTGAGGATTGCTAAGGGGGAGGTGGGGGGGGACGGGGTAAATGGGCGATGGGCATCAAGGAGGGCACTTGTTGGGATGAGCACTGGCTGTTGTGTGTAAGTGATGAATCACTGGGTTCTACTCCTGAAACCAATACTACACTGTATGTTAATTCACTTGAATTCAAAAAAAGAAAAGAAAAAAAAAAAGGAAGATAGAGGGTATCACACCAAGGGCAGCTGCCATTTTTGGTTGCAACCTGAGTCAAAGGAAATGAAGCTGGAAACTGGTCTGAACTGGATATCCTTCTTCCTTATCTTTCAAACTCTTTGGTCAGGTCCATATGGCTTCCTGGCAACCAGGTTCTCACTCACCAGACTTATTTTTTTTTTAATATGAAATTTATTGTCAAATTGGTTTCCACACAACACCGAGTGCTCATCCCAACAGGTGCCCTCCTCCATGCCCATCACCCACCCCCCCCCACACCCCCCAGCCACTCTCAGTTTATTCTCAGTTTCACTCACCAGACTTCTAATGACAGTGATGAGAACTGCCATCTTTTGTTCTTATCCATTTTCACACTCTGGTTGTATAACCTCCTGGCAATCCTCTGATCTTCCCAATAACTTTTTAATAAATCCATTTTCCACTTTAATCAACCAGAGTCTATTTCTGTCACTCTTTATAGCTGAGAACGCTCAGTGATCCAGTATTCCAACGCTATCGTATGCCAAGCAGCTTCACAGCGTTACCACACGGTCTGTCTTCAAGCAACCCAGCTTCTGGCCCACTCCCCCTTTTTGAAACCATATATTGTCAGGGTATAACCCATAGCTTCCATACATTTGCTAAACCATGATTTCAACAATACTTTACTTAACTGCTTCATGCAATTAGCAAAGATGGCTGTTGTAACTCCCTCAAGAACTGGTTTCAGATTTGCTGCACAGAGGGGAGAGGAGCATAATGAATATGAATGATGAATAAGGAGGGTGACAGGTCTAGGAGAGCTTCGGCTGGTTGGGTGTTCCTTAGTCAATGGACTTAATTTTTCTCCTTGCAGTCTTCCCCCACCTTCTATCCTTGTCTTTGTCCCCATCTTTCTATTACCAGCCTCTTGTCCTCTCTCCACGCAGAAGACAAGGGATATTTGAGGGATATTGGGCTCTGCTGAAATCTGATCTTCAATTTGAGCCCCTTTTGCCCTGAACTTGCTCTGTAATGTTCATCATGCTAACACATACATCACCTCATTTAATCTCATCAAACATTTTAGAAAGAGAGATTATGATGTCCTTATTATGAGAAGAAAGAGTGGGAGAGAAGATGAAGTTTGGATCATGTTGGATCTTGCTCAAGACAAGATGGTTCCTAAGTATCCCTTCCAGGCAGTTGCAAACAATAATTGAAAGTTGACACAACTCAGATAGAATGACAGACTAGGAAACAGAAACCTTTTTGGAGCACGGGCTCTGTTACTTACCAACGGCGTGTATCCTGGGCCAGTAGTCAAGCTCCTTCTTAGACAACACCATGGGAGTGTGGGAATGTGAAAGTTGGACACTCAGTGAAAGATAAATAAAATGAAGGCACTTCGCTTGAAGTGTCTCTTTTGCCCCACATTCAGTTTGCTCCCCCACAGCACGCCTCCTGTGATATCTTTGGGAAGCATGAGATCCAGCTTTCCTTCCCAGAGTGTGAAGATGCCTGGGTCCCAGATGGCTTTTGCCACCAGCCAGATGGCCTCTGCATATGGAAAGATGTGCCACGAGAGCACCTAGTTCTCTTTTTATGCAAAAGCTCAAATTACCCATGGCTGTTCCTGACCACATTTCTTCATGCAGAAAGTTGGAGTACTCACAACAAAATTGGATGGGGCTAGCTAGAGTGTGGTGTGTTTATAATGGTGATCTTCAACGTTGCCTATAAGCAATGAGGTCTGGGGAGTCAAGGGTCACACCTCTGCCTCAGGAGAATCATTCACTAGACTGTAGGCCTTTTAGATAGATAAAATGAGTCTCTATGGTGTCAGATACGATTGGGGTAAATTCTTCGTTCTGCTACTCATTGGTGTACTTGGCCAGCTTACTTAACCACCCCAAGTCTCAGTTTCTTCTTCCAAACTGAGGACAATATTATTTTTTTAAGTTTATTTATTTATTTTGAGAGAGAGAGAGAGAGAGAGAGAGAGAATGAGCAGGGGAGGGGCAGAGAAAGAGGGAGAGACAGAATCCCAAGCAGGGGATTGGGATCAGCACAGAGCCGGATGCAGGGCTTGAACTCATGAACCATGAGATCATGACCTGAGCTTAGATCAAGAGTCAGATGCCCAATCAACTGAGCCACTCAGGCACACCAAATTAAGGAGAATATTCTAAGACCTTCCTTGGGTTGTAGTGAAGATTAAACAAGCAGATTCCTGTAAAGGCATTATCTCTCTGTCTGACACAGAGTGAACATTCACTAAACATCCACTGTTAATGGGCTCAGTTCCTAAGACACGGCAGTTGGTGATAAATAGCGATCTCATTTCCCACTGGTTGGTATTTGTTCTGTCATTGCATAAGGTGACATCATGCATGGGTAAGGTGCCATGATAGCTTTTATCATAAAGTTAGCAACTTCACTCACCTGAAGCAAACTTCTTTATTAAGGGACTTGACTTGCAAGCATAAGAATTTTATATGCTATCTTCCCCCAAAAGCATTAAGTCTACCACTGGGTTTTCCAAGTAATAAATATCAAGAAGTAGGCAGCTTTCCCTCACCCTACTTTTTAAGTAGAATTTTCACGTGTTGTTGAGGTAGCGAGAGAGAGAAGAAGGTAAGGTGTTTGAGAGGCATTTTACAGGGTATGAAGAGATGAATTTTACTACTCATTCGAAGACTCATCTGCTTCTTGTGGGGAAGTTGGGTCTCCCTGGCTAGACTGCAAGTTCTATTGAGGTACCAAATGTGATCGAACTCTCTTTGTGCTTCTTATGTGTACATGGGCACCGTGTAAAATATTCCTTTCCTCCAGCTATACTTTGCAGTTCTTCCCAGTTCATGCTTTTGTGCCTTTGTACATGTTGTTTTCTCTGCTGGGAACCCAGTTCCCACACTTATCTGGCTGTATAACTCATTTCTAAAGACCAAGTTTAAATGTCACCTCCTCTGGAAGGGGGCTGTTTGTATGGAGGGCTGGTTAAGTTTGCCTTCTTGATCCCCTTGGTATTTCTTGGACAGGAAGCAGAACTGCTCACTGTCACCTTAGCCAGAGAAGAACACATGCTCAGATCATTCTGAAACAGCCAGCACAAAAACATCATCAATGCTCTCATGCAAGAAGTTTCTGGATATGTTTAAGGTATTCACTTGACCGAATCATCTTACTCCTCTCTCTGAAGATACTCAACTCTTGGTATCTTGGGCTGCCTGTTACAAGAAAAGAAAACTTGTGTGGCATTAACGGCAGGGGAACCAGGATTTGACTCTGGGTTCCCACTACTTATTAGCTGTATGAAAACTGAATCTCAATTTTACCATTTTTTAAAAATGAATATAACAAAAGCTGCCTTGAAGGGCTGACATATGATTAACTAACATAATGCAGGTCGAGTATCAAGCATGCCCCTGGGATCCAGAAGACACTCAATGGACAGTAGTTATTAAAGGTTGTCTGTCCTCATAGAACATTCTAGGGCCCCTTTCTAAGAAACGACAGTTAAATTCTCATCACTCACACATAACACCTCTTTTTGCAAAATGCTCCTGAGTCTAGCTTATCATTGAAATGGTCCATCTGCACATGCTAATCCGTCTTTCTGGAAATTATAACTCTTACCAACCACAAAGATTACATTTCTGGAAAATGCTACAGTTGGTAAAGATTGTTATTAGTGTAGCAGCACTCTCAACAATAGCCAAATTATGGAAAGAGCCTAAATGTACATCAACCGATGAATGGATAAAGAACTTGTGGTTTATCTACACAATGGAGTACTATGTGGCAATGAGAAAGAATGAACTATGGCCTTTTGTAGCAACGTGGATGGAACTGGAGAGTGTGATGCTAAGTGAAATAAGCCATACAGAGAAAGACAGATACCATATGTTTTCACTCTCAGGTGGATCCTGAGAAACTTAACAGAAACCCATGGGGGAGGGGAAGGAAAAAAAGGAGGTTAGAGTGGGAGAGAGCCAAAGTATAAGAGACTCTTGAAAACTGAGAACAAAATGAGGGTTGATGGGGGTGGGAGGGAGGGGTGGGTGGGTGATGGGTATTGAGGAGGGCACCTTTTGGGATGAGCACTGGGTGTTGTATGGAAACCAATCTGACAATAAAGTTCATATATTGAACATAAATAAATAAATAAATAAATAAATAAACAAACATTAAAAAAAAGATTGTTACTAGTGTAATCAAGATATAACAAAAAAATGTAAGTTTAAGAGATAAACAATAAAAATGGCATTAGGCATATTTTAAAAGCAAATAAATGTTACAGAGAACATCTAACTCCAAAATAACAATAAACACAATCGGTTTGTCAAGGCTAAAATCTCGCCATTCCCTCTACAGACACTGCGTTATCGCAATCATATTGGTGAGGAAACAGAGGTTTAGCGAGGCAGAGCGTAAGGTCTATTATGGGTTTCATTTGCTCCATGGCGTCTATTAAGAGCAGATTGGGTGAACGATCTGAATGAACCCTTCCTGTTGTTGTTGTTATGAATTCTCCAGGGAATCACCGTTGGGCTTGGTTGTTATTTTGTTAGAATCATGCCAGAGACAGTCACACTTCGGGAAGACACAAGTCAGGTACAAGCAGAACGAAAAATGCAGCCTGCTCTTTTCTTTAACGTTTTATTTGGACTAATGTGGGGCTTAAATAAAAATTGCAAAAGTAGTACAAAAGGTCCCTTGTATGCCTGTCCCCTGCTTTCCCAAATGCTAACAATGTTTAACATCTTCTGTAACTATAGTACAATTATCAAAACCAGGGAATTCACACTGTGCAATATTATTAACTGAAGTAATTCACCACGAAATTCACCAAGTTTTCCAATAACATGATTTTTCCCCTTTTAAGATCCAATTCCAGATCCCACACTGCATTTCTCTCCTACTATGCCCCTAATTGCCTCACCTCCATAACAGTTCCTCAGTCCTTTCTGACCACATTCATGAGCTCGACCCTTCTGAAGAGCACTGATGTGTTATTTTGTAGAATATCCCTCAATTTGGATTTGTGCCATGTTTTCTTACCATTGGTGATGCACTTTTGCCAAGAATGGTGCAAAAATCATGTAGTGTCTTCTGTGCATCTTAACAAGGGGTTCATGATGTCAGTGTCTTATCGCTGGTGATGCACCTTGATCACTTGCTTAAGGTAACATCTGTTCTCCAAGTTTCTCCATTGTAAAGTGACTGTCTTTTCCTTTGTTGTTGACAAATATTCAGATGAGATGTTCTGAGATTATAGAAATAATATTTTTTCCTCAAACTCTTACTCTCTATCCTGTGGATCTTATCCGTAATGCTTTTTACTGTGGCGTTTGCTGACTGGTGATTCTAGATTTCCTTCTATTCTCCTCCATTTATTGATTGGAATTGTGTGGAAGTGCTCTCTCTCTCTCTCTCTCTGTCTCTTTTTAAATGTTTATTTATTTATTTCTGAGAGACAGAGAGGGAGGGAGGGGCAGAGACAGAGGGAGAGAGAAAGAGAGAATCCCCAGCAGGCTTTGTACTGTCAGTGCTGAGCCTGATGTGGGGCTCGAACTCACAAACCATGAGATCATGACCTGAGCTGAAATCAAGAGTCTGACACTTAACTGACTGAGCCACCCACGTGCCCTGGCAGAGCTATCTCTTACTGATTGATTGACTGATTGGTTGATTCCATTATACCAACAGAACTCATGGGTATTTATGCAACTCTGTGGATTAAAATTCAATACTACCATTTTTATCTTGTAAATAGAAGTACTCTCTTCACAGTTGCCCTGGTTGCATTGGAAAGAGTACAGGAAAGGGTGATTGGAGGGCCGTTCTAAGCTGAGACTTCCCTCCCCATTATGCATTGAAATGTTTATACCAGCATATTCAGGTCTGCTTGTGGATACTGAAATAGAGCACAGAGCATAAGAATTTGAGATACAGACACACACACACACACACACACACACACACACACACAGAGAGAGAGAGAGAGAGAGAGAGAGAGAGAGAAAGAGAGAGAGCACCGAAGAGTCACATGGAACCCAGAAGGGCAGAGAACAGGGGTGACTCCATCCAGAACTGCTGAGTAGAGGCATGCATCAAAGACCCTTTGCTTTAGCAAAAATTTGGTAACATACAGTGACCAAAACTGGGGGATTCCTTTCTGATAAATTTATCTCTGGCCAAATAGACCTTGTACAGATTTTGTCCTTTCAGAACAGGTGGGACAGAGGGCTGCCCTGCAACGTTGACTCAATCTCTTGCAAGCCTGTAGAGGCCGGAGGGGTTAATGAAAACAGGAGACGTGCAATGCTTTGGCAAGACTCATATGATGTGGAGGAATGAAACAGGGAGGGGGGGGGGGTGCTGCTCAATGCAAAATGCTCTATTAGAGACCAGAAATTCAAGCTCTCGTCCTGACTTTGTATCATGAGGCTTAGTTTACTCATCTGAAAATGACACAATTACATCTGATGGTCTCTGAAACCCCTCCCTTCATCTCTCACATCATGCCAGTCTCTCTAATGCGTTGGTGTCATGTTGGTAAAGTGGGTGGGTTGAATTAATTGATCAGGCATTCCTAGAGAGTTTGAAGCATTTTGGCTCTAGAGTCCATGAACCGAGCTGTGTCCCAGAGAGGACCAAGGCAAGCTGTAGGATTTGCCATGCTTAGAAAGGCTCTGGGAATTCCTGAAGACAAACGCACGAAGCCACTCTGTACTTGACGTTTCTGTGAAATTGTTCGCATTCAGTTGCTGTTTGGGCACATATGCTACAGACTTTGGTTTCAAGCCTAGCATATGGCAGCTCTGGAATAAAGTTCAGATCCTTGTTAACATCCTTGGCTCATTTGTCTTCCCAGTTCTAGCAAATGACAGAAGAGAGAGGAGAATACTGGGTCTATTCTAGTCAGGGGCGTTACCTAAGTGGAGTTTTTTTCTCTCCACCTGCAGAGGGAGGTGATATTTAGCATTCAGGAACTTCATCACGTTGTTTCCTTTGTTTGTGTCTGTCTGTCTCAGTTTCTTTCCCTGTGTCCTCCTTTCTTTCTTCGCGTCTTTCTCTCTAGTGCCCTTCCTTCCCGGGTCCCTCTGCCTCTCTCTCCTTCTTTTATTCCCTTCCTCTGTTTTTTGCTAATGAGGTCCTTGGGGGGTGATCTGTGACAGCCAGATAAAGAGAGAGTTTTCTGTGAGACAAATTCCTATTTACTGGAAAGTCTTGAAGAGAAGAGAGGCCACAAGTAACGCGGCTCTCTCTGCAGCCAGGCCAGAGCTCACGCTTGGCTGAGGAATGCCCCTCCTGGCGCATGCCATCCAGGAAACAAAGAGAACAAATTCATTTCGCTCAGCGAGGCCGAAGTCCTCTGGGCTTTCCATTTGTGAATTCCTCTGTATAGAAATTAAGGTCCGGACGGACTGTACAGTCTGGGGCACCTGGGTAGCTCAGTCGGTTAAGCGTCTGACTTGGTTTCGGCTCAGGTTGTGATCTCACAGGTTCTTGAGTTCAACTCCCGCATCAGGCTCTGCTGGCTCACTGTGCAGAGACTGCTTGGGATTCTCTCTCTCCCTCTCTCTCTCTCTCTCTGACCCTCCCCTGCTCACATTCTCTCTCCCTCTCTCTCTCTCTCTCTGACCCTCCCCTGCTCACATTCTCTCTCCCTCTCTCTCTCTCTCTCTCTGACCGTCCCCTGCTCACATTCTCTCTCTCTCTCTCTTTCTCAGTGTAAATAAATAAATAATTTAAAAAAAGACAACAGTGCTTACAGTCCGTTAGGCTCAGTGCTTTTCCAGAATTCCCTCGAAGGGGAACAAGGTTCCTGGAGATGCCCC